>NC_073693.1:135273987-135585254 GCF_029784155.1 Uranotaenia lowii
TAACAGCAGTGAGCGCCAAACAAACTTCCTCGATGAAAATATAAACACATTGCCAACTTATCAACGGCTCCCCGAATGACACTAATAATGTAACAGAGTGTTGGCGATTGCATAATGATAGAATGGCTGAGGGGCATCAACCAAATACAAAAAGGTTGGCTGCAGACGTTTTGTCCAGAGTGTAGACACCGTGGCCATGTGTAATCAGTGACCGTTGTGGATTTTGATTCTTGCAAGCGATTTTCGTCAGCCCAAAAGACTATTTTTATGGTGGTGACGGGCAGTGCGATTTACTTTGTGCACATTATCTGGCTCGATAAGACCATCGTCGGATCTGTTCCAAGAAGCTCTTGTTATACTACTGTTAGCCACACATTGCATTGTTATTTGATAGTTTTCTTTTAAATTGATTTATCTTTTTTAAAAGACACACACCGTCTTAGCCGATTTAGGCTTACAGACTGAATAAATGACATGGACAACTTAAGATTAACATTTAATACCCAGTACCGAGATGGGAATCGAACCCATGCCATCAGTGGACCAGCGATTACCGTCTTACCACGCTAACCACTCGACCACCGAGACGTACACCACTTTTCACCACTAAGCTTTGATTTGTTTTTATATCTTTAGATGAAACGTAAAAACCAAAACTATTTTAATTTCAAATCAAGCATCAAAAGCTTCAGGCTTAGTTTTTTATTTTTTTGGGTTTTCAGTTGAGTTTAACATATCATGTACAGTAAAGTTTTTTCAACCTGGTATAAGTATCGCTCAAAACAACCGTGAAAAAAACATGTTTACTCTCGAAAACCGTGTGAAAAAAAACGAAGCCCATTGCGGAAAACCGTGTAAAAAATAGAGATGTACCGAATAGTGGTATTCGGCGAACGGCCGAATACCGAATATTGATCTTTCAACTATTCGGCCAAACGAATATTCGGCCGAATATTCGGCCGAATATACTATTGCGTTTTTAATGAAAAAACGATTATTTCAATGCTTTCTATTTCTTCCCTATTACAAGATGTTTTTTTTTAATAAAGGGGTCTTTCTGATTTTTAAAATATCACCTATAACTGAAAGGCATCAGATGACTAGTCGCTTCTATGGCGTTTATCACCAAAGAGATTGTGCTCCTGTGAAATCTGGGACAAAATATGTCGAAACAGGTGCCAAGCTATTTGCAGTAGCTTCCTTGATATTGAATTAGATAAAGGTCGAATTTGAGCAAGATATCTTCAAAATACTTGTTGAAAATAATGATGATCTTTAACCTTAAGAAGCATACCATAGTTTCTGCCACACGTATCCACACGGTCAGGCATTCAGGACGATTTAAAACAAATTGAAAAAGCGCAAAATTTATGTTAATTTTTAATTTTTGAAAAATCGTTATTGAAATAAAATCTTTAAAAAAAATTTAGGATAAATTTGAGTTTTTTATTTGATTAAGCAAGTAATCCGAATAAACCCCCGCAAAATTCGGAAAATTTTAAACAATATCTGGACAACCCGGCCAGATTTGACTTATCTAGAATCTTTATTGGATTTATGGGCAAGCATGAACATATCCAAAAAATCTAGAATAAACGATAATCATAGTATAAAGCGATATTCGTCAGCATTAACCTGTACGATCTACAGTGAAAGGTATACAGATATCCCTAAAATGCTTTGCTGAACCATAAGGTTTTGATGATTATGTAACTCTTCCAACATTACTTTTGTATATTTCATAAATTATTCAAAATCATTTGAAAAATTTCACAAGTTCGTAGTAGATATTCGGCCTATTCGGCCGAATACTTAGCCCAACTATTCGGTGAGCCAAATATTCGGCTTAACGGTTTTTCGGCGGTATTCGGCGCCGAATATTCGGCCGACCGAATATTCGGTACATCTCTAGTAAAAAACTTCTGAAGCTGGGGCTGGGTGGAACTTCTCTGAAAGCATACGAGACCTGAGACCTGAAACCTGAGACATGAGACCTCAGATCAGAGACCTGAGACCTCAGATCAGAGACCTGAGATCTCAGATCAGAGACCTGAGACATGAGACTTGAGACCTGAGACCTGAGACATGAGACTTGAAACATGAGACTTGAATTCTGAGACATGAGACCTCAGACTCGAGACTCTAAAACCTGAGATCTAAGACGTGAGAAATGAGTCGTGAGAATAAGTGAGAAGAGAGAGAGTGAAAAATGAGCCGTGAGAAGTTAGAAATGTGCCGTGAGAAGTTTGAAGTCAGAAATTGAGAACTGAGGCATGAGCCACGAAAAGGGACGTCTAACGTCTCACTTTTTAGGTCTTACATATCTCAACTCACCTTTCCCTTCTCACTTCCTACGGCTCACTTGTTGCGACTCACTTATCACGTCACAGGTCTCAGGACTGAAGTTTCAAGTCTCTGGTCACAAGTCTCAGGTCTCAATTCTTAGGTCTCATAGTTTATGTGTCAGATCTCGAGTCTCAGGTCTCGAGTCTCATGTCTCAAATATAAGGTCGTATCTCGAGTATCAGGTCTTAAGTCTCAGGTTTCATAGTTTATGTCTCAGGTCTCAGATTTCAGGTCTCGAGTCTTAGGTCTCAAGTCTCAAGTTCCATGTCTTAGGTCTCATGTTTCAGGTCTCAGGTCTTAGGTCTCAGGTCTCAGGTCTCCGGTCTCAGGTCTCCGGTCTCAGGTCTCATGTCTCAAGTTTCAAATCTCAAATCTCAGATTTCATAGTTTATGTTCCAGGTCTCGAGTCTAAGGTCTCAGGTCTCGAGTGTCGAGTCTTAGGTCTTACGTCTAAGGTCTCATGACTCAGGTCCATTATCTCAAGTCTCACCTTCAAAGCCTCAGAGCTAAGATTTTCCCAATCTAAAAAAAATCAAGTGTTTAGCATTGAAAAGAATATTTTCTCTCAAATACCGGTGTAATTGTGAAAATCATTGTTAAATTTTATCGACGTTTTTCGGCGAGTTTTACAAATCAAAAAACGTTTTTTTACCAGTAGTTTAGACGTTTCGAGCAACTCTGGCATTCGCTCCTCTTCAGTGCATACTGAACAGAAACTAGGCATTATTCTAAGACATGCAAGAGGAAAATGAAATAAAATTACTTGAAATTTATAGTTTTTATCAAATCACTGCAGCAGTGTTCAAATCGTATCTAAGGATTAAATTCACTCTAAAGAAAACCTTTTTGTAACGCAAAATTTAAATTTTTTTTAAGAGAAATTTTAGTTTTCTATTTGATTTAGAAAATAATCTGAATAAACCCGAGTAAAATCCGTTAAGTTTAAAAAATATCTGGCCATCCTGGTCAGATTTAACTTTTCTCGAATTCTTTATTCGGTTTATAAGCCAGCCTGCACCCAAAATAATCCGCACATCGTTGCTACGTGAAAATCTACATAATTTTTATCCAATTGATTTTCTTGTAGTTTCGACCAATATAACAGGTGAACGCACCTCAATAAGAATTTGTACTTTATGAAATTTAGCTATAATTTACGTGAATTTCAAGTGAGTTCGATACGATGTGAAGATGAAGAAAACATAAAATAATTTTAGTTCGGATTAGAAATTGGGGTTGATTTAGTTAACGCTTTTTCTCTGTTGAACTTTATTAAAGAAATAAAAGTTTTATTCAATTTAATTTATTTACACTATTTTCTTCAAAACAAAACACAAACACTATCACTGCCCTTATTAGCTGATAAAAATAAATTCAATTTCCGCTAGGTCTTGCGGTCCAGTTTACTTCGATTTTCAAAATCCTGAAGAAGAAAAAAACTTATTAAAAAAATTAGAAATGATAAACTCACCATTTACGATGCGTGCATTCCAGCACACACGAAGCTCTTCCTTCTCGATGTGCCGCAACTTCTCTTATCGTACCACTTTTCGACCTGAGGGAAAATATATTTTCTGTCAGCGGGGATCATTTTTTTTTTGCTTTGACTTACCCTTTTCTTTCGATCTACACGGACGTAAAAATTTCAGCATCAGTACGTTGATAAGGTTCCGAAAAAAACATGGAATTTCGGAAAAAACGTCCAAACCAATTTTCACAACTCAAACAAAGCTCAACAAACTGATGGATGTTAGCTCTTTTTCTTATAAGAATTTATAACCAAACGTTTGAGAAAATTGCTCCATTGTTTCCAGAAGCCACTCCCTTAGACTTTACGTGAAATTCATGATGAAAAAAGTTAGTTTCTCCGAATTCACGTAGAATCGATGGGATGCATCAAAAGCTCAGTCTACGTGAAAATTACCGTAGAATTAATTTTCAATTTTTTCAAGAAAATTTGAAACAAACGATAATCAAAGTATAGGGGAGAGTGGGGATACTTGATCCTCTTTTCTTATTTTCACCATATCTTCTTGGAAAAACTTAGCAACTCGCCGTCTTTGACATTTTCTGACAGTTTGTAACTTCACGTTTCTATGCTCCAAAAATTAGAACGATACTTGAACCGGTGATGAACTAGAAGCATTTTCGTGGGAGTAAAAAAATTGCGATTTTTCTGAAGTTAGGGGAGATTTGATCCCCTATTGAAGGAGACTTGATCTTTTATTCAAGAAGCCCTAATCCTTGTATAAAAATCGAACAAAACCCCAAGATGGAATGTTAATTGACTATTTTGGTCATGTTTGTTCTCATTTCACAATTTATAGGAGACATTAGAAGAAAATTCTATAACTTTGTCTCAACGCTAATTACATTGCATACTTAAAGGCGCTATTTTTTATAATTAAGAGAAAATTAATTATTTTTGCTCTTTTCTTCAGACAATTGTTTGATAAATATTAGTTTTTGGATAAATATTAGTAATTTCGTAATCAGCAATCATAACGATCAAATCAGATGAAGAATATGCCGTTTGGCAGGGGGATCAATTGTACCAATTCTAGGGGATCAATTATACCCATAATCAACATTTTAGAAAACTTTTTCTGAAAAAAGTTGAGAGTTCGAACGATTGATACATTGGAACGAATATTTTTTTCATAATTTTCCCATGTAAGGATCATTTTAAAGTGATGAAAAAAGATCTTCAAGTTTCATTTTGTGAAATTTTTCAAACAAAGTTCAATTACTCAAACAATTATTTTGTTAAATTTTTTTAAACTACAAGCATTGTTATTTTGCTCATTTTGGCACATTTTTTTAGAACATTTGATCTTTGTGAGACACTCCAGTTTCGAGATATAGCTAAGGAATCAAGTATCCCCAGGGATCAAGTATCCTCATTCTCCCCTACTTTTATCTATCTATAGTAAAAAATGCACGAATAAACCTAAACTGTTTTACTGAATCCATAATTTTTTGATGATTTTGAAGCGTTTTCAACATTACTTTTGGATATTTTATAAATTACTAGCTGACCCGGCAAACTTCGTTAAGCCTTTGAATTTCGCAAAAATAATGAACATGTAAATAAGCAGAAAATAGGTAAATAATTATTTACGCTCATGAAACTGGATTGTTACCTTCAAACGGAGTGAATCGACGCAGTTTTTTGACTATTTTCGTAATACTTTTGTCATATTATGGTTGTGCCTACCTCCAGGGGCAAAAATCTTTGAAGAAGATTGACTTCCAACAAAACTGGAAAGCGATTATCTTCTGACATAAAATTAAAAATCTATTTTCTTCCGTTTTACATTTTTTTTCATTTACAGAGGATCCTTGATACCGATATTTTCAATTTCTATGAACCCTAAGATAAGTGCCAAAAAGTGTTTTGTTGAAATGTGTCGTCATTTTAAGCAGTTTTGATCAACTGTCTTTCCTTTTTCGCCAAAACCATGTTTGAAATTTTCTTTATCGTATAGGTACCAAACTTGTAGAAATGGCACAACACTTTTCATGGTATGAAATTTCGCGATTTTTTTTATGCTGCAAATATATAAATATCAACAAATTTTCATATACCATTCTGTTTTTCGTTATCTTTCATACATTTGATAATCTCCTCTTAATTTTTGAAATCATCTTTTTTATATCGACTTTAACTTTATCATATTTATCAAGAAATGGATGCTTAAGCACTGAACAAAGAAAATTAGAACATTCAATATATGTGTATGTACATGGAATTTTTATTCACAGCAATTTCAAATCAAACGGTTATGAAATCTTTTTTCACTTTGAGATCTTGAATTCAAAATCAGAAATGAAATTCAAAAAAGTCATTGCAAATCTAATTCAGATTTCATTATCTCTGTTTTGGATCTTGAATCATATTTTCGTCGAGACTGAAATTTTTATTTTCAAGCTTCTTGTATTTGAAGATGTTATTGAACCAATTATCTGTTCTTGATTTCTGATACTGAGTGTTAGATCAAATTATGAATTTTATTTTTACAAAGTCAACCCTATTTATATCCTTAATTTTGTTTAGTTTTTTAGCACCTTAGTATGAAAGGAAGAAGTGGATAGTATCTAACATTTCCTTGGTTTTCTGATGAAATTCACATAGAATTACAAAGTTAATATCATTCTATTCTCGAACTAACTCATTACATTCTTGACGTTTACAAAAACCAAGTAAATCAATTTATGGTCGTCTTTTTCTATTAATTAAAAAATATACGTTCTCTTGATGTCATACCATAAATATGAACAGAAGATTCTGTAATGGAATATTTCATTGTTATCTGTTCAGTTGTTTTGGATATGTCAAAACTTCCACAGTCATACGTAGAATATTATTTTTCTTGAATAATATGACAGTCTTTCATTTTACCGGAAAATAAACAAAACAAAATAACGGAGTAAATAAAAGAAATCAAAATTTTTCCCGCGCGTATCCTGGTCAGGCAAATTTATTCTATCTTAAAACCTAACAATATCCGGGCATTCGATTTCAAAATTGTCAATCAAAAATCCGGGCAATACCAGGCAAATTTGGGCTAAATTCAGAAACTACTCAAAAAAAAAAAAAAAAAAATAAAACGAAAAGCACTTTACTAAAGTTTTTTCTTCGAAACGCATCAGAAATTTTGGAAGATGCCTTAGAAGAATCCGACAATTTTGAATCGTATTTAAAGCATCCAGAAACCGTGCATGATTATTATGATAAAAATTGTTCAACAAATTTCGTTTTAGTACGCAAAATTTAAAAAAAAAATTAACTTAATAAGAGATTTTTTTTATTTGGCAAATGAAATGACTAAATACGTAAAATTCGGGTTTTTTTAATCATAATCCGGACAACCGGGCTGGACGACTTGACCGGGCCCTTTAAATTTTGTTTAATCAATTACCCGGTCAAGTCCGGGTAAAACCGGGCAATCCGGCTAGCTTTGGGTAAATTAGTTTAAAACATGTTAAAGTTGCCTTGATGTTGAAGAAAAAATGACAATTTTGGAAAATAAGTATACTCTCCATGCCGGCTTATTGCGTTCTTTTTTTTTTCACCCCATACGGAAGGTGAACAATTACATCCAAGTATCCATTTTACTGGTGCCACGTGAAAAGTACACTTGCAATGAAAATTGGCGCCAAAACTTCCTATAGAGAGATGGATGCACATCAGTAAGCCTTGATTGCTTTTGGCGCCTTCCTACTCTGGGTGATTCCAATGAAAAAAAAAAATGAAATCGGGTGCCATGACTTTTATTTGATACGAATAAAAACTAAAAATTAATTTTCAAATTCCACAAAAACATTTTCGAAATTATCTCTCCGTTGTGTTATTCTTCGCGTGAAGACGAACACAACAAAAAAAATTGCATGCAAATCGGATGATCCAGTGAAGGGTTTTGCGTGTTCGCACATTTCTGTATGGGCTGTCTCTCTCCCTGTTTTATATATATATATATATATATATATATATATATATATATATATATATATATATATATATATATGTATATATATATATATATATATATATATATATATATATATATATATATATATATATATATATATATATATATATATATATATATATATATATATATATATATATATATATATATATATATATATATATATATATATATATATATATATATATATATATATATATATATATATATATATATATATATATATGTATATATATATATACATATATATATATATATATATATATATATATATATATATATATATATATATATATATATATATATATATATATATATATATATATATATATATATATACAGTGGTGTTCGAAATAATAGCAGCGGCTCGAAAATTGATAAAATAATTTAGGCATTTTTCTGTATTGTCACTTTAATTTCAATTCTCTCTTGGTTTAGTAAGCATATTAGTGGTACATTAGAAATACAAAAGATTGAGGATCAGAATATCAATTGCAGGCTGAGAATAATAAAAAAATGATTTTTGCCCTGTTCGAAATAATAGCAGCAAGAAATTAAATATTTTTTAAAAACAAATAATGAATTAATACCAAGTCTTTCTCTATGTGAAAGTCATTTATGACATCAATACTTCGTAGTGTACCCGTTATTTCTGATCACTGCAGCGCAACGGCGTGACATAGAGTCCACAAGCTTTTGGCACCGTACGACAGGTATTTCTGACCATGCACGGCGAACTACAACCCATAGTTGCTCTGCATTTGTCGGCTTTGCCTCGAAAACGGCCTTTTTGATGTCTCCCCACAAATTTTCGATAGGATTGAGGTCCGGCGATTGAGCCGGCCAATCCATCACATCAACGTTATTGTCCCGGAACCACGCTTTTGCTCGTCTGCTGGTATGTTTCGGGTCATTGTCCTGTTGGAAGATCCATTTCAAGGGCATTTCCTCTTCTGCGTATGGTAGCATGATATTCTGAAGAATTTCCACGTAACCAACTGCGTCCATGATACCGTCTATACGATGGATGGGCCCAACACCGTGGTACGAAAAACATCCCCACACCATGATTTTGGCACCACCATGTTTAACCGTTTTCACGGTGTACTGGGGTTGGAATTCTGCACCTGGAGGACGTCTGACGAACATTCGCCTACCGCTGGAACCAAACAACTCTACTTTGCTTTCATCAGTCCACAAAATGTTACGCCATTTTTGGATGGGCCAATTGACGTGAGAGTTGGCGAAGTTCAAGCGGTTATGAATATGTCGTGAAGTTAGTAGGGGCACTTTCCTCGGGCTTCTAGCTTGCAATTCAGCTTCAATCAGACGTTTTCTTACTGTTGAGGTACTGATGGGAAGATCCAACTCTTGTTTCAGTGCTCTTGATGAGATGTGTGGTTGCATTTTCACCAACCGAATCATCTTCCGGTCAGTTCGTGAAGCTGTTGCTCGCTTTCTGCCACGAGTTTCACCCTTTTCCTTCCAGTGCAATGCATTGTATATCTTTTTCGCAGAACAGTTAAGCAGTTCCTGAACTTCTCGATATGTTTTTCCGCTTGCAATCAGTCGTTTGATGTGATTTCGTTCTTCGAACGTACAATGCTTCGAGCGACCCATTTTGCTGAAATATTGCAGATTTTCGGTAATGTATAATCAACCAAAACTCATCATGGAACCTTTATGTCTCTTACCACAACAAATTCACATCGAAAACTATGAATTTCTTCAAAACTTCAGCGATTTAGTGCACTTTGTTACCTGTGCTGCTATTTTTTCGAACAGCCCAAGAACGATATGTTTTCAAAATGGCAACCGAATAAAGTAAACAAGTGCGTTGTGCATCGAAATAGTCGAGCGTTGCACTCATCACTCATCAATACACTAACGTGCGTAACATTTGTTAGCGGAGGACAACACTCATACAAGTACGCAGTATAATTCGATGCGCTTCACTTGCGCTGCTATTATTTCGAACACCACTGTATATATATATATATATATATATATATATATATATATATATATATATATATATATATATATATATATATATATATATATATATATATATATATATATATATATATATATATATATATATATATATATATATATATATATATATATATATATATATATATATATATATATATATATATATATATATATATATATATATATATATATATATATATATATATATATATATATATATATATATAAATATATATATATATATATATATATATATATATATATATATATATATATATATATATATATATATATATATATACATATATATATATATATATATATATATATATATATATATATATATATATATATATATATATATATATATATATATATATATATATATATATATATATATATATATATATATATATATATATATATATATATATATATATATATATATATATATATATATATATATATATATATATATATATATATATATATATATATATATATATATATATATGTATATAGATATAGATATATAGATTTTAACAAAGGGTGTGAAATAAGAATAGTACCACTTGTGTTCTTCAACAAAAACTAGATTATTTCTAAAAATTTACTGCGTGAAGGGAATACTAATGCTTCTACGAAATATTTGGATAAATAACTGCATTTTAATGAGATTTCTAGAATTCCAAAGGTTTCAAAAGGGGATTTTGAGAGATGCTCCTCTACATTCAGAAGAAATCTTATTCTAAATTTCATAAGACACGTCTTATGAACCCCTTTTCTGAGTCAAAAATTATTTTTTATAAGAGTCTTATGAAATTCTTTCATTTTCATAAGAGGTTCTTATGAAAAACTAGAGAAACTGCAGTGCGAAGATAAAATGAACACATTCATTCAAAACGGCAGAAGAACAGCTTCTTTAAAATCAGAAGCATTTGAGAAAAGTAGTCCATTTTAAGTGTTCGTGGCATTAATTTTTCAATGGTAAGTTTATTTTGCAAATTGTATCATTTTCATGAATTCGAAAAATATGTTAAAAATATTCACAAACTTTGAATTTTCTAAACTTTTGTCCACTCTCCAGCTTTCTGGTTGGTATTTTCCAAGATTATCCCGTACATCCGCGAACAACAGATGGATCTGCTGATTCTGTGGGAGTTTTATTTGAAGACTCACAACGAGGGAAGCGGACGAATTATCCTTTCGAACTTTGTTTTTTTGGACAAGTTGGACCGGAATGAAAGTGCTGCTGATGGTTACGATTATGATTAAAACGTAATAAAATGCTAATTTGTTATTGAAATGATCAATTATACGTATACAAATCCATATGTTTGAGACATTGCATGTTTTTAAGAACCATCTTACGAAATTTCATATGATTGGAACGAATCATAAGATTATCTTATGAAAAACAAAACCTCTTCTTTTAAAGAGGTGTTCATCCGAAAAGTTCATTTCAGTCATAGGATAATCTTATGAATTTCATTATTTTTTCTTATGGCGCCACTTCATAAGAGAAACTTATGATTTACATAATAGTATTTTTCTGAGTGTAGCGTTAAGGAATTTGATATTTGGGCTATAATACTTTATTTTGCTGTTCGATTTCTTCATTAACATTCATATTAATTCATAAGTATGATGAAAATTGATGAAACATAGATTTGAGGCTGAATTTGAATTCAAAAAACAGGCTTCAAATTCAAAAATAGTCAAACACTATTTCTCTAGCTTAATTCATAGATGACAGCACTATCTTGCGATTAAACCGGAATGACGCCCATTTTCAAATACCCGGGATTAATTCAGGTGTGCTGGATGATTTTGGTCAAGGAATAAATACTTGGTACTGTGTGAACACCCCGGAAATTCTAAGATTGCTAAATCAAAACATTAGAATTGCATCAAGGTCACTAAAAGTGAACTTCTTGGACCAATAATCAGAATAATGTACTTTCTGATGGAGCTTGATGAACCAGACGGCTAGCAGTATTATTGGTATGATTTCCAATTGAATCGGAAGTTTAGATAAGCAGGAATTTTTGGCGTTGTACATTCCTGTACTGGTTTTTTTCGAATCAGGAAAAGCTTCCTGCAGCGTGAACTCCAACAAAACTGTGTTGAAAAACTACCTCTAAATGATTAGTATGGACCTAAATTAAGCTGGAAAATCAATATCGAGACTTAATTTCGTTTTAACTGCAAGATAGTATTGCCATCTACGACTTGAAACTGAAAAAAGTGTGGTTTACTGGAAAAAATCTAAGTTTTTGTACCTGTTCCAACCAGTTTTTTTTAATGATTCAAAATAAACCCAGAATGTTTGTTTCATCATTTAACGTCATTTTAATGTAGAAAAGAAAGTAGTTTGGTAAAGAATTACAGCTCAAATATCAAATTCCTTAGTTCTAGATGAGCATCTTTTTAACCCCCCTTTTAATACCTTTGAAAACCTTTGGAGCTCTAGAAAACTGCTTCAAATGCAGTTATCTATTCAAACAATTTGTAGATGTATTATATAGGGTTGCCATCCGTCCCGCAAAAGCGGGACATGTCCCGCTTTTTTGTTGAATGTCCCGCTGTCCCGCTTTTTCCTCAAAATGTCCCGCTTTTTTTGCTTGGAAAACTTTTACAAATTTTTCTGACTAACACGGGAAAAAAATCAAACTTCAGTCTCAACTTGAACTCTGTGATGAACAGAAATTCTTTGATATTCGTCTTTTTCTCAAAATTAGCATACTGAGCATAAGACATAAGACAATACTGAATAAATCTAAAGCTCTTAGCATTACAGTAAGGTTCTGATTAAGTTAAGTGTTCTCGGAGCACGTTCAACTAATTTATGTAAAAATATGGAACAAGTTGCCTCCAAATAATTAAACATTATAGAATAATAGAGTTTCCCTTTTTCGCCGGAATTTTAGTTTAATTGCCCAACCCAATTGCACAACCTTTTTCGACTCAATTGTCAAAAGTATATAAAGATAAAGATTCTTGAGTTTTGAATTTTTTTTTTAATTTCCAAACAAACTAATTTTTATACAAATTACACACGCGCTATTTGATCCGCCATTCACATGTTCGATTTGAAATATTTTCTCTCAAATAACTTATTGATATTTGAGAACTGTGGAAAATAACGGTGCATATGGCAAAAAAAAAATCAATGTAAATAAACGTCATTTAAGAAAACCTGAGCAATATATACCTGCGTTAAAGAAAAACCTTAGTGTTCTTTCTATAAACAACTTTGGCTGCTGGTAAACGTATAACTTTGGCTACACAAATAAGTTTTTAACAGATTTTGTTAAATGTCCCGCTTTTTTCGGCTGTGTCCCGCTTTTTTTCGTGAAATGTCCCGCTTTTTTCTAAAAGTATCTGGCAAGCCTATATTATTATTTACTTTTACACAGTAAATTTTTAGAAATAAACTTGTTTTTGTTGAAAAAACACAAGTGGTACTATTCTTATTTCTCACCTTTTTTTTTAATTTTTAGTCCTCAACGCCAATTGCTACGTCCGAAAAAAGTAAACTTGTGCTTGATTTATCCGTTAAACAATTCAAATCAAACTGTAAAAGAAAATGTTGATGATTTTCAATCATTCAAATTTTAACAAGCAAAATACTTTGTGGTACTATTCTTATTTCGATTACTAGTGGCAGTACAGCACTTTTGTACATTTTTCTGTGGCGACGAATTTAAAAACAAAATTCCTGAATGCTTTTTCTATGTGTTGCGAGTTATTAACTATTTTCTGAAAAGAGAATATTAGAATATTGATTTAAATGAACAAAGGGTCTCGAAAGTGTCGATACACTAAGGCGAACATATTCCCATCATTAGACTTGTGCTAATCATTGTAATTTTCGAAATACTGACAGTGTCCGTCTTACCCGACTTTCCCCTACAAGATATTCAAATATCGTAGGGTCCCCTCAAAACAAAAAATAGTTTTACAAAAGCTTTATCACATGCAGAAATTTTCGGATTGCTAAAATAGCCGCAGCTGGTTTTTTCGTGATATTGAAAATCTTAAAGTAACGTAATGGCTTACGTTTTCAAATATTTAGTCCATCCCTATACTAAATTATCTTAACTAAAATATTTATAGAACCTTTTAGCCACACAATTCGATATAAAACTGTAACTGCGCCATTAGTTTTGTCGAACTTACATACATTCCACTGAAACCCTTACATTGACCTATACTTTGGAAGCGGAAGAAGTTCAAAGTACACACATGTTTACCATACAGAACGAAAAATAAGTTACCAATCAGCATGAAAATTTGCATGAACGGAAACCTTGCCCGTTCCTATTCCCTGCTACCGTGGTTTAAATAAAACGTCACCAAGATGTTTTCGTATTTTTTCGGAATTCTAAAACACCTCCTCCTAGCTCAATGCAAAGTTGTGTGATATTCAAAGTAGGTAGGAACCTAGTCAGATGTCACTGGTTGGTTTTCCTGTTTTCTGGTCGTTTTCGTGGTGCCGCCGGCCGGTTTGTTGTAAGCACAGCACGCATGCATTACGAGCAACACCCGACTTTTACATTAAGTAGAGTAGCTATTTTTAAATAATGTCCCTCGAACTGCTACCGGGATCAACGGGAATGATTTAATTTAACAAATAACATCACGTGAGAGAAAATAAAATTTAAAAATTAAAGTTTTCTGAATTCAACGATAACTCTAATTCGTGCCACGCTTTTAAAATAGAATGGCAAGTCCAAACGACCGTTCCTTATCACCAATCCGGATGGAAAATTTTCACTTCATGAACCCTTCTTCAATAAGTTAAGAAGTCCAGTTGACCGAACCCGACCATCTGTTCTCTATATGGTATACTACGGTATGGAATGGTACGATGCGACATTTTTCGTGTTTATTATTTTCTGCTGTCAACTGCATTCGAAATTGTGCCCATCGGCATATCAAGCCAAGTTATAAAGGGAGAAATGTCCACTGCCGCCTGCCTTCACTCGAATTCGAATTGTTGTGTTTCATACATGTTGATGTGTGTGATGTGCTCCTGCCCTGACTGGAAAATTGTCATATCAAAACATTTGGACCAACGTTTGTTTTGCTTGTAGGTCAATCGATGGATGCGACAAGTGCTGGATTGCAGGTCACTCATAATCCAAGACATATAAGATTGTTTAAAACCTTCAGCTAATCTTTCTTGAAACTGGACATTCGTGATTAAAAGCTATACATAGGGCTTAATTTAGTCTTTTATGAATAAATTGTAAGTGGAAGTGCAGGTTTTTGTGTATTTCCTTTCCCCAATGTGCGCTATTCCCTCCAAATGTTAGAAATTTGAAGCCATAAGAGTTTGAATTAATGAATCTTGCCTTTGAAATTTATATTTCTAAATCCAAATTTCAGATTCAAACAAGTCCAGAGCAAATTTGAAATCCTTTAATTGGCACTTGAAGTTAAAATATCACAATGAAAAAAAAAACAATTTAAAAATATAATGATATTCCGTATAAAAGCTTGTATGCCACAAAAAATGCATACCTCCACAAAATCGAAAGCTCCAGTTATGGTAAATCGATAATTTGAAAAAAAAATCTTTAGTACTAAGGTGAGATAATTCCCAGCTATCATAGTTTGTTGCTCTGTGCAAACAGTTTGTTTTTATATCCATGTTTGAATATTCAATCAATTTATAGAATTTTTAAGAAAATGCCTATTTATTTATTCTCTCCATCGAGTTTTTCAAAAAATTCGAAAAAAAAGAGAGTGACAAAAAAATTGATATTTGTTCGGGCAGTCGATTGAGAACTCAGATTCAGAACGTCGGATCAATCAATCATTCATTCAGAAGTCGAATTCAAAATGCTGATAAACAATTCTGATACGAAATGATACGATGGAATACAAATAAGATCAACGCACAGAAACTAGGAATCGAAATTCAAAATCCTGTACCCAGTACCGAAAACGGATTCAGAAAAAATAGATTGAATATCATTCCCAAAAAAACATACGGATTAAGAATCGAAGAAGGATCTCATTTGTCTAAGGCATAAGTCGTTGAATATAGCCGCAAGCAAATAAAAAAGCGAAGTCTGTTTTTGGAAGTAAAAATTAACAGAATAACAGATCATGCAATTCAAATCAAACATCTAGAATTCTTAGTTTGAAATCGAAAATTTGAGTTAAAAACTTAAACTCAAAAATTTAATTTGGAAATTAAATTTGAATTCAATTTTGAAATTTATGGATCATAATTTTAAAACCACATTCCTGCCTGCGAAAAAAAAAATTCGAAGTTTCAAGTATGAGTTTTAATGTAATATTCAGTAGAAGAACAGAATCAGCTTTTACTTATTTATCTGGTTCACTGAATGATTAGAGTTCTGATTAAAAAGAAAAACCTTAATTTTCCTTGTAATCAAAATAGAAGAATTTAGTTATATTTTTTGCATAACAGATATCAAATTATGTTGTTTAAAAATTTAAAGATTTGGCAGGATAAAATTAGATAAACGATCTCAATTTATTTTTCTCATTTCCTTTTAATCATGATTATGATAGGTAATTGTAGAATTAAAATATTATCTTTTTATGCTTTTTGAATATTTATTTTTACGTTTTTTTTACATAAATAGTTTTTCGTGAGAAATATAAACTTTCGAAAATAGATTCTATATTCTTTCAAATGGTGATTAAGATTGGTATTAAGAATCCCTTAGTAAAAAAATTAAGAACACTTACTTTCATCGATTATCGAAATCTTATAATTTGCATCAAAATCTGGTGAACTAAGCTTCAGTTTTCAGAAGTTTTCCCAAAAGTATCCGGGCCGGGCAATTTTATTTAAAACGGGGCAAAATCTGGGCATTCTATTTCCAAATTTTCAAACAAAAATTCGGGCAATATCCGGAAAAATTTGACAAAAATCCAGGAACTGTTCTACAAAAATCAAGGAGAAAAACTTTTCAATCATTTCAATCATTATTTTTTCATTGGAAAACCTAACCTGATTTTTAATCGTATTGGGGGTGATTTTACAAATTTGAAAGAACTTTAACTTTGATATGAGGCCCTTAGAGCCAAAGAGGTATAAGTGACAAAATGGTCGATTTTGAGTTAATGATTGCACACGATTTTTCATGTTTCAAACTATATTTGGTATTTTTTTCAGATTTTTTATGTTTTATTTACATACTTTTACGTTTCAAAGCAAAAAACAAATTTTCGAAAAATATATGGAAAATTGCCAAACACAACAACTTAAAAGCGTGTTTTCTCGAAATAAGCTTTTATGCACTTATACCCCTTTGGCTCCAAGGGCCTCATATCTAGTGAATAAACGTTCATTTTGAAAGAGTGAAGAGGGAAGGAGAGATAAGGATGCGGGACGCTGTTCCTTTTCCTTCAATTTGATCTCATTTTACTCAGTTTGAGGTGATTTGAAGAATGTCAAAATTAAAGAAGAAATTTAAACTTTTTAACCCATTTTATAAAATGGTATTTTCACTACAAACCTATTTTATATTGTAACTTTTTTTTATATTCTTTGATACAATTTCAACCATGCGAATCTTTAATTTCCCGTGCGAGAAAACGTTGATAAAAGGTGATTTTCGTATTTAGTATCCCAGGAAGTTAGAAAAAAATTACTAATGAGCTCATAAAGGAATGTCTCGTTATAAATGTCTTTTTCTAAATGAAAATAATACACTTGTTGTTGAATAGAAGAAAATTTTCAGCAATTTATTTATCTATTTTTCCTGAACTCCTTCATATCAGTGCAGTGTAATACTCACGAAATTTTAATGATTCTCATTTTGAGATATTTGAGATAAGTTTTTGATTTTAATTGCTATGAACAACTGATTTTAAAACACTGATATTTTCTTATTGTTCTTATCGTTATATTTTCCAGAATAGTGATTCGAAAATATCATGTTGTTCTGATCTATTCTGAAATTATGTGGTTAAAAATTTATTTCTAAATCTGAATGAAATTCGGGCGTAAAATAAAGAAATTTCTATATTAAAAAACTTTATATAATCTGAAAAGCATGAAATCAAATTTAAACCATTTGTTTAGAATAGTAACAAATTTGCAATCAAGAGGGTATGAATAAAATGAAAAATTGTTTTTAATTTCTTTAAGGGCACAATATTCCCAATATTTTAAAACGGAATAATTTAAAAAATTAAATCATTGATCAATTTTGAAAGCATAAAGAAACAAAAATCACTGTGGTGCAAAAAATTTAAGAGCTGATTTATACTTATTTAGGAGCGTTGAACCATTATTGCATTTTTTAAATGTAAAATGTGACAGAGACATTTAAAATAAAAGGTTTTGGTCAAATGATCAACTTCCTCGATGACAGCGAGTAATTAGGACTTCTGAGAAAAAGTTACAAATGTTTTCTCTCTTTTTTTTTACAGTTCTACGAAAATACAAGAATTTCGCCAAATTTCAAAGAAATTTTAAACCAAAATCAGGGTGGCCACCCATTTGGGAAAAGCGGGAAATGCGGGAAAATGACGGGGATTGAAATCCACTGAGAAAATGCGGGAAAAATCCGGGAATTCTTTCGAAAAGTTGGGAATTTTTGGCTCAGTGAAATTTGGTTCAATGAAGTTTGGTCGAAACAAGTAGAAATGGATTGACAGTTGATCACCAGTCTATTTCAAATTGACTTCGACCGATTTCTACCAGGTCGAAACGGATCCTCCCTCCGAGTTGAATCGGTTTCGACTAGTTTCAACTTGCTTTTTCAAATAAGAGGAAAAAAAGATGAAGAAAAACCATCCAAATTTTAAATGGAGTTTTTTCATCGATTTCCTGGTCGACGGTATTCGACGTTGTTGTTAAAGCTGTAGATGATAATTTGCTGGGGCCAAAATTGATTTTTTTTTTGTTACGGCCGCTTCGACTAATGAGTCATTTTTACGCGAGAATCAGACAGAAGCACCGATGGTTCCGTTTCTTTTTGATGATTTAACCGGGCTTGTAAGAGCATTGTTGGAAAACATTGGAAAGCCTGAACGAATTAACGTAAAATCAAAAACACTTGTTGGAATTGAACTCTCAAAAATAAATCTTTTACCACCTGGAAGCGTAGAAATTGGATTCTCAATGTGCTATCTGACGCTCAGAGAGAGGCAAGCTTGATGGACGAAAAAATTAAAATACTTAAAAATATCTGAGAAACAAATAATGTGGATAAACGGTTCTCAAAAAACTTTTAATGAAGAATCCCTTTTTCTTTTATGAACAATCTTATTTTTTCGACATTTTCGACTCGAGTGACATAGTTTCAAAATAAAATAAAAAGTCCAGCGTATCAATCTAAGGATTTGTCTTTTAATTGGTAAAACTAACCAAAAAACCATTGAAAGATCATTTACCACTAAAAGATAGCTCTATCGATTTTCGTTTATATAGTTTCAAGAATAAGTATTCGTAATTTTGTTCGGTTTTCTGTTTTATAAAATCGGGAATTTCGTGAGGCCATGCGGGAAAAAGCCGGGAAAAATGCGAGAAATCAAAAATTGATTATGAGTGACCACCCTGCTAAATCAATCTCAGATATTTTTGAAAACAAAACGTTTTGCAGTCTTCTATAAATTAAAATCTTTAATATAAAATATGCCCTTTTGTGATGTCAGAAATAACATAGTTATATCATTTCCAATTGCATTTTAAAAAAATTACTGAATCACATTTTTGTTGTTACATTATTGTTTCGTTCAGCTGCAATTAAGTTCAAAATGTCTAAATTTTAAAGTTAGACTAGCCAAAGCCCCAAAACTAGAGGTTATAGACAAAATCTGATGAAATATTCGAATTCATGGCCAAAATCTTTAGAAACAGTTATTAAAACATTTGTACCAAAATAGCTGTTCTCTTATGTATATAGTTGATACTAAAATTTAATGTAGAGCCTCAATCAATTGCATATGAAATAATCAATTTTTTTGTCATATCTGAAACTGAATTGTAACTTTTAAATTTAATTCACTGCGTGAATGATTGAATTTCAAACTCATATAAATTTCAATGATATAATTTATTCTCGAGTTTCAAAACCAATTTTTCAATTATGGCTTATAATGAAGTGAAAATCTGATTTACGATAGTGATTAAAAATTTAAGCTTTTATTTAAATTCATATACTCGTTTTTATTTTGAATTCAAACACTCAGAGAAATCTTGGTGTTTGAACCATTAAAACTTTTTTTTTTACTTTATTCATTTATTTGCAGCTGAAGAAGTCTTACAAACTGTTGCCAACTACTTAAAAAGCGGAATTATAAAGTGTGTAAGCATTACCATATTCTAATCATAAATAATAATTTTATTCGGGGTGGATTCTAGAGTATACAATATTCAATTAAATTAATAAACGTTTTCCGGGGAAAAAATAAGCGGTGTGAAAAAATCCTTTTAGGAAGGGAAATCGCGCACATCTTTTACACGAATTATTTTAGAAGTATCACCTTTGCGTAACTAAACCGTTCCGTTCGCGTACCAAGCGTATTCAAAGTTGTGTTCCTTTTGGTATTTCCGTGCAGCTCTCAAGAGTTGTTGGTTGGCCACAGTTAAGCGATGGTGAAAATATTTTGATTTTGTTTGACTCAAAAAATATTCTATCGAAACAAACTCTTTTTTATTTGATACAATGTATTGTGAGTTTGATTCTAAAGAAAAATTTTTGAAACAAAGCATTTATTTTTTGGTTTAAAAAATACTTTGAACCAAAGAATTTGTTTTATTTTCAAAGAGAAAAAAATTCTTTCAAATAAAGGAAAGCAGATTAAAAACAATGGATTTTTTATTTGTCCCAGAATCAAAGTAATTTTCCTTCGTTTGGCCACTAAACTAAGGATAATTCCTTTGTCCTAAAAAACTTTTTCGCTGCGTGAAGCTTGTTACAATATTTTGATTTTTATTCTGAATTCATGATTTTTCTCCAATTGTAAAAATATTCAAAACTACAAAATACCTATTCAGCAACTTACGATAAAAATTAGCAACAATGAGTTTTTTTAATTGTTTGATTTGCTTGTTTCAAAAAATGTGTAAGAACATCAGAGCAATTGCCGACTCTCTCTCCATCAAAAATGTTCCAATATAAATATTTTATCAAAAAAGTTGGCCGTTCGCCAACGTATCTTTTATTAGTTTCATACTCCTTCGAGTTTAGTTAATTTTTTATTCCTTCGAGTGAATTTTTTGAATGATTTTTTATATGTTCTCTTATTTAATGTTTGGCATTTTAGCGAATTATGAAATTCAAAAAAGAATTGTTAGGACTGGGATTGGTCGATCTTTCAACTCAGATTTTCTATTTTTCGGATCGAATCTTGGTATGAAGAAAAAAAAAACAATTAGTTTGGTTCGTTTTTGATTCGATCTTTCGATCTTTTGGATTCTTTTTTTTGCTGAGTAATTTAGATCTAAATTTTAATTACCGATTCAATGTTAAGTGCCATTTGTTGGGCATTAGGTCTATTTCGATACTCAAAATTAGATTGGCTTTTTCCGAATTTTTGTCCGGAATTTTTCAATATATTGATGAGTACCTAAATTAAAGCGTTTATAAGCGTTTATTTCTACCAAAGAATACTTCGTGTGCTTTTTTTGTTCTTCTTAAACAAAAAGTTTTCTTTTTTTTTTTTGTTAAAAATGGATAAGATCGATCTATCAGAGATCGATCCTCAAGCTTTGATTTTTTAGGTGGATCTATCTTGGAGAACTATCTATCTTTTCCTGAAGATCTGAAAACTGAATGGAAAATCTGACAGTGTTACTAATTTCTTTTCATGAAAAAAAGAATGCTCTGTTTGGGACGTTATAACGTTTTTCTCACTACACCTACCGCTTTGCCGTCTTCGACAAAGTTGTAGCCAGGGAGTTTACCAGTAAGCTCCATATCATTTGGAATTTCATTTGCATTTCGTGAGAAACAAATATTTAAGAAAACACAAAAAAGTTCCATTCTCCGCACAAATTTTAAATCAAAACCCGGTTATCTAAATCTCATTTTAAAAAAAAACAGCAAAGATTATGTTGTTATTTTTGACCAAAAAAGAAAGTTTTTAGATTACAGGCGTTTTGAAATTCGGATAACGTTCCAGCCTCCAAGATTTTTTTACGTTTCCTTTAGTACGGCATTCAATGCTATATTTTAAGAATCTGAGAACATTTCTTACAGCTTTCTCACATTTTTTTTATTTTTTAGCAACCGAAACAGTTTGAAAATGGTTTATTTTGATCATTACAATGTGGCCTGTGTAAAGCCGTTGGAACCTTGAACAAAGCAACTATAACAAGTACATAAATTTTTTAGTGTGGTTATAAAATGCCTTCGAGAAACCGCAGTAATACCTTGTTATTATTAGTTGCACCAGCTAGTAGGTAGGTACTGGATAGACGTATCACTCCCTATTTAGGTTTTTCCAAACCAATCGCTAGCACTCCTCCTTTCATCGTTCTCCATTTACAGCCGAAGGTTACAGGAATTGGTCTTCGATGGAGGTGGATTGCCTCCGTCTTAGATTTTCCGTTCTCAGCTGATTTTCTTCGCTACCGTTCTTGGAGTTGTCCCTTCAGTTCGACTAGTTTTGTCCGAGAGCTAAATAATTATACGGCAAATTATATGTAGAGTATTGCCTTTCGACTCGGCAACTTAGTTCTATTTTTAATAGGCCCAAGCAACACACTTCGGCTTGCATGTGTGACAATGTAGATATTTGCATATTCATAAAAAAAATAATGCGTAGGAGTGCAGCCACACTCTCTATAGAGCACACAGGTATTTTTGGGAGATCGTTTAAAAACTATCGTGGATTTTCTTTCAATTGGACCATGAACACGATGTCTGGTGTAGGTGTAGATAGTTTCGTTTGCCGTTGTTTACAGGAAATTATTTGGCGGTAATTCACTCACTAGATGAATCAGCGCCGCTAGGTGGTGATTTTTGTTGAGTGAGATGTTTTGTGAAAAGATGAATGAAAAAGGTATGCCGGGCGTATGTCTTGCGGCAGGTATTTCAATGAATAAAACGTCACGCGACCGATACAAATTTGGCACTGACAGGTACTAGACAGAAGTACAGTTCTATATTTATAAGATTTTTTATTCTCTAATTTTAATTATTCAAAAAGTAATAATCAACGTCAACAAAGGTTTTATTACGAAGATATAGTCCCATGTAATACAGGCAACGCAAAGTAACGCAACCACCATCAAAAGCGGACCAAGAACGCGAGTGGTTTCCGGATAACAACAACCAGCAGCAAATGAAAATCGGCGCGACCTAAATCATCCGCGGATGTGTTGCTGCTGGTGGTTTTTCGGGATGATTTTCCGCACTCCCGTCCATCCATATCGGCTAGCTGGCTGACTGGCGTCCATTCGAATTGTATAATATAAACCGCGGAATATTTTGGGTGTTTTTTTAATCACTCTTTTCGCCAGTTTGGTGCCACCAAACGTCGGAACGAAAATAGAACATTTCGGCTGCTTCTGCGTTTTTTTTTCGTGCCCTCTCTCTTCTCTAGGCTGACTATGGTGTTCGCATTTACTTGAGGAAAACTGAATTTGCAAATGGTAGTGGTTCTCATGAAGTTGTACCGTTGATGTGTAGTAAATTAATTAAATTTACAAAACATCTGCTGATTTGGATAATCGACTATTAAAATACACAAAAACTATAAAATTATGCATAACAAAAGCAGCAAAACTTACTTATACGAGGTAACGCGAGGAAACTCAAATATGCTGATTTCCGATAGATTTCTCAAAAAATAGACAAGAGACAACCGGTTTTGAGGTTTCCTCCTCGGAAATCTTTTTTTATTTACGAGTTGACGGTTGAAACATGTAACAAGATCAACGTTTTTACACCAACAACTGCACCCAAACAAAATATTGGCGCTTATTCTGCGAGGTGCGTGACCTATTTCGCAGGGGTGACTCGATAGAAAAAAAGTGGAAAATCAAAGAATTATTTGAAAATCATGAACAATGAGGTAGAATGGTGACCCATTCCTTTCATGTGTGTTTTTTCAAAAACAAATTATTCCCGCATAATCAGTATCATAAAATGACCGTTTATATATGTAATTAACTTAAATCAATTAAATAGGAAAGTGATCAGCATACACCATTGTGATACGACCACAACGGGTTCCAAACGACCCTCGTGTTTAGTAAGTTCACTACGATGATCAAATGAAATTGTCGAACATAAATCATTACTTTCAATAAGTTCAACGAGTAAATCGTCTAAACGCAAACAGCGTCCAGAAGAACCAGAAAGGCGTCAAAAGCGTCGCCGTGTTATTGAAGCTTATTTACATACTTACCCGTCATACAAGTGAGGTTACCCATGAATTAGTAAACAAACTGAATTATAACCGAAATATTGTTTAGGAACGCATCACGATAAGCCGCGTACAACATTTAGAAGAATCGAAAATAGAGTACCTAGAATAGAGAAAAACAGTAAACGTAAGTAAAAAATGGAAATGTTAACACAGCAAATCATTGCAGGATTTTTTTAATATATCTCATATTAAAAAAAAACGGAAACAACTCTACTTCATTCTTCCAAAAACGACAACCATCCTAGATGCATCATGATTCAAATCACACAAAACCTACGGAAAAGGGATTTTTTTCACACATGTTTTATGTGATTTTGAAAATTAATTTTTTGTTGGAAAAAGTGGTTATTGGGAAAACTTTTACCAATTTTTTTTTAAATATACGGATGAATTTGTTTTGAATTGTATTTTTAATACGTTACGAAGCCAAAAAACACTGCTTCATTTTGTAGAAAAAAGAATTTGTTTGTTTTGAAATGCGAACAAAAACAGTCGGAAATGAGTGAATTCACGTCACAAAAAAGGAAACTTATAATATTACGAGAAAACTTTGACCATTTCTGGCATAAAAAATGAGATCTTCTTTGAAGATAATAAGACGATTCTAAAACACTAAATTTTATAGAAATCGATTAGAATCTAGCTGAGTTACAACAGCACGAATGAGTGAATTCACGTCACCAAAAAATTTTTTTTTTGTAAAATTTATTTGGAAAATATGCTCTAAAAGAGCGGATTTTTACAATTCGAACATAATTTAGTTGATTATTTAATAGATTTTACAATTATCAATGGGTTCAATAGGTTCGTTATTTTCAAATAAAATACAAAAAGATTGAAAAATAATTAAAAAAAAAAATACTTTTTTGGCGAATCTTTAAGTGAAGACTGCGAGAAACAGTTATAATTTTAACGTATGATCACTCAATATTTTGCTATTCAAGTGCCAACCAAAATAAGGAAAAAAGTTAGGTGAAGATACTGAGAATTTATGATTGTAATTCCAATCATAAAAATTACGGCGATTAAAATCATATAACAAACGATTGTAAAAGTCGGAACAACAAAATATCGTTTTTGAAAGTGCACATAAATTTCAAGGCTCTAATAAATGGTTCAGAGTAACATGACGTGAATTCAGTCAACTACCCTGTTCTGTTTAAACAGAGTGAATTCACGTCACAACTTCAAATAAGCATAACTTCGTTTGTTGTTGTTCAACCGAATTGTTTTTTCTACAACTCATTTCAAGACACCGATATCTTATTTCCACAGAGAGAACACTCCGTTGAACACTCCAAATCCTGTTGATTCCTCTATAAGTGACCCATCTGTAAAGTACATTTTGTCAGCATTGACGTGTCTATATTTAGCTTCGAAAATTCTGCTGCATAGACAAATCAAACTGGACAGAAGAATTGTCGTAGTCTGGACTACAAACACGAGTTGAAGAATACGAAGAAGGGTTTACGTGCATTGACATGAGGACATGGTATATAGGCATAAATCTGGTTTTAAGATTTTGCTCAAGTAGCCTTTCGAAATTTACGATTATCAATGGGTTCATGACCTCACACCTGAAGAGAAACCGTAGAGATAGTAGACTGAAGCGATCTTTCAGAGGGAGTATTACCGCCAGAACTTCAAGGCTCATGGTATGCGTTGAGGGCATACAACCCAAAGCGACGCGGAGACAACGGTATTGTATGCGCTCGAGTTTGATGAGGTGAGTTTTGGCAGCTGACTGGAAATAGAAGCTACCATATTCCATCACTGAGAGAATAGTTTTTCGGTATAGTTTTATAAGATCTTCTGGATTGGCTCCCCAGCAGGTGCCAGTGATTGATCGGAGAAAATTAATCGTTTGTTGGCATTTTCTTTTCAGATACTCAATATGGGTTCTCCAGGTACACTTGGAATCAAACCAAACTCCAAGATACTTGAAACATCTCGATTGAGTGATCGTTATACCTAGGAGTTGAAGCTTAGGTTGAGCAGGTCTATGTTTCTTAGAGAAAACAACCATCTCCGTTTTTTGAGGGGAAAATTCAATCCCAAGCCCCAAAGCCCAGAAAGACAATCTGTCTAAAGTATCTTGTAAAGGTCTGTGCAGATGAGACTCAGAAGATCCTGTGACAGACACCACGCCGTCATCTGCAAGTTGTCTTAGAGTGCAGCCTTCAGAGAGACAAGTGTCGATGTCACTTACGTAAAAGTTGTACAAAATTGGACTCAAACATGAGCCCTGCGGGAGGCCCATGTACGAGGTTCTTCTAGCTGAAATATCTCCGTGAGCAAAGTTCAGATGTTTCTCACAAAGCAAGCTATATACGATGTTGTTCAATAGAGGAGGCAGACCCCGGGAGTGCAACTTGTCTGACAAAACCTCTATTGAAACTGCATCAAAAGCTCCCTTTATGTCTAGAAACACTGAAGCCATTTGCTCACGTTTTGCGTACGCCATTTGTATCTCTGAAGACAGCAAAGCAAGACAATCGTTAGTCCCTTTGCCCCTTCGAAACCCAAACTGAGTATCTGAAAGGAGACCATTTGTTTCCGCCCACTTATCCAATCGGAACAAATCATTTTCTCCATCAATTTGCGGATACAAGACAACATCGCTATCGGGCGGTACGAATTCGGATCGGACGCAGGTTTTTCCAGGCTTTTGGATAGCAATGACTTTCACTTATCTCCACGTCTCCACTCTTGGGGAACAATATTATGCTTCAAGAATTGATTGAACAAATTTAACAAGCGAAATTTATCGGCGTCCGGAAGGTTTTTCAACAAGGTCAATTTGATTTTATCAATTCCCGGAGCAGAATTGTTGCAAGAGAGGAAGGCAAATGAGAATTCGACCATCGAAAAGCTGGAGTCCAGACCACACCTATCTGGAGGCACGTTCCGAATTATTTTTTGCACAGGTGTAGAATCTGGACAGACTTTCCGTGCGAAGTAAAATATCCTTCTTTGTGAATATTCCTCACTTTCATTCGTAGATGATCGATTACGCATGCTTCCTGCCACTTTCCATATGGTGCTCAACGATGTTTCTCGTGGTAAACCACCCACAAAATTCCTCCAATACGCCTTTTTCTTCCCCTTGATTAATTTTTTGAACTGATTTTCAAGGGAAATGTATGCTTCAAAATGGACAAGAGTTCCATGTTTTCGAAAATCTTTAAATGCTGTTGATGTGTCCTTATAAAGCTTGGAACACTGGGGGTCCCACCATGTATTAGGAGGCCTTCGACGCACAGATGATTCTGGGATGGGTTTTGTTTGAGCGCAAACTGAACTATCGTGTATCAAACAAGAAAGAAAGTGGTACTCCTCCAAAGGAAGTAAAACATGCATAAGTCGATGGCAGCTATTATTTCGTCCGAGTACTTTTCCCAGTCGATGTGTATTGTAAGGTCATATGTCATATTTAGTGTGTTTGAAGAGCTGACCCCATTGGTGATTGTAATTTCGATAGGCAAATGATCACTACCATTAGGATCATGAACCACCTTCCACTGGCAATCAAATGATAGAAATTTCAGCAGAGCGAGAGGTCAATTGCACTTGGTCTTGCAGGAGGTTTAGGTACCCGGCTTTTTTCACTCATGTTCAAAACTGTTAAATTGAAACTGTCGCAAGTGTCGTAGATAAGAGTAGAACGACTATCGTCAATTTGTTCTCCCCAGACAGTTCCATGTGAATTGAAGTCACCCAGGATCAACCTTGGCTCAGGGAGCACTGAGCACAGGTTGAGCACAGCACTAGGTTACTTCGAGAGAAAGGAGGGGCCAAGTTTGCATCATCTGCATTAAAAATGTCTTTACTACAGGAAGCATTGCCAAAACAATGTCTTTGATGTGTTCTGGTTTATTGAAACACGAAAAAATTCCGTTGAAAATGTCAGACAACTTAAAGAGTCCAGACTGGGTAGTTGATTCTGGCATTAGGTTAGGGGATGAGGTTTGCGATTTTCCCGCAGTTGATGGTTTACTCTGTTGTGGAACTTTCCCGCGAAAGCCTGGAGTATCTTGTTTTTCACTTTCCGAAACCGATGAATTTTTCTCTACTCTGATTGAGGAGATAATCGTAGGAATTTTTGGAGGTATTTTGAGGGAAGGCATTTTTGCACGCTTCCGAGAGCCTCCTACAGAGAGGACTGGATGAACCTCATCAGCCGTGTCTGTGTCCCCGGTGTCCTCATTATTAACTGGCAGCAATGAGAAAATATTGCTAGGTTGAGAATGGGTTGGTGGAGAGGCGCTCTTTAATATGGCGCGGCATAAGAACGTTTAGAACGCTCTTTTAAAGAGCGCCTCTGCTTATCCCAGCTACCTTGAAATGCCTCGCACGAAGTGATTTCATGGGATGAGCCCCCGCAATAGACACATTTTTGGTCTATTGCCATGCATGCTCCTTCCCCATCATTCTCCCCGCAACGAGATCATCGCTGCTTATTGCAGCAATGAGATGCAGTCCCAACTTTAGGCGATTTTTGCACTCCATTGGGCGAGGCACATAAAGGCGTACTGGAAGCCTTAAAATTCCCTCAATCAAGACGTAGTGTGGGAGGGCTGTTCTCGCGAAGGTCACTCGAATCGAGGCTGAAGGCGTATACTTTTGAACGCCATCAACGGCGATGGTAGTCTTGAGTTGGCGACAATCCACGATTCCTACCGAAGTAGAATCAAGGCTCTTGAACTTATCAACGCCGTGGGCCTTAACGTTTTCAGCCTCCAGACTCGATTCGGTGATCACACCCTCGATTTCTACGTCTCAAGACGGAATATAGAGCTAAGACTCCAACTTAAAAAAATTCTAACAAGAATAGCGTTTGCGGCCTTCCGGTCGGTCGGTCGAAAAACTGGTAACGGAGGGCCACCTTGCCAGATCTTCGGTGATCTGCACCACATTCAAACCTTTACCGTTAGCTTTGGGCCGGATAAAAACCAACCCAGAAGAAGTTGAGTTTTCCGGATATGTCCGGAGTCGGGATGTTTTATCCACAGCTGTAGGTGGTGGGGGAGAATCAACTACTAGAGGGGCATGAGCACTAGCATTCGAAGGACCAGCTGCTGCTGAATCCTCCAGATGCTCCTCATCTTCGTAGTTGATCCTCTCATCATCTACAGCTGGTGGATCCAACCCCCCGCCTTCGCTCATATTTTTCGCGGAGACACGAATGTCTACCGTGGCAAAATATAAGCGGTGCAAAATATGAAAGAAATAATAAAAAGAAAATGATAGATACAATTACCAGCTAATTAGGCACTTTTAATGTATATGGCTCCTTCAGTGTCGATGAACCCAACCACGTGGTCTTCTTTTGTTGGATGAAGATGGCTGCTCCAACTGGTACTGGATACAATCAGACGATGATATCCAGGGTAATTTGCCAAACAATTGCGTCGGCCCTGGTGGTAACCAACCTCTCTTGGTGGTGTCGGTCTGTTTGGTGAAAATGGGAAAACTGCAATCCACCAATAACCCCACTTTTCCGAAGGGTTACAAATGTCAACTCTGCCCTGGCGAATGGCAGGAAAATGTCCACTTTTACAATCCGGCACACAACTCCGTATAAAAAGGTTAACCGTCCGGACGGTATCCACTCCCGGAATAAACGGACGGACAACGGACTCTCTTTTCTCACACACTACTTGACACTAATGCACAAGATGCGCGAAACCACAAATGTTCTCAACGAGTGTTGCGAGACGAATGAAGTTTTAGGCTTTACAACAAAATTTATATGGAACACCTTCCTGTTCTACTTTCTCCATACTGAAAGGCGTAACGATCTATAATAATCGTAGAAACATACATATCTCGTACTCAAATACCCTTCCATGCCATACTTGATTCCATTTGCTTGGGCCATCTTCCCCTCTTGCTATGTTCCTGCTCACTGGAAGAAGGCCAAGGGTGGTGTCTCAAATAATCATAGATTATATCAAAATAATTTTCCATGTCAAATCTTGTCCATTTTTAGATGAATTTTTGGGAAAAAATGTAGGGAAGCCCTCTTCCCCCTTCTTATATCGTCAATCCTGTGCTCCTACTGCAAGAAAAAAAGATTTCAAATAACTATAGAAATATTTCTCGCATTGAAATACCATCCCATGCAAAATATGGTTCCACTTTCTTGGTTAGTCGGGTAATCGAGTTAGACCTTTGATGCCAAATTTGGTTTCATTTGCTCGATTATTTTTTAAAGTTATGCCTAATTTGTATGGAAGTCCCCTTTCCCTATTTATATCTCCTCGCTGAAAGAAAGGCGGGGCCTACATTTCTCAATCATTTCTCGTATTCAAATACCCTCCCATGCCAAATTTGATTCAATTTGCTCGAGAAGCTCTCGAGTTTTATATAATAATTGTATGGACCCCCTTCAAAAGAGGTCGTCTGATAATATCAAAACACTATTTATCATTCCTGGTCCTAATTAGCATCCATGCCAAATTTCAGCTCTCTAGGTCTTAAGACGGCCCAGCAACAGAACTATTTAAAAAAATATACCAGGTGAAAAGATTGTATTAAACTTATCAAAATAGCATATAGATACATTGAATAGAGTTTTTTTTGCTTTTCCCCAATTGAACACCACTGCTCTTTTGGCGGAGGCAGATTTCGGTGGTGCAAATCTGATGAAAGTTTTTTTTCTTCCTTAGATGAATTTATTCTCATTTCGTCCGTCCGCATTCAGTCCGTCCGTATCGACGACGGAAGGTCGCGCCTACCTAAGCCGCTACTACATTTTCGCCGCCTCGGTATCTATCTAACTAGTAAAATCTGACCCTACTAGTGACGTGAATTCTGCTGAAAATTTGCGCCTCTCTGCATTGCTCTGGGTTGGATTTCGGGTAGGAACTATTCAATCCGACGGCCGTATAGTGGCCGACTCTCCTTGGCCGATCTCAGTCAGTGCTGTGCAGCGTGCAGCCAGATCCGTGCGTGCGTGCAAAGATTCGAACGAAAGTGAAAATCCGGCAGCAGTGCGCTTGATCGGCGTAGTTACTCTCACTTGCGTAGGAGTATGCGTAAGCCAACCCTCGTTTGTGGACTTTATTGGACCCTGTACATCTGAAGAAAAGTGCACCAGAACTCGGTCGCTGAGCTAGTTTTTTCTTCCTTGAAGTGTCTACCCCAGTGTTTTGTGTGTTTATTTTAAACGCCACTTACGGAATCACTGCGCACATTCCCGTTGGTGGAGTTGGTGTTGTTTTTCTAAGTGACGAAATTACGTCACGTACACGCAACAGGCCTTCGACAACTAGACGTGGGAGCAGCAGTGTAATCGAATTGGTGAAAAACTTGCTGATCCCGGTTTTCCCCTCGGACTCAGAGGAAAACTCGTCGGCAGCAACATGTTGTGGTGCGTATTTGGGTATTTCTAAGATGTGAGCCGTGAGCAAGAAAGAATGTGACCAACATGCGGAAGAACCTTAAACTCAAATCAATTTCGGCAGGTCCGCGCACACTTTCAATGACAATCGAGTGACGATTGAGACGAGAGTCTGCGACAGCGTATGTGGGTGATTTATGTTCATGGGAACTCTACGTACTTGTCTACTTTCTTACCATTCAAACCCCCAAATTGTGTCCACGAGACGACATCCCACCCAATAGTGCCAAAAATGTTGGTAATATTTGGTTTGAAAGTGGCACACAGCAGCGAATTGTGGTATTTTTAAACCCAACGACGACAACGACGACGACGTGGGGAGGAAAAATCATGTGTGTTTTTCTTTTCGATTTTACTCGGGGAATGCGGCTGAAAAGTTTGTTGCTGGTTGCTTTCGTTTCGTTTTCTTTTGATGACCGATCATTGATGATAGTTTGTTTTGAAATGAACAAAAAAAAATGTAAGAATGAATATTAACTTTCCTATTTGGGGTGCAAACGAAACTCGCGGTCTTGTTTTTTTCATTGGGAATAAGCTTACAGCTCAGTTACAATTAAAAAAAACGGAAAATGTATTCTTCCAGTGTCTTATTTTGTTACGACATGCACACTCCAAAAACGGCACAGGTGTAAGCCATCTGATTAGTATTTCACTTAAAATAGATCCCAATCATTTAAATGCAAATTTTTATTCTGATCTGTGTTTCGTATATAGCATATACTTTTCTAGCAGTAATTTTATTTAAATTAATTATGCTACGAGTTTTAAAACAGAATCTCTTCAATTCACCATAGTTGTTACTGTGTTTTGTAGATGCAACTTTTTTCAAATATTTGAGACTGTTTCTAATCTCTGGGTGGCTAAAAAACCGGGAAAACCGGCAAAAAAAATGAATCAATTTTCTTAAAAAGAAAAATTTTACAAAGGTGTCATTATCAAATGTTGTTCTTAAGGGGGGGAGTAGGGTCTAACACTTTCAAAAAATCGATTTTTTTTATTTTTTTATTGTAAAACATTTCAAGAATGTTGTGTCAAATTTTCAAGTCAATCGAAGCAAAACTGTTGAAATTATAGGCCTTTATCTAATACTGCAAGAGAGAGAGAGAGAGAGAGCAGAAACTTCAAACGCGTTTTTCTCGAAAGCACATTTTTAAAGTCCGTGGACATCGTCATTTGAAAACTACTTCACCGATTCTTTTCAAATTTGGATCATATTTTCTACATATAAAATACCAAACCCCAACGATTTTCTTTTTTTTTTTTACTTTGGGGAGATTTTACAGATAAAAAATGGCGGATTTTTTCGTGGAAAGCCACAAATATTTCATAAAAAAAAATTTGAAGTTAAATAAAATCGTTGGGGTCCAGAAAAACATCTATTAAAAATATATTGCTCTGATTTTTTGACTTCAGATGATTCTGTACTGAGATACAGTGTCCACCGCAAATCCTGTTTTCTAAAAGGCATCCTCGAAAGTGCTCCGTCACCGGCTCATTTTTCAATATTTTTCTACTACTCTCGACATATCTAAAAAAACTGTGGTGGCCGCCTCCCCTTTGTTTACTGGGATCAGGGGAAGGCGGTCTCAACAACCATAGAGTCTTTTCTCGTATCAAAATATCCTCCCATGCCAAATTCAGTTCCATCTGCTCGATTATTTCACCAGTTCTGCAAAAAATTGTATGGGAGCCCCCTCTCCTTTTGTGTTTCTCTATAAAGGTGGAAAGAGCTTCACATCATATTGGAAACATTTCGTCCATCCAAATACCCTTGCATGCGAAATTTGATTCTTCTCGCTTGACCAATTAACGAGTATTTCAAAAATTTGTATGGGCCCCATCTATTTTTCCTATTCTCACAATACAAATCGGGAAAAGTTGCAAACAATCATAGAATCTTTCCCTATAATCAAATATCCATTTTCTCGAATGTTTATTAAATTTTGCAATAAAAATTGTGTCGAAGCCACCCTCGCCCTTTCAATCTCTCCACTGGAAGAAAGGAGGGTTCTCAAATAATCATTAGACTGCCCCAAATTTTTATAAGAAATTCAAAATCTGTGAAATGTTATGCGCTGCAGGCCAAACTTGATCCTAGTCCTAGTACAAGATCTCATGCCAAATTTGGGCCAGATCGGATCACGGGAAGGGGCCGCTCAACGAGCCTGAAGTTTGTATGGGATTTTGAAATATTTTGTGCGAGAGAAACATGAAAAACCAGTTTTTCATCAAAAACTTTGGCTCCCGTCGGCCAAATTCTTTCAAAAACGAGTTTTCTTGAAGCCTAAACTATGAAAAATCTTTCATCCGAAGACTGCGTTTCGATAAGAGTTAAGATAGAAAAGTTATTAGGCTTCAAAAATGGGCTAACTTTTTTAAGGATGGTATTCATCACTGTTAATGAGTCGGGGCGGTCGAACATATCGTCGCCCCATTAACAGTGATGAATACCACCGTTAAAAAAGTTAGCCCGTTTTTGAAGCCTAATAACTTTTTTATCTTAACTCTTATCGAAATGCAGTCTTCGGATGAAATATTTTTCATAGTTCAGGCTTTAAAAAATCCCGTTTTTGAAGGAATTTTGCCGACGGGAATCAAAGTTATTGATGAAAAACTGGTTTTTCATGTTTCTCCCGAACAAAATGTCTCAAAATCCTATACAAACTTTAGGCTCGTTGAGCGACCCCTTCCCGTGATCCGAACTGGCCCAAATTTGGCATGAGATCTTGTACTAGGCCTAGGATCAATTTTAGCCTGCAGCGTGTAACTTTTTCAAAAGTCGGGTCATTTGGGGAACTCTTATAATCATTGAAACATTTTTCGTATCCATATACCCTGACTTGCCAAATCAGGTTCCATTTGCTTGACCAATTCTCGAGATATATTAAAAATTGTAAGAGAGCCCCCCCCCCCCCTTTCTCATTTCCCCTCCGTAAAAAAGGATGGGTATCAAACATTTATAGAAATAATTCTCGTAGCCAAATCCTCTCCCATGCTAAATTCATGCAAATGGTACTAAAATTTGCATGAACTTTGCAAACATTCAAGTTATGCCAACATTTTGCCTTGTTACAATTAGAGGGAGGGTCCCAATCTGTAATTGAAACCTGAAATTTGAAATTGAAAGCATCCACTAAAATTTGTAAAAATTATTAAAGTTTTTTTTTAGGTATAATTTTTATCAGTTTAAGCATAAATCAGAAACAACCATTTTCAAATGAGAACTGCAGCTGGAGATAATTTCATCTTATCTATTGAAACTTGATCATGAAGTTTGTTTTTCAAGACCTGAAATTTATACTGTGTTATTGTGAGTTTAATTTTTTTTTTAATAATGCCAACATAAATGTTTTGTTGGTATGGATTCGTGAGCCCTCCCCTCCTTCCCAAGTTGGGATAAATACACTGTTAGTACATTCCACATTCGGCTCCATTTGTTTGAAAAGTTTTCGAGCAATCCCAAGTAACACAGACTAGGCCAATTGGCTTTTTTGAGTTTTAATATTTTTTCATGAAGACTTTCCCATGGCATCCAATTTTTAAAACGATTTTATTGTAACATTGGAAATGCTTCATTTATCGTGCGTTGAAAAAAGCTGAAAGTTTTTCTAAAACTTGAATAAAACACTATCTTAAGAGTTTTGTAAAAAAGTTGCGAAAGTATTGCTAAAGCTTCAATAAAACACATACTTTCCTGTTTTATTAGAGCTATTTTACCAGTTTTAAAAATGAGCTCAGTGCGCTTTTAAAACTAGTGTTCAAGCCAAGTTGAAAAATGGGAAAGCAAGGTATGACTCAATGATCGTTTTCTTATCAACCATCGCTTGGAATGAAGTTCTTGATGAACGAAATGTTAACTCTGCACAGCAAAAAATTTCTAAAAGTACACGGAATCTAAAACACGAGTGATCTATTTTTTCTTGAGTGTAATTATAAAAAGATGTAATTTTAAACTTCTTTCGATGTAATATTAGTCTATTTTCCAAAATTGAATAGAAATAAACTGTTTTGATTTAATTTTACACTGCATCATGCAAAAATCAACCGGTCAATGAAATTTATATCACAAACAGTGTAAAATTACATCTGCACAAATAACACACGACGTATTACAGGGCACGACACTTAACGTTTTTACTGCCGTTAGTAAAAACGTTAAGTGTCGTGTCCTGTAATACGTCGTGTGTTATTTGTGTAGCATAAGTTTTTACGTTTAGCACAACCAGTAAAATGAGTGAAATTATATCTGTTTGATTTAAAATTGAATGCAAATATTTAAATTGTGCCTTTTTATATTTCAAGTTAGTTTGCGCGTCGGGCACAAAGTAAACAAGTCGGAAAATTATTCGGAAACGAGTCATTCAAAGGCGTAGCTATAGGAGCACTTTAAGAGTCTTTAAAGTAGTAAGTTTTTGAGACGTGAAATGAAGAATATGGTTGAAACTGATTAGTTTTCTCTCCATTACAGCAAGGTCAGTTTTTTTAGCAGCGGCTGATATCCGGCCAGTGATTATCCGGGGAAACTTTTGTCATAACAATTCAAGTGTGCAGGATGCTGACCGAAATATTATGATTTCCGGAACCACTCGAGGATGCTGATTATGCTGATTCGAAAAACATCCCCGTGCTGGGAATCATCGGATGCAACAACAATATCAGCCTGACGTTTTCCGAATGGTTTTTTTATGTTCAGTTTTGGAAATAAATGTGAATTAAAAATGAAACATGCGACGTATTTATTCAAGACAAAAGCAAAAACCTTAATATTTAGAAAAAATATCAATATTTATATATTTATATATATTTATATATTTATATATATTTATATATTTATATATATTTATATATTTATATATATTTATATATTTATATATTTATATATATTTATATATTTATATATATTTATATATTTATATATATTTATATATATTTATATATATTTATATATATTTATATATATATATATATATATATATATATATATATATATATATATATATATATATATATATATATATATATATATATATATATATATATATATATATATATATATATATATATATATATATATATATATATATATATATATATATATATATATATATATATATATATATATATATATATATATATATATATATATATATATATATATATATATATATATATATATATATATATATATATATATATATATATATATATATATATATATATATATATATATATATATATATATATATATATATATATATATATATATATATATAGTATATATATATATATATATATATATATATATATATATATATATATATATATATATATATATATATATATATATATATATAGTATATATATATATATATATATATATATATATATATATATATATATATATATATATATATATATATATATATATATATATATATATATATATATATATATATATATATATATATATATATATATATATATATATATATATATATATAGTATATATATATATATATATATATATATATATATATATATATATATATATATATATATATATATATATATATATATATATATATATATATATATATATATATATATATATATATATATATATATATATATATATATATATATATATATATATATATATATATATATATATATACATATATATATATATATATATATATATATATATATATATATATATATAGTATATATATATATATATATATAGTATATATATATATATATATATATATATATATATATATATATATATATATATATATATATATAGTATATATATATATATATATATAGTATATATATATATATATATATATATATATATATATATATATATATATATATATATATATATATATATATATATATATATATATATATATATATATATATATATATATATATATATATATATATATATATATATATATATATAAATTTTAAAATTTATATCCCTGTGTATTTTTACACGATGGTTTTTGTGATCCAATCTCGTGCATTGATTTCGATCTAAATTTACATGCCTCAAAAATTACATGCTCGAAAAAAATACACCGTGATAGAATTTTACATCAAAATCGATGTTCCGTTTTCGTGCATCGTTTTCGATCTAAATTTACACGAATTTTTCTAGCTGTGTGCTACTCAAACCTTCACTAATATCATTGCACACGCCATCAACCAGTTTGTGTCTATCAAAACTTCTAGACCTTCCAACAATCCACCTTGGTCAAAGCATCTAAGCATCGGAACGATTGTTCAAAGCGTAGATATCGCTTTTTGAATCATAAATACTAGACTAGTTCACTTTTCGGCTTTTTTCGCTGATCACAATGCCACTTACAGGGTTTGATCCTCATTCATTTTCAAGAACTCTGGCCGAATTTGAGCTCATTTCAGTAAGTTTCCAGCGTGCGCTAGGAGTTTTATTGAAAAAAGTCCATTTTTCTGGAAAATTTTCGTAGATGTGTTCTAGCAAGCTGTTGTTAATATAAAATGATAATTTTATAGTGCTCGGTGAATGGTATGACAAGCATTCGTATGGACCTGTTTTTGATAATTGACTAAATCAAACCGAAAAAAATTGAAAATTCATAAACTACCAACTTTTACAGAAAATTTACTTACAAGTTAAGAGCTTAAAATCTGTAGTAAATAGAAAAAAAATATTTTCGATATAAACTTTTCATAAAAAGATAGCCTTATTTATAACCTTTAATTTGATGTATAACACTTAATTATCGCAACAGTACAAGCAAAGATATTCAAACATTCACATCACATTCTTTGAATCATAATGTTGTCTCCATTCAAGTTTTAGCATCATGCAACCTGCAAAACGTGGCATCAAGAGGACTTGCTTACAACTTGATCAAAGCGCGCGCTTTTTTTTAACTCCTGGCCCCGTCATGGGGTACTTGATTGAATAAAATATCCTTTCTTGTGCACAAGTTGGTGTGGAGCAAACTTGAATTAAAAATATTTTATCAAATCAAATTTGTTGCATAGATATTTGAATAACTTTGCTAGCACTCTTGCGAACATTAAGTGTTATACATCAAATTAAAGGTTATAAATAAGGCTATCTTTTTATGAAAAGTTTATATCGAAAATATTTTTTTTCTATTTACTACTGATTTTAAGCTCTCAACTTGTAAGTAAATTTTCTGTAAAAGTTGGTAGTTTATGAATTTTTAAATTTTTTCGGTTTGATTTAGTCAATTATCAAAAACAGGTCCATACGAATGCTTGTCATACCATTCACCGAGCACTATAAAATTATCATTTTATATTAACAACAGCTTGCTAGAACACATCTACGAAAATTTTCCAGAAAAATGGACTTTTTTCAATAAAACTCCTAGCGCACGCTGGAAACTTACTGAAATGAGCTCAAATTTGGCCAGAGTTCTTGAAAATGAATGAGGATCAAACCCTGTAAGTGGCGTTGTGATCAGCGAAAAAAGCCGAAAAGTGAACTAGTCTAATAAATACAAATCATTGAATAAAACTCTGTTCGCGGCGCATCAAGCAAAAATTCAATGCCACTAGAAAAGTAACCCCAAAAAATTTTGGAACCACGTTAATAAACAGCCGGATGAATCTGGTCTTCCCAACACCATGTTCATATCAGACATCGAAGCCAGCACTACTTCGGATATTTGCAACCTGTTCCGAATTCACTTTAAAAGTGTATTCACCGACGAAACTTTAAGCGATGCTGAAATCTCCGCCGCTGCATCCAATGTACCACTACGAGATACAATTTGGTCTCATCCAACCACCACTGCTGCTGCCGTTGAAACCACCTGCTCTGCCCTGAAATGCTCCACCAACCCCGGCCCCGATGGCATCCCATCAATTGTCCTTACATCCACTTTATCGCCAGGGCTAGCCCACATTTTAACCTGTCACTCAGCAGTGACCGATTCCCAAGCCTTTGGAAAGATTCTTATGTCTTTCCCGTTCACAAGAAAGAAAACAAATCCGATGTAACCAACTACCGTGGCATCGCTGCACTTTGTGCAGCATCGAAGTTATTCGAGCTTATTATTTTGAAGCACTTCACTCACAACTGTTCGTCGTACATATCCGACACTCAACATGGATTCATGCCTAAAAGATCCACCAATACCAATTTAGTTGCCTACTCATCGTACATCTTCAGTGCGTTTCAAGCACGCCACCAAGTCGATGCCATCTATACGGATTTTTCCGCTGCTTTCGATAAGATCAACCATAGGATTGCCATATCTAAATTCTCTCAACTTGGCATATATGGGTCTGCACTTCAGTGGCTTGAATCCTACCTCTCTGATAGAAGCATGTCTGTAAAGATTGGAGATCATACTTCCACACTTTTTCACGTTACATCTGGTGGGTGTCCCCCAAGGCTCTCATTTAGGGCCTTTTATATTTTTATGTACCTAAACGACGTGAATCTTCTACTGAAATGCATGCACATCTCATACGCGAATGATTTTAAACTCTACTACACCATACGCTCTCCCAAAGATGCGGAATTCCTACAAATCCACTAGACGCCTTCTGGAATTGGCGTCATGACAACCGTGTGGTCCTCAATGCTACAAAATGTTCGGTCATATCGTTCACACGCAAACACACAACATTTCAATTCGACTATTGCATTCAACAGATACAGATAGTAGAATTATTCGAGGTTTCGTTTGAACCATGGATGGCTGAACAATATCCCGCGACTTACTTTTTGTGGCCCGCGAATTTCTTTTTGGAAATACCATGTTCTAAGAATTGAGCGTTTTTCTTGTTCCTCATATATAATTTTGATAAATATATTCCAATCTAGGCTAACTAAATTCAAAACAAAGATCTGAGAAATCTCTTTGAATTGAGGCGCTTGGGATCAGACGGGTGAAAGTGCCTAAATTCTAGTTTCGAGAAAACGCGCTTCAAAGTTGTGGAGGTGCTGTATTTTTCATATGGGAGAGTGGGGAATCATGGGCCACTTTTTTCCTATGTTCCATAATTTATTTATTATAAAAGATAAAATGGAAATAAAAAATAAATGGTATGGGTTTCTGCATTTCTAACGTATCAGTAGGCATTTTATTTAATCTATAATAAGTTATTTTCATCAACTTCTGACTGTTTAAAAAAAAAGCAATTTTTTTTGGATTTTGAAAAATGGTGGGGAATCGTGGGCTACTAAATCCAAATTGACCAAATAACATGCAAAGTTTACATGCAATTAGGGTGTCCCAAAATTGCATAACTTCTGGGAATCTGGGGGCTCACCCTCCAAATGGTAGATTAGGATGTGCAGAACAAACTTTTGTATTGGGTCGACTAAAAAAAATCATGTTTAGAGGTTCCGCAAGCGCGATCTTTGAGAAAAGTCCACCTTCCAAAGGTTTTGATTTTAAATAAATTCTGGGTCCAAAAATTTTCATAAAATTTATATATTTTATATTTTTATAATTTTGTTTGAGTTAAATACTACACGTTAAAAATGAAAAATGAACCAAATTTGTATCACAATGTTAAACAAGCAAGCTATTTCCAAGAAAAAAAATTTTTAGGTCCAAAAATTTTGTATTCAACTGACCAAAATGTGTACCAAGCGTAAAATATTTTTGATACCAGTGCCATCAAAAGATGCGGATTTTTGTGCACTTAAACTTTGCTGAACACAATATGTTGTTTGTATCATCGTGTGAAGAGCTATTCACGGTTTAATCCTTTAGAAAAATCACAATTTAGGGTATTTTTTATTAAATTTATCAAATTTGTCTTAGTAAATACCTACTTTAAAATCAAAATACTTGCAAAAAGACTTGAATGGTTTAAGGGAGTCATCAGAAGGCCATATGCCAAATTTGAGCGGAATCAGACAACGGGAAGGGGTTGCACTGAATCTCAAGTGTAAAAGGGATTCTGAGATAGTGTGTTCTAAAGAAGCATAAAAAACTGGTTTTTCATCATACAATTTTTTCTTTACCAATCGATTGCTTAATTATGTAAATTTTATTAAAATTTCAATTAAGACTAACATTTCACCTGAAAACTGCAACTCGATTGGGCTTAAAACAAAAAAAATATGACTTCAAAAATTGTATATTTGTGGCAAATTGTCCTGTTAAACGCAATGAGTAAAATGTACTCATTGTGTGTTAAACGACAATTTGCCACCAAAATACAAGCTTTGAACAGCCATAACTTTTTTGTTTAAAGGCAAAAAGAGTCGCAGTTTTCAGGTGAAATGTTAGTCTTAATTGAAATTTTAATAAAATTTACATAATTAAGCAATCGATTGGTAAAGAAAAAATTGTATGATGAAAACCCAGTTTTTTATGCTTCTTTAGAACACACTATCTCAGAATCCCTTTTACACTTGAGATTCAGTGCAACCCCTTCCCGTTGTCCGATTCCGCTCAAATTTGGCATATGGCCTTCTGATGACTCCCTTAAACCATTCAAGTCTTTTTTTGCAAGTATTTTGATTTAAAAGTAGGTATTTACTAAGACACATTTGATAAATTTAATAAAAAATATCCTAAATTGTGATTTTTCTAAAGGATTAAACCGTGAATAGCTCTTCACACGATGATACAAACAACATATTGTGTTCAGCAAAGTTTAAGTGCACAAAAATCCGCATCTTTTGATGGCGCTGGTATCAAAAATATTTTACGCTTGGTACACATTTTGGTCAGTTGAATACAAAATTTTTGGACCAAAAAATTTTTTTTCTTGGAAATAGCTTGCTTGTTTAACATTTTGATACAAATTTGGTTCATTTTTCATTTTTTACGTGTAGTATTTAACTCAAACAAAATTATAAAAATATAAAATATATAAATTTTATGAAAATTTTTGGACCCAGAATTTATTTAAAATCAAAACCTTTGGAAGGTGGACTTTTTTCAAAGATCGCGCTTGCGGAACCTCTAAACATGATTTTTTTAGTCGACCCAATACAAAAGTTTGTTCTGCACATCCTAATCTACCATTTGGAGGGTGAGCCCCCAGATTCCCAGAAGTTATGCAATTTTGGGACACCCTAATGCACATGCACTGTAATTTCAAAATTCATTTCGTAGTTTTAAAGCAATTTCAGATGATGAAATAAAAAAGAGAGTTGTGTTATGATCGATAAGATTAAAAAACCTGGCTTGCTAACGTTTTGGCAAAATCTCTCTACTATTTTTCAAATGAAGCAAAAATTGTAAAAATATGCGAGCTACAAAAATGCCTCAATAAGATTAATCTTTACCTGATGCTACTCAGGCAAATGTTTTTAAAGCTTTTTTTCAATCTAATATTTTTTTTGTTTTCTTTGAATATTGTAGAACAATTTTTTTTGGCCCACCAGCAAATTTTATTTCTGAAATTTAGCCGGGCTGTTGAAAATGTTAGCCACCCATGGTGTTCTGGAACGAACGAGCCACTGAACCACCCTAATATGCGAAAAGGCCCAGTAGCAACATGGCGATGCTGCGCGCATTAACGGATGTAATGCGCGCCAAAAACATTCGGGTTTTCCTCGGGTCTCGGGTTTTCCAAAGGGTCGAGACAAATTTAGCCCCAGGTTCGGCCTCTTTTCCCGACCAACCACCAGCGAAGAAGGACCACGGTAACAAGTCAGCGGCCCTTGGGGCCAGTGTCAGAGGCCTCTATGGCCATTGTCAGAGGTCCAAAAGGGACCACAGTTTGTGTCGGAATAGTTATAATTAAGATTAAGTTTCGGTCAAAATACAGTCCACTATTTGTAATGTTTTTTTTGAATGAGTGCGTTTTCATTTATCGAAGAAATATCTGATGCTATCGATCTTGCCATCAGGGGTGATCCTGAACACATGGTTTAAACGTTGTTCCATCCCGCCATTAAGTATGTTCATTTACAGTTCCCGTGAAAATGAACGTGAACAAATCTTATTTTTTCAATAACTTAACAACGCGTCATAACTAAATTCGGTGCAATCGATGGGGAATGTGTTTTATTTATTTCCCAGAAGAAATTTAATCAAAACTCGAGGACGAGGTACGTGTAGGATCAAAGTTGAAGGTTATCGTTGCAATCGTAAGTTAACATTTCATTTTTCCATTTCCCTGTTTTTCTTTTTTCTTTGTTTTCCGCTATAACAATTGGTATTAATTTTGTGATTGCGAACTAGCGAATATTTTCGCCGGTTGGCCAAATATGGATGTTGAAGGGAAGGAGCTAGAAGATGTTGCTTTTTCAGCCTCTTCATCAGCCCTAGCCAGCGATGAAGAGGTTCCGGATCTTCCTGAGTCTTCTGACTCTGTGAACGGTTGCTTCATCCCGGTTAAAAGCCGGAAAAGAAACCGTTATGAAAGGACCGGCTTTTTGCAGGTCCGCAGCTTGTAGAAAAAGGTGCCTCACAAATATCTATTTCTTTGGGAGCTTATCCAAAAGCGAACCAAAACCTTATGGGTCCTTTAGGGCAAAAATCATCGAAAGAAAATCTATCTTCATTTGTAGAAACCTGCGATAATAAAACACCGCGCATTCGTCAGTATCCTCTTGGCGAGGGTAAAAAATATGTGGTTTACTTTCGTCCAAAAGCGGGAAACATGTTGAACCGTATTAAAATTGCCAAAGATTTGGATAGACGTCACACGGGTATAGAAACAGTTCGACGAATTAATAACAACAAAATTGCTGTTGTCGTTAACAATGCCAAAAGTGCTAACAGCATTGTTATGGACACTTTATTTTCTTCAATTTATCGTGTTTGGATCCCTGCTCATATTGTTGAAATTGACGGAGTGTGACAGAGGATTCTCTTAGCATGGAAGATCTTGTGGGTGTTAAAGGTTTCTTCCGAAAACCAGGGCTTCTATCTATCGAAGTTATTGAATACCGACAATTGCACACAGTAAATATGGAAGGGGAAAAGAGATCATTTATACCTTCATCATCATTTCGCTTGACTTTCAAAGGTTCAGCTCTGCCAGATTTCATTATGGTCGGAAAACTGCGCTTACCAGTTCGTTTGTTTCGACCAAAAGTAATGAACTGCTCAAACTGTCAGCAGCTTGGACATACAGCGAGCCATTGTAGTAATAAACCTAAATGCTCAAAGTGCGGTGGACTTCATGAGAATAATCAATGTGATCAATTAACTGACAAATGTTTCCACTGTGGAGGGAGTCAACATGTTCTGGTGGAATGCCCAAGTATTTGGAACGTTCTACCAAGCTAAAACAAAGCTTGATGAAATGTTCCAAGCGATCGTTTGCAGATATCGTTAAAACCGCAGAGCAAAATCGTTACGAGGTTTTAACCGATGACTCAGGCGAGGAGGATAGCGCAGGATCAGTAGAGGACAATTATATTTCCCAGGAAAGACAACGAGCTCAGAAGAGAAAAATAATTTCCAAAAATGTGGTCCCCAAAAAGATTACCCGAAATCTAAATGATAAAATCAACAGACTTCCATCTAACCAAACTATTCCCCCAACTTACAATAATCCTCGATACAACAAAGAATTTCCAACCCCTGATTTTTCTTCTTCAAAATTCCAGAAAACCTCATCCAGATTTCCCCAATCCATTCCTTCTTCACCTTCAAATTCGACTGAGCTTATAACTCTTTCGTCTTTGATCGAGTTGATATCAGAGTTTTTTGATCTTCCAGATTCTATCACTAGAATTTTTAAACACCTGTTTCCCTTAGTGCAAACAATTTGCACGTGTATCGCTTCGAAGTGGCCACTTTTAAGCGAGATAATTGATTTTAATGCTTAATCAAAGAACATCTATACCGGGAATAAAAATTATTCAATGGAATTGCAGGAGTTTTATGCCCCGTTGCGACTCATTCCAACATCTTATAGCAAACCTTGACTGCGACGCATTTGCTCTCTCAGAAACATGGCTTTCTCGTGAGACAAAAGTCAACATTCGAGGGTTTAAAATCGTTAGGTTAGATAGAGCAGATTCTTATGGTGGCGTATTAATTGGTATAAAGTCGCAACATACCTTTTATAGAGCTCAGGTTCCATTTATTCCCGGTTTAGAAGTTGTTGCGTGTCAAGTCCAAATCAGAGGGGAAGACTTTTGCATAGCATCCGTTTACATTAGCCCCAGTGCAAGTATTTCTAAAAAACAGTTTTCTGATGTTATTGAATCACTGCCTGAACCAAGGTTCCTCGGTTTGGTCTACAGAATCTCATCCATTACGATGAGAAAAAGCAGCAGTGATAAACTACATCCTTGTCTCACTCCAGCAGTTACCGGGATTTGATCGGACCTGACACCGTCGCGTAAGACCTTGCACGAAAATGCTTCGTACTATGCTTCGATGAGATAGACTAGTTTCTCTGGGTGGTTCAGTCGGTCAAATGGTTTTTCGAAATAAACAAATATCACCGTTGTGATGTGGTCCACACATGTTCGTCCGGATCGGAATCAGCTTGTTGCCATCGGAGTGTAGCGTCGATTTTCTCCTGGATCCTGTTCAGGATCACTCTGCAGAATACTTTGAGGGTTGTAAAGATCAACATTATGCTTCGCCAGTTACCGCACTCTGTCAGGTCCCCTTTCTTCGGGACCTTTACGAGGATACCCTGCATCCAGTCGGCTGGGAATGTTGCAGTATCCCAAATGTCAGTTAAAAGACGGTGAAACATTTTTACTGACAAGGCAGGGTCGGTTTTCAGCATTTCAGCAGTGATGCAATCGCTGGAATCGTTCACACATTCGTGTTTGACAAGCAGCATGGTAATACTGAAATTGGTTCACAGTTATGAACATCTGGATGTGAACCCTGCCAAGGAAATCAAAATTAAATTTAAACCATTTTTGTAAATTTTCATTCTAATTCTATTTATGTTGAACACTTAATAAACACTCTCTTGTACTTACGTGATTCATAAACTTCTTCGACTGTTCTTTGTTTTCTGTTAATCAATCAATTTCTCTATCGCCGTGTTAACCCCATTTTAATTAAATTGTATTTTTCTTTCTCTTTTTTATGTGATTTGTCTCTGTGGCATGCGATCGTTCACAACATCTCGTAATTCACCCAACAAAAAAAATAAAACATTGTGCTGAAAACGGAACGTCAACAAAACTTTCGAACAACAACCACTCTAAAGACCCGACAGGATCACGGACCCGCAATGGTATATTCCGGCGCCGACAACCAGGAGAATAAAGCGCTTTGTGTCATCCGGGATCCGCGACAGGAAGCAAAACAGAGGCGATTCACCTTAACGGTCTACGAGAAGCATACCGTTGCCAATCTGTACGAACATGTGGCCATAAGCTCGGATTATCCAGACTTCGAGCTGCTGATTGCCCACGGAAACGATTCGTCCTGCCTCGAAGGGGTGAGTATGGGTGTAAACTTAACAAAAACAAAACTCATAGTTTAACTGGATAGAAAGTATCATTTTAACCGTATTTAATTTGTTCAAAATAGTTTGTTATATGTTTACAGCTCCGTTGAAGGTCTGATTTTGCATTCAGGTTTTGAATCATTTTTGACACCGTCTTCTAAAGGATAAATTTTATTCATGGGATCCCAGTGTAAACTTGTCGATACGTTGTCACATTATTTTTTGTTGATACCCACGCATTGTCCACCGGCTAATTATATAAATTTCAACAAAAGTAATAAAACTGGTGGAATTTCGTTTTCGAGAGATAATTCAAAAGCGAACGAATGTAATGCATCAGTCTCATCATCTGTTGTTTTTCTCTCTGTTTCATTCAATTTCAGATCTCTCTGCACGATAAACGACACAAAAAGTTAGTCGATGTAGGTATCAAGTTCGATTGCCGCAACAATCTTCTGATTCTGCCAATAGTTACAGATCATTCAACTGATGTGAGTTTTGAGTCAGATTTTGAAAATTTATTTTGATTAATTAAAAATTATTTTCGATTTACAGAACATAAAAATAGACACAGAAATGTCTTCCGATGACGATATACCAGACTCGGCGAGCCCGGTCGAATCTTCGAATTGCAACGTGCCTGCTCCACCGCCACTTCCTGCTCCCCTCTATGATTCGCCTCCAATGGCGGAAAGCGACAGCCCAACCACTTCACGCTTCCGGCGATGCCCTAGTGGGAGCAGCAAGTACACATCGTCCAGCAACTATAGGGGTCTTGTGAACCAAGCAATGACCTGCTACTTGAACAGCCTTCTGCAAGCTCTGTTTATGACACCAGAGTTCCGAAATGCTATGTATAATTGGGAATTCGACGGGAAGGACGAGAACAAATCGATTCCCTACCAGTTGCAAAAGCTTTTTGTAAATCTACAGACGGCACCAAAGTCCGCGGTCGAAACTACAGATCTCACCCGGAGTTTCGGGTGGGATTCGGCCGACGGCTGGCAACAACACGACATCCAGGAGCTGTGCCGGGTTATGTTCGATGCTCTGGAGAAAAAGTTCAAAAACACAAAACAGGCCGATCTCATCAATCGGCTGTACGAGGGCAAAATGATCGACTACGTCAAATGTTTGGAATGCCGAACAGAGAAAAAACGCGAGGACAAGTTCCTGGACATACCGCTTCCAGTACGACCCTTCGGAAGCACCGAAGCCTACGAATGTATCGAAGATGCCCTGAGGGCCTTCGTTCAACCGGAAACTTTAGAAGGGAACAATCAGTACCACTGTGAAACTTGCGACAAAAAATGTGACGCCCATAAAGGTCTCAAGTTCAGTAAATTTCCTTACATACTAACACTGCACCTCAAGCGGTTCGATTTTGACTACCAAACGTTTCACCGGATTAAACTCAATGATAAGTATGTGTTGCGAAATTTTAGATCATGTGAGTCAAACTTATAACTTTCCAATCAATCTTTTTCAGGGTGACCTTTCCGGAAACGCTTAATCTGAACAACTTCGTCAATACCACGGGAGAAAAGTGGCCAACAACTGTGATGACCAATGGCCATGGAGCTGAGATGGTCAACGGTAACGGAATTGGTGAACCTGCTGTCGCAATGGAAACAGCCGAAAATTTCATGAAAATGTCTGACGACTGCAGTACCACCGACAGTGGTTCGGCCCTAGAAGAAGAAGGTTCCTATCAGAACGGAGGAACGTCGGTTTCCTCATCGACTACAACTCCGAACGATCAGTTTATGACACAGGTTGGTGAAATATTTCTTTCTATCCAATAATCACCTACAAACGAACCATTTTCTTTCTCCCCCGAAGGACATTGACGAAGGCATCGACATGGAGCTGAATGGGGACTGCAAGTCGAACCACTCGCGAGGCAACTTCGAGGCACCGGGACCGTACATTTACGAGCTGTTTGCCATCATGATCCATTCGGGCAGTGCCTCCGGTGGCCATTACTATGCGTACATTAAGGATTTCAACAGTTGTCAGTGGTTTTCGTTCAACGATCAAATTGTTACGGCGGTAAGAATTGGTCGAAAATCGGAAAATTTAGTCATTCTACAGACATTTTCTCATTTTCAGATCACCCACGACGACATTCAGAAATCTTTCGGCGGCGGTTCGTCCAAAGCATTCTACTCGGGCGCCTACAGTTTCAGTACCAATGCATACATGTTGATGTACCGGCAAATAGACCCGAGCAAAAATATTTCACCGATTTCGGAGGAGGAATTCCCGGATCATATTAAGGTTAGTTGATTTTATTAATACGAGCTGACTTAATGATCTCATCAGTAGTTATATAACTTTATCTGGGTCATTAGAACAAAAGTCCTATAAAATAAGAAAATAATGCCGAATTGAAACGTCAGGAGCGTCTTCTTAAGTGCGAATGCCATTCAGCTTGGTCAGCTGTATCATAGCCAATTTTCCACTCTCTGGAGCCACGAACAAGCTTTAAATTGATGTATCGGTAAATTGGTTTTCTTATATAGGTATATACGACAGTCCGAAAACTTATTGTTCCAACGGCTGAAACATTCTGCAGGCAGTTTTAGCGTCATCCGGAGTGCCTCATAGGTGTTATCTCTTTTTTTTTGTGCTGTTCTCGGCAACCTGATATTTGTCTAAGTGACAAACATAGATCTTCTTGACCTCTTGAAGTAAATCATGCTGATTTTTCTTTCAAAAAGCTTTAGATGACGAACTTTGGAGAAATAAATCAAGTTCTTCTTCTTTGCCTTTTCCCAGAAACTGATGATCAAAATACGCGAATCCGAAGCGTACCGCAACAAAACGAACCCGGACACGCTCAAGATCAACGTGTACTTCGACAATCCAAAGACGCGGGAAATCAAGAGCTACAAGATGTACATGCTGAACGACAACACCCTGACCGATGCCCTGGAGGAAGCCTACAAACGGTGGGACGTGGAACCGTTTGCCCCGATCGAACGGTGCCGGTTGGTAGCATACGATCACCACCGGGAGGTGATCGAGAAAAGCTTTGAGGGTCAGGAAAATAAACCGGTAAGATATACCATTTTTTTGAAGGTTAATTTATTTGACATTCTTCTTTTCTCAGATTGAGGAATTGATGAAACAGCTCAATCAATCCAGCGAATTGCTTTTGGAAACTCGAGAAGAGCATGAAGTATTTGAACCTTACGCACAATCGAAGACTGGGGTAATGATCAAAGTATATAAATTGGATCCCATCAGCAGGGATGTCGATGGACCTTACTCCATTCGAACTAGCAAAGATCAAACCGTACTGAAGTTGAAAACTATTATTGCTCGTAAACTGCGACTGAACCCAAAGACGGTTATCCTGTGTCACAGAAAATGTAAGGGAGACACTCAGCTGTTGCTGAATGACTCAAACACTCTGCTTGACGAGGACTTTATTCAGTATTGTAAGGTGTTTGCATCTGTTAACAGCAGTGATGACGCGAATTTCACCAACAAGCTTACACAGTTCGCGTTCCAGTTGGATTGGTTACTTGGAATCTACATCAATTTACCCGATATGGATGCCGGTAAGTGTTCTTTCTAAATCAATTCAAATTCGTTAAGAGAAACCGTCATTATATAATTCTCATTTCCAGAAACTTTGAAAAATCTATCTATCCCTCGATTTGTGTCGAAACCCTTGACCAATGGCAACGGTACGGTAAATGGTAATTGTCATGAGTCGCAACTGGCAAACAACGATAGCAACAGCGAGGACAGCAGCTTAAGTGATAACGATCGGACCTTGGTGGAAGATGATTTCCATACCCAGCTGAATGGAAAATCGGTAAATCCACTTCTTGACGATACTTTGGACCAAGAACCGGAAGGCGTCTTCACTGCTAAGTTGGTTAACGGAGGAGACCTAGACAAAGATACCGACGACGACGAAGAGGAATCGTTCGTGGCCGAGTGTAAAAATAATGACTACTACTTCAAGGCAGCACCAGTTGAATACCACAACCCGAATGCAGATTCAGGTGCGGAGGATGACAGCAGTTCGAGCAGCGTCTCCAATTCCAAAGTTTTGAAGGTCAGTTTCGGTAACAGGTATTCACTCCTACTAATTTTATTAAAAAAATGTTTGATTGTTTCAGGTCTTGGTAGATAAACGAGCAAGTCACGGCTATCTGAAGTATAAACTGCAATCCTGTCTGCACGTACCGATGGAGTATTTCAAATTGTTCAAAAATTCAGACAACAACGTCCAAGAGATCACCGCACTTAAGGAGGAGCTGAACTCATACAGGTAAAGATAGCAACAATTCATTCATCAGATTTCAGCCAAAATGGATCTTGTATTTCAGTGACGGCAGCCGGCTAACGATTGAACTTGGACGCGTGCTTCGTAAGGGAGAGTATAAAATCAATCTGTACTATCTAAACGTGGACAATCTGGCAGATGATGTAGACAAGCTGCCGTATCTCTGTGAATGGATCGTGCGTAAGGGCCAGACGATTAAGAACATCAAGCGGGACTTGTTAGTTCACCTGGCCGATAAGTATCCCACGATGACAATGGAACGATGCAGGATGCGGATGAAATGTGTCCGCAGCATATCGTCGGTGCTGCAAGATGATAACAAAATCGGCGATGATGTAACTTTAACGAATCATTCCGTGGTAATGTTTATTTCCTAATCTTAAAAAACCACCAAATAACTTTTAATTCTTTATCCATTTTCAGTTGGTCCTGCAAGAAGTCGACGATATGGAGAATGCAACACCTGTTCACATAAACGATGTTGTTCTGCTTGTTCGCCGGTGGATTCCATCTGAAATGAAGCTAGATAAATTCCAAGAAATTGTTTTCAGAAGTAACTAAATTCAATTCTCTTACTAAGATTTTAGTAACATATTTCTCTGTGCCTTTTCAGATAAATGTGAGCTCAGAAATGTGTTATCAGAATTGAGCGGAATTCCTGAAGAAAATCTAGAATACGTGAAACTAGCCCCACGAAACGCGGTGACGACGCTTCAAATCCACACCGTTCTTCAATGGACTGCAGACCCATATGTCAATGATCACTACTCAGGATTTCAGGATGGAAATATTGTTTACTACAGGTAGGTGTTTAGAACATGTTTAAAAAAACAGCTAACCGTAATTTCCCCAACCAAAACAGGGATAGCACCGAACCATTGAAGGAACTGACAGCCGAGGAGCGAACCGAGCTCAATAAGAGAAATGCTCGGGACAATTATGCGGTCTCCTCACCCCGGAAGGAACGTTCGCTCAAGATCTACATCGATGCTTCACCAAAGAAAGCCGATGATTGATTGCAGCAGTTGATCGTATTTGCGGCGGCGTGTGATCGTGATGGGACAGCGGCAACAGCCCCAAAGACGAATCCAGATTGCGGGGACAATTTCGGTGAAAGTGCCAGTGCAAAGCGAAGAAAACGTTGCATCTGATTAAGGCTAAGAAGCAAAAGCCTGAGCCAGTAGAAAAGAGAAACGCGTTTATAGCTATAAGTTTTTTCAGTTGAATAAGAAGTTGCGTAAGTGTTATTGTGTGCGAAAGATAGCGAAGAGAAAGAATTTCACCAATGAGTGCGATCTAAGTTCAGAAGTGCTGAAAGTTGCGTATAATACCTATTACCTATTGTTTCAGACTGAAGTCTGTGGATATTTAAGTTTGTTGAAGTGTACAGAATATGTTCTCGATTTAAGTGCTTACATTGGACAACTATTGTTTCACCTTCAGTGTGAGCTACTTCACTGTCATCGTTATTTTTGTAGCTTCTGTTTAAATACTGTCACTATTTCTGTTTGCTAGCAGTTGAGGTCAAACCAAACTCTGTATATTACAGTTTAAGTTTAATTTAAACAAGTGTTTGAATTTTTGGTTTTCCTATTTAACATCAAATGCATTCGATTCCGCGTCCAAAACCTAAGCGCAATGTACAGAGAAAATTGTTGTAAGAGAATCACCCCGTAGATATAAGAACGCATGAAAGCTCATCAGCAGCAATTATTTATATCATAGTATTGCCTCTGTTGAATAGCTTCTTACCTTGCACAGTTCATATCATAGTCGTTAAAGGACAAACAGTAACTCTATACTGATTGATGGAAACGAAGTTATACTTAGTGATAATGTTCATTTTTGTATTTTTCGGTCCGTCTTAAACACATCATTTTGGCATCCCTTCTTTTGTGTTGATCTTCGGATCTTCATCCTTTTTTCGGTGGCCTCATTTTCATTTATTTTTCATTTTCAATATGTTTACACAATTAGGCGGAATATATACATAAACACATGCAAAGCAACTGTGGAAAATAAAAAAAAAATGGTCTTGCTCTAATCCGTTGCCTTTTTATTGAATGATTTCCGATGTCCAAGAGGCGGCGCTAGTCTCTCGAAAGAAGTCTCAGCTATTTTCTTAGTTTATTATAGTTTATTATATGCAGTGCGTATCCTGGGTGTTAAATTTCGAAACCGCCCACCTGAAGGCGGAAAGCATTTTTGACATTTACCACTACTTATCAACAGTTATCGGAGCAGAGCGGAGGAGGAAATCGGTGAAACAACGAAGAAGACGCAAACAAGGCTAACAAATCGAGAGCAGTGACTGGACAAGCTTAAAGCGCAAATCCTGATTCGCATTGCTGAAAACTGTCAATAAATTTGTAATTGTATCGGTATCGTGGACCTCTTTCAACTCACGTATGCTCTCTGGAGCCACCATTCGTTTGGATATAACTTTCTTTTTTAATCACTTTTGATTAGCGGAGTTGAGTTGAGGAACAATGACTGAACAGTCTAATCGAAAGACTACGAACGGTTTCGTTTTAACTTCGAACGAAATTGATCTTATTTTACGGTGTCGAGTACGGCACCCACATTTAGCCTCTGGAGCCACGATTAGTTGACATAATACTCGCACAATTTTGACAATGGACACCCTGTCATTCTAAATTGTTACTAATCAACTTGTTACAGGCTCTCACAACACTTTTTAGTTTTGCCTAGGTTTAGGCAACCTTTGATTTGGTAAATTGGACTGTGAGAACTACCGAGCGATCACTGTCCTCAATGCCGCCTACAAAGTGTTGTCCCGAATTCTACTCCGCCGCCTAACGCCACAAGCAAACAGATTCGTGGGAAGTCATCAGGCCGGCTTCATGGAGGGACGGTCCACGATGGACCAGATATTCACATTACGGCAAATCCTCCAAAAATGCCGGGACCAGCAAGTCCCTACGCACCATCTATTCATCGACTTCAAAGCCGCGTACGACACGATCGACCGTAACGAGCTATGGAAAATCATGGACGAGAACGGCTTTTCCGGGAAGCTGATCAGACTGATCAAGGCGACGATGGATGGAACGCAGTGCTGTGTGCGGATATCGGGTGAATTGTCGAGTTCATTCGAATCGTGCAGGGGGCTTCGACAAGGTGATGGTCTATCCTGTATGATGTTCAACGTGGCGCTAGAAGGTGTTATTCGACGAGCAGTGGGCGAAATGCGGGGCACGATTTTCAACAGATCCAGTCAACTTATCTGCTTTGCCGATGACATTGATATAGTCGGCAGATCATCTGAGGCGGTGGAGGAGATCTACCGCAAACTGAAACGCGAAGCAGGAAGGATTGGTTTGATGATTAAAACGTCCAAGACGAAGTACATGCTGGCCTGTGGATCCGAGACCGACCGATCCCGCTTGTGCAGTAATAACAAGATCACGATCGACGGCGACGAGCTGGAGATAGTCGAAGACTTTGTCTATCTCGGCTCACTGGTGACCGCAGACAATGACACCAGCCGTGAGATCCGGAGGCGAATTATCAGCGGAAGTCGTGCCTACTATGGACTCCACAAGCAACTGCGGTCGAGAAGACTTAGTCCTCGCACGAAGTGTAACCTGTATATGACGCTCATTAGACCGGTTGTTCTCTACGGGCACAAGACATGGATATTGCTCGAGGAGGACCTGCGTACACTCGGAGTATTCGAGCGACGAGTGTTAAGAACCATCTTTGGCGGCGTACAGGAGAACGGAGTGTGGAAGCGAAGGATGAACCACGAGCTCGCGTGACTCTACGGCGAACCCAGTATCCAGAAGGTGGTGAAAGCTGGCCGGATACGCTGGGCGGGACATGTTGCGAGATTGCCGGACGACTGTCCTGCAAAACAGGTGTTCGCTACGAATCCGGTGAGATGACAGCCAAATATAGAGGAGTGGAGAAAAACTAAACATCTTCTTAAAGAAGGATATTGGATATTGTAATCTTTTACAATTAAATGATACACGTCCGAACTGGTTTGTAGTCACTCCAAAAGTGAAGGACTCATTTATTTATTTTATCATTCTTTCTTTATACAATATGAGCGCAGCTCTCTTACTCACGACTTTGTCGACTTAGTTTCTAAAACGGATTTAGCTATCACGTCGAAACGTGATGTGGTGGATATTACAACTCCTCCACCCTAAGCTAAAACTATTTTACTGGAAAATAGTTTATCTTCCTAGCTGTAAATATTCATACATAGTACTATTTTATTTCGAAACTATTCTAAAATACAAAACTTTACTTTAAATTTAAATTAAGAAATCCTGAACATGGACAATAAATCGATTGTATAAAATAAATTTAAGCTCTAACAAAAGCTTGTTTGATTTTATTTTATTGATTTAAATTAAATAAATTTAGTCTTTTGGTTATAATTTTGCTTCAACACCTATCTCCTCTGGTTTTTGAAACAGCATGGAAATGCTGTTAAAAATCATCTTATAATTGCCAAAAACTCTGTTGGTTGATTCTAATAAAAACGAAAAGTTTCTTCTTCCATTAAGAATCATTCACAGATTCAAACACATTTGTACCATAATCATGTTTTCATTGAAAAAACACCGGTGTAATCATATTTTTTAAAATCACCTTTATCTGATGTAAAGGTAATCAAAATTTTATTCTAGTTAAGTCGATTTTGGCTCAAGGTGAAGCATTTATTCCTGTAAGATCAGGTTTCAATTCCATCGATTATTTTTATGCTTAGATCAAAGAAAATCCTTGTATTTAATACGGTAAGATCCTTCCCTCCGAAATGAGAATGGAACAAAATGTTCTGATGTAAATATAACGATAGTATTATTATATCATCACAAAACTTTCATACGACATGAACTGATCCGTGCGTCGCAATTTATCTCAGGTAAGATCTCTATTGATTCTGCCTTAACATTTGATAAACATCAAAATCAAAAAATGCAACTGATGTTATACATGCCTCAAAATATAAAAAAAAATTACCAATTTTTAGTTTGTATATGTTCAATAAATTTTAGATTGGGGTAGGCAACTGTTAAACAAACTGTGAAGTTTGTAAGTCAATATTGTCAAACAAAATCTGTTTGAAAATTTAAAACAGTATAACATCATCATATCACAAAGAACAATAAATTATTAATTCCTTATCATAAAACATCTAAACAAAACTTCTAATAAAAAAAAACACTTATAAAAAAAAACATATCTCACCACACACCTGGTTGCTGGGCAAGCGTGCTCCAAAAACATTTTAAAAACATCTACAGTACTCAATCCATCCAAAAAAAATAGTAAAAAAAACTCATATCACTTCAGCAAACCGCGTTGATATCTTCTTCCACGTCGAGATCATAAAACCAGCATATTTGTAAACAGGAAACCATCGGTTCTCAGCAACATTCTTCCTGGATAACAGTGGAAGATCTTCAAGATACACTAGCATATTTTTCGTGACACCAACAAACAAACAAAATAACCGCAACCACTCTCCAGAATCAGCCGTCCGTTGCACTTCAGTTGAAAATGTTGTAACCAGCAATGTCGAAAAAATTCTATTCCAAGGCCAAAACGACCACAACTTGACCTTTTTGATTGCAGACTTATGCGGGCTGTATCTGAGTTCTATTTTCTTGTTGACGTAATGAGTGCCAATCACAAAAATGCGGCTAAAAATTTAGCTGAAATGAAACAAAGAAAGTAGCTTACCTCTTCAAAGACTGAAGAGAAAAAATGTTATCAAATGCAAAAAAATCAAAATGGTGAAATTCCAGAATAAACGTGTTCGTTACAAAACCCTCGGAAAATGCAGATTTTCACCAAAATTTCCGGGAAAAAAAACTACTCCGTTGGACAAAATAAAATTCTGAGATAAAAATTTTATCAAATCAAAATTACAAAGATAGCTATAAATAGGCTGAGGCACCAGTAGAGTATCATTTAGCTATCATCACTCAATTTGTATAAGAAAAAATGAAACTTACGCAGTTTGTTCAGAACGAAATTCATCCTCGTCGCCAGTTGAGATGACAGCCAAATATAGAGGAGTGGAGAAAAACTAAACATCTTCTTAAAGAAGGATATTGGATATTGTAATCTTTTACAATTAAATGATACACGTCCGAACTGGTTTGTAGTCACTCCAAAAGTGAAGGACTCATTTATTTATTTTATCATTCTTTCTTTATACAATATGAGCGCAGCTCTCTTACTCACGACTTTGTCGACTTAGTTTCTAAAACGGATTTAGCTATCACGTCGAAACGTGATGTGGTGGATATTACATCCGGTAGGAACAAGACGAGCGGGGGCGCAACGAGCGAGGTGGTTAGACCAAGTGGAGCGTGATCTGGCAAACGTGGGGAGTCCGAGAAATTGGAGAATGATTGCCATGGACCGAATGAATTTTAGGAATTATGTTCGTCAAGTTATGTCGTGAGACGGAATACTATGTAAATAAAATAATTGATCTTAGGTCATTGCCCTATTACCAGTTTATACTAGAAAGAAGTTTTTTTTAAGATTAAAAAAATTTCCAATAAAGCCTAACGAGATGCGTTTCATATTCAATCACTTGTAGTGGAATTCATCGATCAACGTCAAAATTGATGCAATTCGTAACTGACCTAATTGCTGATAATGGCTTAGGTCAGTCTTCACTGCTCCATCCTCAGTCGATCATCATCATGCTGTCCAACGTGAGCATTTCTCTGGCGGGCTACGTTCAATCCCATCCCGGCTTACGACTGATTGAGAATCGAAATTGCATAATTCGACGGGCCAGTGATTTGTCAGTAAACGGAAAAGTAAAACTTCTTTCCGGGGGAGGCAGCGGCCATGAACCAGCCCACATCGGATACGTTGGCCACGGAATGTTGGATGGCGCAATTTGTGGCGATGTATTTTGCTCCCCATCGGCCGCGGCGATCGTTGATTGTTTGAGGGCGGTGGCTCCGGATCCTGATGAACCCGTTCTGTTTATAGTGAACAATTATACCGGTGATCGGTTGAACTTTGGCCTTGCGTTGGAAATGGCTCGGACTGTATATGGATACCGTCAATTGCGTATGCTGCTAAATGATGACGATTGCTCGATTAGCGATGATCTAGTCAGGAAATCTGTAGGAAAGCGCGGGTTGGCAGGAAAGATCCTGCTGATAAAAATGTTGGGGTCAATGGCCGAGCTGGGTGGCAGGTTGGATGAAATCTACGAATTTGGAGACAAGTTATTAAGGAATAACCACCTAAGAACTTTTGGTTTTACCTTTGAATCCGTCGATGGAAAGTTACGCAATATAGAGCTGGGCAAAGGTCTACATGGAGAACCAGGTGTATACACTATGGCGGAATGTGATGATTTCAAACCGATCGTACTATTCACCTTGGAGAAGTTGAAGAAGAAAGTTAAGCCTAACAGTAAAGTGATTGTATTAGTGAACAATTTGGGTGGCACGTCTGAGTTTTTAGTAGGTGTTTTTCTAAAAACATTGCTTGACTCCATGAAATCGATGTACGATGTTCAAAGAATCTACACAGGAACGTTCTTTTCTTCGCTCGACCAAACCGGCCTTTCCGTTACGTTGCTGAACCAGGAATACTCTGAACATATTTTATCGTATCTGGACTATAGAGTTGAAGTGGCGTCAAAAAATTTTGGGAATTCGAATTTCGGTCTCCCAAATTCTGAAGTGATAACTTCCTATGATGATAGCAACGACTCTAAATTTTTAAACTATCATTTGAAATTTCAATCGGTTCATGTTATAAGAAAAGTGATTGAACGAGTATGTAAAGTTTTACTTGACAGTCGTGATCTGCTCAACACAGCTGATAAAGAATGTGGCGACGGTGATACGGGAACCACCCTAGCAAATGGAGCCGAAGCTATATTGAGCAAACTCAACGCCAAACAGTTGAAATTGCTCCATCCGGCCAGTTTGCTGCAGGACATCAGTCAAATTCTTCATCGAAGCATCGGTGGTACGTCCGGTGCCATGTACAGCCTTTTCTTCCAAGCGGCCTCCAAGGCTTTCGTTGAAGCTGACGCGGAACCGGAAGTCACCATTCACCACTGGCTGAACGCTTTAAGCTACGGAAATGCAGCTATCCAGAACTACGCTCTCACCGATGTTGGCGATCGAACAATGCTAGACCCTTTGAAACAAGCAGAAATTCAACTTAAACTGGCCGTTGATAAACTTCTCCAGGTTAAGGAATGTGTAAAAGTGTTTGCGGAAACATGTAAAACGGTAGCTCTTGAAACTATTAACATGATTCCGAAATCGGGTCGAGCTGCCTATACAGTAGCGGCAGAGAAAAACGTTAGTCGGACGTTCCTGTATCCGGATCCTGGAGCCGAGGCAGTCGCAATTTGGGCCAAAGCTTTATTCGATGTTTTTGAAGAGGAACTGTGTGAATGATTTATAGTTGAGATACATAAATAAAGGAATTAGTTGGAAATGTGCGCATATTTTAATTTTGGTATATTTTAATTTTGGTATTGGCTGGTAAACGGTGGATAATGTGCAACACGAGACCCCATAGTGGTCATATCACCTCTTATTCACAACTCCTATCTCTACCTCCCCGCGGTGCCGGCTGGGGTGCGAGTAACCTAAGCGGAGATCGGGTACCCAACCCCGGTGGATGCTTTGGTCGCATGCAGACTGAGAAGGTGGCCGCACGCGTCTGTTCCCCAGGTCAGGGGCGTCGTGCAACAACAACCGAGCGTCTGTTCTCCAGGTCAGGGGCGGCTCAAACAGCGTCTGTCTTGCAGCAAGCGGCTGAATTTATGAAATGCGGCTCCCGCCAGCTAAGTCCAAGATGGCAGCCCCATCGCGGGATAGGGACTTTAGGCTAACAACCTACTGCTCCCGATTCATAACTTGTTACGGAATCCGAAAGAAATGACCGATCTGGAACTTTGGCGACGACTTTTAGCATGAAAACACGGACACGAATTGGAACTTGGAATGTTTTAACCCTTGCCCAACAAGGCAAACTGGAACAACTTGCTAGAGAGGCTAGCCGCCTCAAGCTTGAAATTCTGGGACTGAGCGAAGTCCGTTGGCCTAACATTGGAGAACACAGGACACAGTCCGGGCAAGTCCTGCTTTACTCTGGCATACGAGGAGAACATGCTACTCGGGAACGAGGAGTTGGTTTCCTGTTAAGCCCGCAGGCCTACGCGGCCCTCATTAGATGGGAACCGATAAACGAAAGAATAATCGTAGCCAGATTTAGAACACGGGTTAGAAACCTTACAATGGTCCAGTGTTATGCGCCAACTGACGTTGCCGACTTGCAGGAGAAAGAGCAGTTTTACAGTCAACTGAACAGCGTGGTAGAGAAAATTCCGAAAGGTGACATTCAAATCCATTTGGGCGACTTCAACGCAAAGATTGGCTCCGACAATCAAGACCTTGAGCGCATCATGGGGCGCCATGGCCTAGGACAGATGAGCGAAAACGGAGAGCTGTTTGTAGAATTTTGTGGCAACAATAACATGGTGATCGGTGGATCGCTCTTCCCCCATCGACCAGCACATAAGGTTACTTGGGTATCCCGAGATGGCCGAACAGAAAATCAAATTGACCACATCTGCATCAGCCGAAAATGGAGTAGGAGCCTTCTTGATGTCCGCAACAAACGAAGCGCAGACATTGCATCTGACCATCACCTCGTCCTTGGCGAGATACGACTGAGAGTTGCGCGTGTCCAACGGCGCGAGGAGAAAGTCGGGTGTCGATACGACGTCCGCCGGTTGGAGAATCCAGAGGTGAAAAGGGCATACGTTGAACAGCTAGAATCCCAAGCCTCGGAGCTGCCGACAGACGGGACAGTCGAAGAACAGTGGTGTGGAATCAAGAATGCCTTTATCACGACGAGCCATGGTACTCTCGGTAAAGTTTGTGGAAGAAGAAGTGAATGGATGTCGGATGAAACTTGGAGGATGGTCGATGATCGGAGAAAGGTGAAAGTCGGAATTGAGCAGGCATGTACCGGGTCAGCCAAAGCAGCCGCCCGCTTACGATATGCGGAGCTGGAAAAGGCAGTTAAACGAGCTTGTAGACGAGACATGAGAGCCTGGACAAACTCCCTAGCCGAAGAGGGGGAAAGAGCCGCCGCCAATGGAGATATCCGATTACTTTATGACATCTCTCGCCGCCTCAGTGGTGCAAGGACTAATGCAAGAATGCCGCTGAAAGACCGAGCAGGTCAGTTATTGACCGATCGAACAGATCAGCTCAAACGATGGACTGAGCACTTCGAACAACTCTTCCGAGTCACGAATAGCGATGGCCAACAGAATCTGCAGCTCGAAGCGCCAACAGTAAGTCGCATAAATGGCGTCAACTCGGAAGCGCCTTCGCTGACTGAAATAGAAGCGGCAATCAAAAACATGAAATCCAACAAAGCACCTGGGATCGATTGCATCCCTGCTGAAATGCTGAAAGCCGACCCTGCCCTGTCAGCACAAATGTTGCACCGTCTTTTCGCTGACATCTGGGACACTGCAACATTCCCGGCCGACTGGATGCAGGGTATCCTCGTAAAGGTCCCGAAGAAAGGAGACCTGATAGAGTGCGGTAACTGGCGAGGCATAACGTTGATCTGTACAACCCTCAAAGTACTCTGCAAAGTGATCCTGAACAGGATCCAGGAGAAAATCGACGCTACACTCCGACGGCAACAAGCTGGATTCCGATCCGGACGATCATGTGTGGACCACATCACAACGCTACGAATCATACTGGAACAAATCAACGAATTCCAGGACTCTCTTCTGCTGGTGTTCGTTGATTTCGAAAAAGCATTCGACCGACTTAACCATGAAAACATCTGGGCGGCTCTAAGGCGACGAGGGGTCCCAGAGAAAATAGTCCATCTCATCGAAGCACAATACGAGGCATTTTCGTGCAAGGTCTTGCACGATGGTGTCTTGTCCGAACCAATCCCGGTAACTGCTGGAGTGAGACAAGGATGTATCTTATCACCGCTACTTTTCCTCATCGTAATGGATGAGATTCTGACTGGATCGATTGACTGTGCATCGAACCGAGAATTGCCGTGGAATCCTTTAACAATGGAGCAACTGAACGACCTTGACCTGGCAGACGATATTGTTTTGCTCGCCCAAACACAACAAGACATGCAGAGCAAACTCAACGACCTCACCGAAAGTTCCAAGGCAGCAGGTCTCAAAGTCAATGTCGGAAAGACCAAGTCGATGGAGATCAACACAGGAAATCCCTCCAGTTTCATGGTAGCTGGGCAACAAGTTGAGAAAGTGGAGTGCTTCCAGTATCTTGGTAGCCAGATAACGCCTGATGGTGGTACCAGAAAAGACATCGAAACCCGGATCAGAAAGGCCCGATTTGCGTTTGCGAGTCTCCGAAACATCTGGCGGTCACGCCAGATCTCTCTACGAACAAAAATCCGAATCTTCAACTCAAACGTCAAATCCGTATTGCTGTACGGGTGCGAAACTTGGTGCACATATGCGGTGACGACGCGAAAACTGCAAGTATTTGTAAACCGCTGCCTGCGGAATATCATCCGTGCTTGGTGGCCTGGCAACTGGATCTCGAATGAGGAATTACATCGCCGGTGTCATCAAAGGGCGCTAGAAATCGAGATTCGGGAACGTAAGTGGAGATGGATCGGGCACACGCTGCGAAAAGATGAAAACGAGATTTGCAGAGAGGCGCTAGACTGGAATCCAGAAGGACATCGAAGAAGAGGCAGACCCAGAAACTCGTGGCGGCGAAGCCTAGCCGCTGAAATCCGAACTGTCGACGATAATCTTGACTGGGACCAGGTGAAGACGCTGGCTCCGGATCGTCAACAGTGGAGGTCTTTTACCACGGCCCTATGCACCGGAGGATCGGCGCGGGATCATTAAGTAAGTAAGTAAGTATTAAATAACACAACATTACACACAGCACGCAACTTAAATTGGAAACAACTTCTTTCATCGCTGTTTTTAAATGCTTTATTTACATAAATCCTGCAAAGTTGCAGGAAACTATTTTCCAATCGCATCAATTAAAATGTCCTTGAAAATTCCCCAATTCGGATGCAATAAAAGACACAGGCTTGTTGCAATCAGAATAACTGGCGCTTTATTCCAAATCCCAATTATTATCGAGCTGTATTGTTTGTAATAAGATATGGTGTTGACACACGTTCAACGCGATTGTCAGACACTACAGTTCTCTCCCCTTTGAGTTTAAAACTAAATTAATTCTGATGTGTGATGTATATCAAAACGATCTTTCTTTCTAAAACACTTCAAAACTTTTAAAACACTTCCGTAATTCAAAATCCAATAAATTTTCATATGCCTTGCACTAACTAGATGATGACTACCGATGTCTTGTATATACTGTAGATTAGACTGGCCCAAATTTGTATGGGATGATTTTTACAACATTTTTTTCAAGGCGGCACCCCTTAGATTGGTGCATTTAGGTCCAAAAATGACTTTCTGAAAGTTTCAGGTTATTTGGCAGAAGCACGAGCTGGCGCAAAGGACTTGAAATTTGTATGGATATTTTCCGCAAAATATATGAAAAATCGACATACTTTCACTCTTTGTGTTCTAAAATATGTTTCTAATGTGCTAGAAAGCTCAGAATTTCAGGAATTGTAGTTCAAACAATGACAAACAAGTTTGTAGAAGATTGTGACGCGATACGAGTTGACTGTGATGAGTTATCCGCAATTGAATGTGTGATATTTTTTGCATTTCATCGATATATCGTAAACGGTGTATAGGTGGATTATTAGTACTAACTTGATCGCATTGTCACACAATGAGAATAACAGATAGAAAGTTTGTGTCCTTGGCAAAATAGTAGCTTATTTAATAAAAAATATTTTTGCAAAAAGTTGAAAGAAAGGTTTGAAAACTACTAACTGCTGCGTTGTTCTGTGATTAGAAAAGAGTTTTGGTTTAATAATGATCTTTCTTCAAAATTTTTTGCGTTTATATTACATTATTATATCACACATTAAATTGCAAATAACCCATTACAGTCAACTCGAATTGCGTCGCAATCTTCAACAAACTTGTTTGTCATTGTTTAAACTACAATTTCTGAAATTCTGAGCTTTCTAGCATACAGGAAGCACACAAATAGTGAAAGTATGTCGATTTTTCATACATTTTGCGGAAAATATCCATACAAATTTCAAGTCCTTTGCGCCAGCTCGTGCTCCTGCCAAATGACCTGGAACCTTCAGAAAGTCATTTTTTTCACCTAAAGACACCAACCTAGGGGGTGCCGCGTGGAATATAAGGATTTTTTTCGTTATGGGCCAGTCTACTGTAGATGTCTTCTCAGCATCAACCAGCTGACGGCGTCTTTTTATGCGTTCCTAATGAGGTCCTAATGCCTACAACGAAATTATTAGATTGTGTTTCATTATCCCTGGAAATTGGATTGTTGGTACTGGTTCCTTCAGGGAAGCCTAAAAAGTCGAATTCGTCGTCGTCGTCGCCTTCACAGCGCCTTTTCAAGTTAACAACTTTAGTCGAACAACTCGAAAATTTCGTGTTAGTTGATCCCGGTGTGCAGACAAGACATGACCGTTAACAGAAATTTTAAACACATCCAAAGAGCATCGCTTCACAAAAACTACATCATACCATCTTTCGATATCGTTCCGGTGATTGCGATATCACAAAAGGTCACCAGGTTTTAAACTGTCAAATGTCACTTTACCTTGGAGCTGGCAACAACGAATCGTTTACTGTTGCCTTCTTTGGGGCCGCCAAACTGTTCTTATTGTGATTCTTTGGGTCTATCAGATCTAGAAGAATTTTTGGTTTTAATCTAAAAATGTGCTCAGATGGAAAAGTTCCATTCCTTGTCAAACAACTATTTCTGTAATTTATCAAGAAATAGTTGATCCGTTCATCTAAATCAAGGTTTTTTGTATGTGAATCTAGAAGGAACTTTTTGAAAACTTCCTTAACCGTCCGAACCGTTCTCTCTGCTTGCCCGTTACATTCCGGGTGATACGGAGGGCTTTTTAAACGAGTATTCCTTGTTTAAAAATGAAAGAACAGAATTCGTTCGAATTGAAAGGAGGTCCACCGTTTGTCACTATAACGTCTGGTAAACCAAACCGAGCGAACAAATCGATGAATTTTTTCAGGACTTTTTTCGTGTCAGTGCCACTGCTCATATAATCAAGTTCAACCCATTTGGAATAGCTGTCTATAATAAGCAAAACACCTTTTCTTTAAAATGAAAGAAATCGGCATGAATACGACTGAATGGACGAGTTGTAGGGGTCCAAGTTGTCACTTCTTGCTTTTTTGCTGTTACAGTCCGATTAAATACATCGCAGTTTTTTACATGCTGTTCGATATAATTCCTGAATAATGATAAGCGTGTAGCAAGCAATTGTAATGTTTTCAACTGTAATGATCTTGCTACAACTATTCGATTTTGAAACATGAGGCAACCAGATAGTATCTCAAAATCATGAGCTTGGGCTTTAACATCTTTGAATATATTTTCAACTCGATCTAGCCAGCCATTTTGAAAGTATTTATATTCGTGTTAAGAAAACATTTTTTTCTGTTTCCAAAGCAATAATATTAAAATCAATGGGAAAGTCATTCGAGAAATTTAAACTATTTATGAAATTTCGGTCTATTTGATCTGGAACTTCCCTGACCAGTGGTAATCTGGAGCAGAAATCTGCCTTTCCCATTTTGTTAGAAGGTCTGTAGCGGATTTCATAATCATAGATCGATAACCCCATCCCATGATATATCTCTGCAAACGTGTAACTATGATTGAATTTTTCCCTTTTTTACAAAAACTCCTAACAAGGGTTTGTGGTCTGTATAAACTACAAAATGTTGACCGTACAGATAACGATGGAATTTTTTAATACAGCTCACTACTGCTAGTGGTTCCAGATGCAAAATGAGATATTTTTTTGAGAATCGTTCAAACTGAAAGACGTAAAACAAATTGGTCTTTCTTGGTCTCCTATCTCTTGGGCTAGCACTCCTCCGAGTCCATAGCTGCAAGCGTCAGCTACAAGCACTAATGGCTTCTTAGGATTGAAATACTCAAGAATTTGTGGTTTTAATAAATATATTTTACATTTTTCAAACTGTGCATGGCAGTTCTCATCCCAAATTTACTTTGTATTCTTTTTTCAAGAGTTTATAGAGTTTGAAGAGAAGAGAACTTTGAAATATAATGTTAGCATGTCTGAAATTTTTGAAAAGTTCTAGCAATGGGATCAAAAGTTACGTGAGGTACAATATTTCAGGCATGAACCTAAAAATGCGATTTCTGTAGAATTTTGGACGAATGTTTCCATAGCATCATCATATATTATGTTCAACAACCGGTTAATCTATTTCAATCAAAATCTCAATTCAATATCGTGAGAATCTGATTTCAGCATACAAATGGATTATTTATTCAATTTTTTCTTTTATTTGTGGTTTTTTAGTCATTTTGGACCGATTTGTGGATGGAAAAAAATATTGTTCTCAGGAATCGTCCAAAATTTTATAGAAATCGTATTTTTTGGTTCATGCATGAAATATTGTACCTCGTGTAACTTTTGATCCCATCGCTAGAACTTTTCAAAAATTTCAGACATGCTAACGTTATAATTCAACAATCACCCTGCAAAATTTCAATAAAAAGCGTAGCGTAGTTTCTGAGATATTGCAGTTTGAATGGTAAAAGTAAAAAAAGTCTGATTTTCGTAGAATGACTGTATCTTAGGCCACACAAATTTTAGAAACCTCAAATTTTGTTTAATAATAGTGTAATAGTTGATATATCTTACGCAGAAGATTCGATCAAAAATGTCATCAGAGTATAAAGTTATGGAAGTTCAGAGTCGAAATGACAGTACGCGTGCTTCCAATTTCTATACAATTATGAACACGCTCGAAATTAATTAACCAATTATCGTTAAAAAGTAACCATTTTCACACCTTTCCGCGTTAAGTGATTTTTTGGTTTTTTCCATAAAAGTCATTTTTTGACTTCTCTTGAGAAGTGGAAATATGGTTACTTTTTAACCGCAAGAAATTATTGCGAAGAAGCTGAAAAACGGTTAATTTTGAACCATATCACAAAATGGAAAGAAAGCGGGTGAATTTATTATTAAAAATGCTGGAATTAGAAAGTTTTACATAAATGAAAATACATTTCGGATTTTAAAGACGTTTTTATTTTATTTTTGTGTACATTTTTATAAAAAACTGCCTATTCATGCGAAACCACACTGGCCACAACGGACATTGCTGTTTTTTTCTGATGCGTTTATCGAACGCGCGTATTTATCTCGCACATCCAGAACTCGATACCGATCGGTGCCATCATCTTCAAAGGAACAAATTGAAGAGATGATTTATTGTGTGGGGAAACCGAAAATTTGTGAACCTCTTCGAAATTCGTTTCTTTAGATAGGATTCAATAACCATCGATGCTGTTACTATGTAAAAAATAAATAAAAAACGATGCTGTTACCATTGATACCTCCACCCTCAATCACATCGTCAGTTCAGAAGAAAAACATTTCCGCGGAACAGAGTAGCTTCCGCCGCTTGCTGGCATTTATACGGGATGCTGCACCAAAACTCTCAGGCCTTGGGAAGATCAAAGTGACCGAACTGGCAAATGTGTTGATTGGCTATCAGCTAATTGTTTGCAAGAAATACGCTCGCAACTGTTAACAAAGAGAGGAAAATTTTAGATTTTTATAAAAAAATGATCAAAAAAGGGTTTGAAAAGCAAATATTTACCTGTCTGATGATTTTCGTTGCGGGGCACATCTAGCACCATCGAATCGTCGGCGGACATTGTGATTTTACTGCACATTTCGATGTTTTACAAACCCAACCAAACGTGACCAGGCCAAGATTGCAGGCAAACCCTGTGGGGGAGTTGGAATAAATAAATTGATCTTCACTGTTTGTACTTATTGGATTTATTTCAACTTACCGAACCGCCGGGCGAACCCGGATCGAAACCCGAATTCGAATCCTCTACGTTGCCAGCCACCTCCGGTTGCTTTCTGCATCTGAAGATTTTTCCCGATCTCATTCTTACGGTCGCTCCAGGCCAACCCCAGGCTCCGTGATTTAAGCCTATAGGCCTATATACCTAAAGGATTGAAAGTAGAGTGGTAGCAGTGAGAAAACTATTTCAAACTATTCAAACGAAAGTTTCCAATATATTTTTGCTAAAACGTAAACAAAATTTTCAACACCAAAAAAAGCATTCAACAGCTATTTCTACTGAATTCACAGAAAAAAAAACACCTACCTTTGAAAAGACTGCAAATTTCAGGATTAGGCCATCGTGTCTTGAAGGTTTTCAATGTGTGAAAATGCTTTAAATTTGATTTTTCGTTCACTGAAATAGGAAATCGCGACCGGTCAAACTTCCAAAATGGCGGTGTTCGTTTATTTTATGGATGAATTTTTAACCAAATTTGGTTGAATGCTGAAGAACTTCTACTATGGTTAAAATTTATGCGAAAAATATCGTTAAAAAGTAACCAAATTGATAGTTCTCCATCGAAAACCAAAAAATGGTTACATTTTAAACAAAAATGGTTAATTAAAATCGAGCGTGAATGGTACTGTACACACTTAATCTTTTCTCCTGTGGTCGGGAGGATTTCGTCCTGTATTTTCAACAGCTGAAATTACAGGACGATTTCAGGACAGAAAATCACTACAGGAAAACAACTGTCAAATGCACCTGTAGGTACGAAACGGTGTTTTCCTGTAATTTGCAGGGAATTTTGAATTGCTCCTGGGAGCAGGTGGCGGGTTCTTTCCGAGATGTTATGAAATTTTGAAATTTTTACCCCTCTTACCCTTGCTTTTCGGAAACTTGTAATGTTTTTCAATTAAAATAAAGACATGTTTTTCATTTTATAAACCAATTTATTAATATTTTATTTTTCACATTAAAATTACTTAGACGCTACTGCCCCCGCGGCGGGAATGTCAGCCGTTTGTTAAAAAAAAAATGAATAAATTGAAACCACTTCCACGAAATTTTGGTGGGCGAAGCATTTGGCTGGTATTCCGGAACTACCAGTAGACGACTTTCGCTGTCGCGCTTGGGACCCTTGTTGGATGACCTACCCTTGAGGAGCGGCTGTTGGTTGGTGTTGATAATTGATGAGGGAGCCGGATTTCTTGACTTGCTGGCAGCCATCTTCAGCTTCTCTGGAATCAGCAATGTCGGTCGCCGACGGTCGGTTTCGATAGTGAGGTGATGTTGTACAAGCTACGATGTGCGTTTCCACTTGTTCTTTTTACACTTTTCAAAGGTAAAACTTTTCGAACAAAATTTCGCGCAGCAACCTGAAAAGCCCGGGATAGACAAAAATTCACAACGGACTTAGCGTTTAATTGTCGCGATTTGAACGGAAAAAGAAAGAATGTTTGACAGCGACAGAGAAAAGGAAAACAAATGTATCTAACGTGCTACAGGAGCACATTGTCTGTTTTTCAGGAGATTCCTTCGAGTTCCTGTGCACTCGTAGGAATTTCGTCTCATATTTCAGGAGTAATGAAGTGTCACGAGATTCGAATGGATTTCAATTCGAGTTTCGTGATGTCTAAGCAATTTCCCTGTGGTTCGTTAAACCATAATCCCGAGCGGAATAATTGCAGTTTTAGTGTGTAGATCTAGAGAGAAAAACACTTTAGAATCTGATAGGGTTGCAAAAATATCCGGTGCTAATGGAATTGGGTTCATATTTGGTACGATAACCTTGTTCACTGACACCTTACAGTCAATGACCAATCGAATGTCATTGTCTTTTTTCATTACCGCCATGACTGGTCAAGCCCATTCGCTGGCTTTAATCGGTGTAATTATCCCACTTTTTTTTCCAGTGCATCTAAATGGTCTATAACTTTTGGTTTTAAACGTTTTAACCTTAAAGGAATGGTATAGGCTTTTTGAAAATTGGCCTATCATCATTTAGCACAAGATCTCCCTTGAAACCTTTTATGGGAATGGAACAGTCATTGTTAAATACGTTTTCATATTTATGTTTTGGGGATTGGATATCTTTCTCGTCTGTTGTTGAATGACCCTTCAATACGATTCGAATTACGTCTAGGATCCAAACGATCAATCAAATTTACCCGAAGATCAGATTGCTGTTCAGCTCTCAATGCATTCTTTATCGAATGTTCTCTAGCTATTAGGATGCGCTCCACTTCCTCCAAACTCGGGTCTTCCATTTCGTACAACTTCTCAAACGCCTTTTTGCCTTTTTGTTGTGCAAAACACAACTCTATCTCGTATCAGACTACTTTTTATTAACCCGAAAGCGCTACTTTCTGCTAATAGCTTAACGTCAAGGATAAAATCCTCGACAGGTTCATACTTACCTTGTATCCTGCCATAAAAGGCGTCCCGTTCCTGCATGAGGCCTTTAGTCTTATCAAACCGAGTTTTCAAAAGATTTATGATATCGTCATATTTAAGCGTATTAGTATCAACACTCGGATATAACTTCTTGATCTCGGCGAAAACCGATGCCCTTCCGACGTTATTAGAATTAAACACGTACTGCAGCCTCTCAGGATGGTCACCGAAGGAAGTTCCCGGTACATACGGCTCCACCGATCCAATAAAAGTAGACATTTCTTTACCGTTTTCAACTTCTACTTTCTATGATCACAAACCTCTCGCAGAAACGCTCACGAGACCTCTCTCGGTTTACAGCTGATGCCGGATGAAAACACGATGGCGTAAAAGTAATGTTCTTAAATTGTTACATGCAATAACTTTTTGCAATGGCAGCTATTCTAGCTTCGAACAATTTTTGCGAACCACAACACCAAGAAGCTTTGTGAAAATATTCTTTACAACACTAGAACACTATTTTTTTAGTAGTAGGTACTCACACCTAATGATTTTATCACACGGTGGCTCAGCTTAAGTTTTACCAGCAAACGATGCAGAAGTCCACTAAGAAAGATTTACGACTTCAGAAAATTCTTTGTTGCTTATAAATATGCTTTATATAAAAAAAAAACGGATTGAAACACGGGGTTCTAAACAGCCTCGTCGCCACTAAAATGTCCTATAATATTCCCCAATTCGGATGCAATAAAAGACACAGGCTTTTTACTGGATACACAATCAGAATCTAACTGGCGCTTTATTCCAAAACCCAATTATTATCAGGGACGGGATAATGTCATTCACGAGCCGAAAATTGCGACTAGTGTCCCATTTTTTTCCTCACATGTCGTTAGTTTAAGATTTTTTCGAAATGAAAGCATGCTATGAATGATTGTTTTGGTAAAGAAAGATTTTTCCATTATGTCATTGATCATTGAGATCTTTATTTCGGTCATGACATGATGGTTGAAATGGGGCATGCGAAATTACACCAGTGCAATTTTTGGCAACTTTGTTTGCCAAGCAAATTTTCAATATATGTTGTACTACGACAAACGCTAACTTACAATAGTATAAAAAATGAAAATAGAGATAAGCGTTTTAGAAGCATTTTTTAAATATTCCATTTGGTTCCGAATTTCATTAATTGTCCACTCTTCCCATTCGTGAAAGTTATTTATATCACGTGAATGTGAATGGTATTAACATTCACATTATCGGAATATTTCTGTCATGACATGATCCATGACTGATCTTTTTTTCTTGGGTATAGTTAAAGACACTATAATTTCATATAGTCTGGCAAAGAGAAAGACGGGAGCCAATCGAACTGTCATTCGCGGGAGCCAATCGAGCAAATTTTCTAAATATAGGAAAATCATGGTTGAAGTATTGTGATTCACAAAGCTTTTTTGGCTTTTTAGTAACATTAAATAAAGTTGTTAGCATAATTTTCATTATTTTTTTCAACTATGGATCATAATATATTGTTCAAAATCGATTTTGAATTCAATTAACAAAAAAAAAACTTATTGTTTTTGAATATAAAAAACTATACTTTGCAACCGGAGAGAGTTATGAAGAGCTTGAACATTATCATAGAATCAGGGCCGTAGGAAGAGCCAGCTCATGGGGGGGGGGGCTTGATGACAATTTTTTTCCCATAATATTTTTACTTGAACAATGTACACACAAGTGAAAAAAATGTATATGTATGGGAGAGTGGGGAATCGTGGGCCGCTTTTTTTTTCTTTGTTCCATAACTTCTTTATTATAAAAGATAAAATGAAAATAAAAAATGGCATGGTTTTCTACATTTTCAAGGTATCATAAGGTTTTTTAATAAATTATTTTCCTCAAATTCTGACTGTTTGAAAAAAAAAGCAATATTTTTTGGATTTTCTAAAATGGTGGGGAATCGTGGGCTACTAAATGCAAATTGACCAAATAACATGCAAAGCTTATGAGTTGACCCAAAACTGTGATTACATAATTCATTTCGTTATTTTAAAGCAATTTCAGATGGTGAAATAAAAAATAGAGCTGTGTATGATCGAATAGATTCCAAAACCTGGCTCGCAAACGTTTCTGTAAAATTTCTTATATAGGATGGACAAAATATTTTTCATAACTCTTCATTTACTTACTTACTTACTTAATGATCCCGCGCCGATCCTCCGGTGCATAGGGCCGTGGTAAAAGACCTCCACTGTTGACGATCCGGAGCCAGCGTCTCCACCTGGTCCCAGTCAAGATTCTCGTCGACAGTTCGGATTTCAGCGGCTAGGCTTCGCCGCCACGAATTTCTGGGTCTGCCTCTTCTTCGATGACCTTCTGGATTCCAATCTAGCGCCTCTCTGCAAATCTCGTTTTCATCTCTTCGCAGCGTGTGCCCAATCCATCTCCACTTACGTTCCCGAATCTCGATTTCTAGCGCCCTTTGATGACACCGGCGATGTAGTTCCTCATTCGGGATCCAATTGCCAGGCCACCAAGCGCGGATGATATTCCGCAGGCAGCGGTTTACAAATACTTGCAGTTTTCGCGTCGTTACCGCATATGTGCACCAAGTTTCGCACCCGTACAGCAATACGGATTTGACGTTTGAGTTGAAGATTCGGATTTTCGTTCGTAGAGAGATCTGGTGTGACCGCCAGATGTTTCGGAGACTCGCAAACGCAAATCGGGCCTTTCTTATCCGGGTTTCGATGTCTTTTCTGGTACCACCATCAGGCGTTATCTGGCTACCAAGATACTGGAAGCACTCCACTTTCTCAACTTGTTGCCCAGCTACCATGAAACTGGAGGGGTTACCTGTGTTGATCTCCATCGACTTGGTCTTTCCGACATTGACTTTGAGACCTGCTGCCTTGGAACTTTCGGTGAGGTCGTCGAGTTTGCTCTGCATATCTTGTTGTGTTTGGGCGAGCAAAACAATATCGTCAGCCAGGTCAAGGTCGTTCAGTTGCTCCATTGTTGAAGGATTCCATGGCAATCCTCGGTTCGGTGCACAGTCAATCGATCCAATCAGAATCTCATCCATTACGATTAGAAAAAGTAGCGGTGATAGAATACATCCTTGTCTCACTCCAGCAGTTACCGGGATTGGTTCGGACAAGACACCGTCGTGCAAGACCTTGCACGAAAATGCCTCATACTGTGCTTCGATGAGATGGACTAATTTCTCTGGGACCCCTCGTCGCCTTAGAGCCGCCCAGATGTTTTCATGGTTAAGTCGGTCAAATGCTTTTTCGAAATCAACGAACACCAGCAGAAGAGAGTCCTGGAATTCGTTGATTTGTTCCAGTATGATTCGTAGCGTTGTGATGTGGTCCACACATGATCGTCCGGATCGGAATCCAGCTTGTTGCCGTCGGAGTGTAGCGTCTATTTTCTCCTGGATCCTGTTCAGAATCACTTTGCAGAGTACTTTGAGGGTTGTACAGATCAACGTTATGCCTCGCCAGTTACCGCACTCTGTCAGGTCTCCTTTCTTCGGGACCTTTACGAGGATACCCTGCATTCAGTCGGCCGGGAATGTTGCAGTATCCCAGATGTCAGCGAAAAGACGGTGCAACATTTGTGCTGATAGGGCAGGGTCGGCTTTCAGCATTTCAGCAGGGATGCAATCGATCCCAGGTGCTTTGTTGGATTTCATGTTTTTGATTGCCGCTTCTATTTCAGCCAGCGAAGGCGCTTCCGAGTTGACGCCATTTATGCGACTTACTGTTGGCGCTTCGAGCTGCAGATTCTGTTGGCCATCGCTATTCGTGACTCGGAAGAGTTGTTCGAAGTGCTCAGTCCATCGTTTGAGCTGATCTGTTCGATCGGTCAATAACTGACCTGCTCGGTCTTTTAGCGGCATTCTTGCATTAGTCCTAGCACCACTGAGGCGGCGAGAAATGTCATAAAGTAATCGGATATCTCCATTGGCGGCGGCTCTTTCTCCCTCTTCGGCTAGGGAGTTTGTCCAGGCTCTCTTGTCTCGTCTACAAGCTCGTTTAACTGCCTTTTCCAGCTCCGCATATCGTAAGCGGGCGGCTGCTTTGGCTGACCCGGTACATGCCTGCTCAATTCCGACTTTCGCCTTTCTCCGATCATCGACCATCCTCCAAGTTTCATCCGACATCCATTCACTCCTTCTTCCACAAACTTTACCGAGAGTACCATGGCTCGTCGTGATAAAGGCATTCTTGATTCCACACCACTGCTCTTCGACTGTTCCGTCTGTCGGCAGCTCCGAGGCTTGGGATTCTAGCTGTTCAACGTATGCCCTTTTCACCTCTGGATTCTCCAACCGGCGGACGTCGTATCGACACCCGACTTTCTCCTCGCGCCGTTGGACACGCGCAACTCTCAGTCGTATTTCGCCAAGGACGAGGTGATGGTCAGATGCAATGTCTGCGCTTCGTTTGTTGCGGACATCAAGAAGGCTCCTTCTCCACTTTCGGCTGATGCAGATGTGGTCAATTTGATTTTCTGTTCGGCCATCTCGGGATACCCAAGTGACCTTATGTGCTGGTCGATGGGGGAAGAGCGATCCGCCGATCACCATGTTGTTGTTGCCACAAAATTCTACAAACAGCTCTCCGTTTTCGCTCATCTGTCCTAGGCCATGGCGTCCCATGATGCGCTCAAGGTCCTGATTTTCGGAGCCAATCTTTGCGTTGAAGTCGCCCAAATGGATTTGAATGTCACCCTTCGGAATTCTGTCAACCACGCTGTTCAGTTGACTGTAAAACTGCTCTTTCTCCTGCAAGTCGGCAACGTCAGTTGGCGCATAACACTGGACCATTGTAAGGTTTCTAACCCGTGTTCTGAATCTGGCTACGATTATTCTTTCGTTTATCGGTTCCCATCTAATGAGGGCCGCGTAGGCCTGCGGGCTTAACAGGAAACCAACTCCTCGTTCCCGAGTAGCATGTTCTCCTCGTATGCCAGAGTAAAGCAGGACTTGCCCAGATTGTGTCTTGTGTTCTCCAGTATTAGGCCAACGGACTTCGCTCAGTCCCAGAATTTCAAGCTTGAGGCGGCTAGCCTCTCTAGCAAGTTGTTCCAGTTTGCCTTGTTGGGCAAGGGTTAAAACATTCCAAGTTCCAATTCGTGTCCGTGTTTTCATGCTAAAAGTCGTCGCCAAAGTTCCAGATCGGTCATTTCTTTCGGATTCCGTAACAAGTTATGAATCGGGAGCAGTAGGTTGTTAGCCTAAAGTCCCTATCCCGCGATGGGGCTGCCATCTTGGACTTAGCTGGCGGGAGCCGCATTTCATAAATTCAGCCGCTTGCTGCAAGACAGACGCTGTTTGAGCCGCCCCTGACCTGGAGAACAGACGCTCGGTTGTTGTTGCACGCCGCCCCTGACCTGGGGAACAGACGCGTGCGGCCACCTTCTCAGTCTGCATGCGACCAAAGCATCCACCGGGGTTGGGTACCCGATCTCCGCTTAGGTTACTCGCACCCCAGCCGGCACCGCGGGGAGGTAGAGATAGGAGTTGTTAATAAGAGGTGATATGACCACTATGGGGTCTTCATTTGGCATAAAAAAACTTTACAGATAGGAAAAACGTATTTTAAGTTCTAAATGGGTATGAAAATATAAAAATATAGGTGGTTAAAGATGTGTGGCCCACGATTCCCCACAAGCTATGATTTGCAAATTGGTTTCGTTTGTGTGACTTATTGATATTTCATCAAAAATTCCTTTTCCACGTGAAAGATCATGACAAAACTGAGATCATAAGCGTATGAGCATATTTTTGTTATGAACTTTAGGTTTTCCATAGATGCAATTAGCGGGTGTATTTTTAATTATGTAAGTAAATTTTTCTAACTTTTTTTAGCTTAATAAATAAAAGAAGCTTATGATACGTTTTTAAATCAACAACATATAGAAATATATGCTCACGCAAAGCGACGACGATGACAGTTGGTTTGAGATTTTTATCTCAACACACATCTGAGATATTAAAAGTGGCCCACGTTTCCCCATGGCCCACGATACCCCACTCTCCCCTACTAAGTACAAAGTATTCAAGTAAAAGTTTTTTTGCATTCAAAGTTACTTATTTTATAAATAAGTCCTAGGAGATGGCAATTTCTTATGAAGCTTTAAAAATATGGAGATTTGTGATATAGTTCAGTTGGTAAACCAGTTTTGATCTCCGTGAGTTTGAGCCTAAGAGTAAACATCGAACACAGTTGTTCCAGATAGTTTTTGAATTGTTGGTGTGCCAACTGCATCGTTGAGAAAAGTCGAGAACAATGATGTGGAAACGACTATAATCGAAACATTAAAAAAGGATTTCGATCGCTTTATTTAGAAAAAAAATCATTTTTACTCACTGACATTGGGAAGCTATTTCTTTTGAACCAGAAGCATATCTATTTTTAAGCATGGGTGAAAATGTATCAAATATTCAGAAACAAAAGTAAAAAATAAGGTTTACTGTTCAAATAAGGTTTATTCTCTACTCTTGTAAACCGAATAAAGTTTAAAATTTTTTATAGAACGTTCTTCAATCTGCAATATATGTAACAAAATCTCAAATGAAAATTCCAGCTTAAGTTTTACTTGAAGTTAAAAAACAAGTTAAAAAATTATCATTTATTATTTTATATTTCATAATTTTAATTCTATGATTAATGTTTTCAAAATTTTAATCTAGATTATTCAAAAAACAAAATTCTTTGAAATTAATCCAGATCTTAATTTAATATGGGATTTTCACCAGGTTTGTGTTTCTAAACTGACTTTGATTGAATTCAAAATTTTTATTTTGAATCAAGAATCAAAGTAATTTTTTTTTTCTCTTATTATAGACACTTTACCACGTTTGTGGCGTTCGTGTCTTGAATCAAAGTTATGAAACTGCGATCTCGTTCAATTTGAATCCTTAAATTAATTATTGATATTTTAAAATTGAATATAAAACTTAAATTTGACCTAAACCCGAATACAAAGCTTGGATTTTAGTTCCAAGTCTTAATTCTGCACTTTGAATTCAAATTCAGAACCTTTATCTAAATTCTAGATAAGATTTTTTTTAAATTTGAAACCAAAAAGCGAAATTTGTATCAGAACCCTTAACCAGTAATATTTTATTTGATTCTGAATTTATGGTTTTCAATATGATTTTTGATGATTCTATACCAATGATGATCCAAACCGGAAATCAAGAACAATAAACTGGGTTGGACAAATTCAGGCAATTTTGTCCCAAAACCTTGTGAAATTAGGGCATATTGTTTCAAAATTTCTCCACAATCCGGCAAAAAAACACGTGGCAAATTGTTTTTATTTAATCGAAACATATCAACCGATTCAGAATCAGATTTAAGGTTGCGAAAAAATCGTTTGTTTATTTTGATAAAATTGGATTAAAAAACACTATTTGGACGCAAAATACACAATTCTAATAACTCAGCTGAAATTTTCGTTTCATTCTGCAAATAGAGTGAGAAAATCTGGTCCAAATCCGGACAATCTGGTAAGCTTAGTCTAACTTCATTGGGATTCAATATTTGGGACTCAATTACTATCAACAAGTGAGAAATTTTTTGAAAAACAGTTGTAAAATTGTGGTCTTGGAATGAGATTTCGAGGTTTTGGAGTCGAGATTGTTGCACTATTGCTACTCTTGAAAATTTGATTAGAAATTTCAAATTTTATGTTTAGCAAAAAAATTTCACTTGGTATTTTTGGACCTTCATAGGGGGGGTTTAACACCCAAACCCCCCCCCCCCCCCCCCCGTTCCTACGGCCATGCATAGAATGCTCGATTGCCTCCGCGCGAATGACAGTTCGATTGGCTCCCGCCATTCTCTTTGCCAGACTATATGAAATTATAGTGTTTATATGTAGGTATAGTGATCCAAAATAAATTTTGCCGTCCTTATGAATGAATGAAAATTTTCAAGCCTGATTATTATCGAGCTGTATTGTTTGTAATAAGATATGGTGTTGACACACGTTCAACGAGATTGTCAGACACTACAATCAATAAGTTGGTTTATATGGTTTATATCGTGAACTTGTTTTTTTCACGTCGTCAACAAAATTCAAGATACAAGTCATTAGAAAAAGTTGAATAAACACTGTCGAGTTTTCGAGAGAAAAAAACAAAAGCGATTATTTTTATTTTCTTCTTTACCAACCAAATGTAATAAATCGAGCAAATCTGAACAAAATCTAGGCACGAATCTAAAACATATAGAGGAAAGCGAAAGAAAATTAATGGAATTTTAATTTTTCATCGAAGCATATTAGCAGGGTTGAAACGTATGTAAGGATAATAAAATATGTTCATTTTAAATTAACTCAAAAATTCGTTTTCAAACACAAAAACTAATACTTCTCTAACGTGAATTATTTTTTCTGTTCGATTTAGGAAATAATGTGAATAGACCCGGGCAAAGTTTTGGTTATTTTGTAGCAACATTACTTTTGGATATTTTATAAATTATCGAACATCATTCGAAAACTTTGACAACTCTGTTAGTAAATAAATTTTTTAAATAAATATTTGGTTTATTCAACCGAATACTCAGGGGGAAAAAAAGTCCGGATTTGAAATCCTTCGGGAAAATACGGAAAAAATCGGGAATTACTCCAAGCAATCGGAAATTTTTTGCTTAGCTGCTCAATTCATATATTTCAGTCCCTTCAATGCGGAACAAAATCTAAAGTTAAAAAATGTGAAACTAACACCCAAACCATGTTTAAAAAAAATTAAACTTCGAGCAACTTGGAAACGATGTAATTGTAGACTTTGCTTTAGGTCCAGCTGTTACAGAGAAATAGATTGTAGAAATACAAGATGTTTCTGATTGAATTTCTTTGCGGTCTTTAATATGTCAACTCCCGTTAAAGTTGCATCTTTATTTTTTGTTAAAGTATCGGAATGTTTAAGCAAAAATTTCGAACATGAACTAATCAAGGCCATAATGTGTATACTAGACAAAAGAAGAATTTGATATTTTTTCCGGCCTAATTATAATGTCAAATGATTAATAAAATATCACCATTGTAGGTGGCTCCAGAGAGTAAAATTCTTTCATTTTTTTCATGTTATAAACGAAACTCTTCAAGGGATATAGGTATACAAATGCATTGGTCTTTCGGATAGTCAGGAAAACAAATTACCTATTCAAGTATTGCTTTCAAAAAGCTCCAATGGATTGTGGGTTTTTATTGTTTCATTGAATTTCATGTCACTGTCAGATTGTTCTTTCATTTCTATTCATCTTTCACCACTATTCTAACATAATCTCATGAGCTTGGCCTTCTGACTTTGAGTCCGTTTCTTATCCAAAAGGGATCTGTTTTCATATTCTGTCGTAGCTGTGAATGGTTATGATAATGAAGGTTTTCTTACGATTAAAATATGTGTATGATTGTGTGTGTGTGGCTTATAAAACGGGCAGCGATTGCTTACATTACAGTTCGGGCTTGTTTGCATGACTTACCGACTAGGTTGTACAAAGGTCGTTCATTTCAAAAGGTCTACATCAGGCTTAAGAATTTGTTCATGTTGTTTTGCTTAAAATTGGTTTAAATTGAAACACTGATTCATTCGTAATCATTGGAATAGTTTACGATAAAGTTTCTAAAATGGTCTACACTTAAATAATGTTTTTTTTTTCAACATTTGCCTCGTTCTATTAAATCAATTGGTTTGTTATCTTACGTTCTAAGGCTACATGGGATCACACAATGCTACCTTGCTTCTCGTTTCTGTTATGTTTTGTTCGCGTTTTTTGTTTTTTAAAAACCTTTTATTTCCACTGTGACGGAATGTTTCATTCTCAGACTTTGCTATGGACATTGGCCCTTATTTAAGCTCTGATTGATATCGTACTGCTACAAAAGCTTGTTATTTATCTTTCTAATAAATATAAGTACCTACGGAAGGTTTTTCTACCTACTACTCAAAAAATTACACCGAGTAGAATAAATACACACAATTAAAAGCTACAAGGAAACTATGCACAACAGACTTACTAAGCCGAAAAGTAATTGATACCTAGTCTAGAAACTACAGAACTAATTTGAACCAATCGAACCACCCCCGCAGTGCTTCATAAACGAAAACCGGAGAGGGCCTCATACGTAATCCGAAGCCGAAATGGTGCCCTCCGGCAGGCTCTCGGAATGTTTTTCGATGGTGAGCAGATTGTTAGTTTCGTTCAGAAAATGGCTTTGTACATTGTGACTCTTGTGGGGCGAGGACATCTCCTTCAGGTCGACGATCTCATACGGCCGCTCGTCTTCGTCCTCGTCGCCCGGCAGCATGTTGGCACTGTTCAGCAGCCCGGAATAGTAGGCACTACCGGAACCGGATGCTCCACCACCGGTGGCCCCGGTTCCATGATTCGATCCGGTCGGGATGGCCGGTAGCGGGCAGTTCATGATCAGAATGTCGTTGTCGCCTCCCTGTGATAAAAATGTTTGATTGTTAAAGAAGTTTAAGGGGCGAATTTTTAAATAAAAATAATAATTTCAATACCCTAAAGGTTTTTTTTCGAGGGATGAATAAAATACTTCACTACCTATACAGTAAAATTTAATTATGAAATCCTTAAGGGCCGACCGTACACAATGCACAATGGGAAAATTGAACCCCAATTCCAAAAATATTCAGAGAGCCTGGAATATTTAGGACTTAGCTTACGTGAACAGGTTCATACAGGTATAAAACTCTCGATTTTTTTCGGGGATTTTCATCCGGTTGGATGATTCATCCCGTCGCCCTCATTCCCAGTAAGCGCGTCCTCTCAAAAATCGAGAGAGGATTCAGATAATTGAGTACTGGGTACCCCGACTTAGAAAAAAAACCGGTTATATTTCGGCGAAACTCGGGCACGCCGAGGCCGATATTTCTTTTTATTCGACTTGGGAGCATTTTTTCTGAAGAACTTAACTGGGCCGACGGCTGCTCGTTTGATATTATTCATATTATTACCTCACCGGGTTACTCGTTTTGAATAAACTGTGTGCAAGCAAAGCATTGTCAGTTCCAGATGTACCCTCGTGAAGAGCGGTGTGGTTTTCTGAAAACTACGGATTAGATCAGTAAATACAAATCTAATTGTTTTTCCATATGTACCTCTCTGCCGATTCATGTTTACTGGGTTGTTGAATAGAAGGATGAACATCGCTTAGCACTCAGCTGACGAGAAGAGTCTCTCTTCTTTCATCATCTTTTAATAATCCGGGAAGTGCAGGATCATTAAACATTGCCGAGCAACTGAAAGCTATTTCTAGCAAACTAGAAAAACTGGACGAGTTGGAAAGTCTCAACAAAGAGCTTCTAAAGACTGTACTAAAGCTCTCCCAGCGCGTGGACACAATTTCAGCGGAAAATCGTCTTCTGAAACAGGAAGTACAAGATCTTCGGCAGGATAAGCTTAAGGAGGAGATTATCATCAAAGGGATAAAACTGCAATATCCTAAGCAACATTTGGACGTTTGCCATAAGATAACCGAGCTCATTGGCCTCAACACACAGCAGCTGGTTAAGGACGTGCGGCCGATTGTTTTGAAATCCGAGAAGACAGACGCAATTGTGGTCAAATTCCACCACTTGAACGGGAAGCTGCAATTTGTGAAGAAAGTGAGGAGCCTCGGCAAACCATTATCACCTCGACAACTGGACGTTTCATCGGACAACAAGTCGGTCATAGTTCAGGACAATTTGACCAAGCATAAACTGAAGCTCCACAACCGAACAAGGGACCTTGTTAAACTGGGACTTCGAAAACCTTGGATATATCAAGGTTCGACGTGGATTTTTCATCCGGAAACCAAGCAGCGACACAGAATAAGGGACGAACCTGACATTGAAGAAATTGAATTCCTTCTAGTGACTCAAAAAACAACAGAAAACGACGGTCAAGCCAGCTTAGACAAAGGAGTGTAGTAAGTCTTTTTTATATTATATTATTTTTTCTTTAGATTTAGGATATGTCAAGTTTTGAGCAGTTCTTTAAATCATTTCATGATGTAGATTTTTCTTTGCTTTTGAATAATAATAAGTATTTTAGGTTGTGGCTGTGTGGCAGCGGTCTAAAGAATACTGCCACTGGGATACTGGTCCATGTCGTACGAGGCGACTTATCCAGTACCTCCCAGATACGTTTATCTCATATTTCTGTCTATTGGAAATCAATGAGGTTGTATCTGGGAGGGGGAGAAAATGGGTGAAGGTCAATTATAACATGCAGATTTCAGAATTGTTTTCAGTTCGGAATTGTGTAAGCCAATTTTTGAATCTAAATCGGTTTTGAATTCTCGCTGATATTTTTGAACTTTTTGACCTATTTTCTCTCGGAGAGGATATGTCAATTGTGCGTATTGCCAAACATGCATTTGCACAAGCTGTATTCTTCCATATTTATTTTCTTGTTATGCCAATTTGGAAAATGATCTATTATTTAACAAATATCTTTGCTTTCTTGGTAATTCTTTCAATAAAATCTCTACACATGTGATTCTTAAATGTAAATAACTTTTATATTCACATCGCTTACAGCACAATGGGATTTTCTTTATTTTTTTGGCAATCTGTTAAGATTGGTTAAGTTGAAAATGTATAACAATTTGATCTACCTACATATATTACATCAGTAATATTTTTGACATCAAATAAATTATTCATATTTGTCCTTGTTTTAACACTAGTGTCCAGTGCCTTCTATCTTCAGTTTGATAACACCCTCTTGTGGAAGTGAATGGCCTTTCCGAAATAGATATTTAATTAAAAAAACAAACTGGCACTTCAATCATGCAAGCCGTACAAATGTCGTTTTCAAGTAACAAATGTTCAAAAAAAAAAAAATTTTTTTTCGCTTAGGTGGCCGAATAGCTTTCAAATTTATTGTTGTATCTAGTTTTAAGTCAAAACTAATATCGCATGTCGACAGTTATTCCTGTTTCACCAAATATGTGTAACTTCTCTTGTATTACATGTGACAAGTTCACTTTAGCTTCAGAATGGTTAAATGTATGGCTTAAAAAAGTTGTCCTCTCATTTCATTTTCTGATGTTTCGTTATCATACGCCAGTCCTGGTTCTGGAATTTACTGCACTAGTTTCGTGCAATTGCATGTGCTTTCGTAAATATCGCTTAAATTAAAAATAATGTTTAAAACTACTCGTTACTGTACAGATAGCCAAAGGACTTTAAAATCGCTTCCCACGTCCAGTTTATAAATACATCGCAAGGTAATAAAAAAGACTTGCTGTCACATCGGATTGCTATGTATCAAAATTCACCTACTTATGCACTCTTCAAAGCTGCATTTTAAATTTCACTTTAAAGAAACTCATAGTAGCTATCTGACCAGAGCACTAACTGGTCTTTAAAAAAAATACAAACTTTGTATAATGAATCTCCTGTTTGGTTTAACTATGATTCCGAGGTAGTTGGTACTACCTATATTTTCCTTACACCTAGTGTGCGATTCCCCCTTTTTTTTTAACTGACTACATTTCATTGGTATACCTGCATTTAAGTAAGAAAGTTATAAAGAAAAAAACAATCATTTCAAATGTAATTTAATGAAATGTAAATGCTTGAAATCCCTATTTGGATAGGCTAAATGCCAACTTAAATCAGATTTTATTTTTATAAGTCCTCACTGTAGCATCCTGGTCGGAGCATTCTCTGATCAGTGTAAAATCAAATTTCCTCAAATAATTCATGATTCTTAAGATTCTTTCAAACTTATATGTAACTGTCTCTCGTTCGCTTAATAACTTTTCTGTACTCTGCCTATCATGTAATAATTGAATCTAATTCTAAGAATTTAAACTTAAGTAACATTTTGTCACTCTTTACCCCATAAGAGCTTTAACGCTTAAAAATCCCTATGTGGATAGGCTTTATGCCATACTTTGTCAAGAATTCCCATGTGGATAGGCTACATGCCATGTTTAATACATTGAATTTATTTTCTTATCCTTTTTATAGTTTTTCAGATTTCTCAGGTATATGATGAAATTTGCAAAAAAAAAGGCTAGGCACAATTTTCCCGTTTGTTTGGATAACGTGCCGCTTTTAAGCCTAACCCTTTTCTGATACCTGATGTCAAGTTTTGAGCAGTTCTTTAAATCATTTCATGATGTAGATTTTTCTTTGCTTTTGAATAATAATAAGTATTTTAGAAGTGTTGATGATTATCTTCATAATATTCATAAGAACAACTTTTTATCGATACTTCAAATTAATGCACGAAGCATATCTAACATTGATCGTTTTGATAACCTTAAATTAGATATTGACAAACTTTTAAAAAAACCAGACGTTATCATTATAAGTGAAACATGGTTAAAAAGTAACCTCACACAACTTTACCAAATTGACGGTTATTGCAGTATTTTTTCTTGTAGAAGTAGAGGTGTTGGTGGGGGTCTTGCGGTTTATGTTTCTAAATGCATTAATTTCGATGTAATTGATTGCAATGAGTACGTTTGTGATATTTCTAGTTTTCATTTTATCCAAGTTAAAATCAATTTGAACAATAATTTACCATTGAAAATATCTTCTTACTATAGACCACCTAACGATTATACTTTCAATAAGTTCCTACTACATTTAGAAAACAATTTAGATTATTCAAAAAATATTCCTCATATTCTTCTGGGTGACATTAACATTGACATGTTTACTCCGTCTGATAAAGTGAATGATTATTATAATATTTTAGTAAGTTATGGATTTCTTATATCCAATACACACGAAACTCGGCCTGCAAGTCAAGCACTTCTTGACCATGTGTGTTTTAACCTTTTTGAAAAATTTCCCATTTTGAACGACACTATATTTAATTCTAATAGTGATCATAATTACGTCTACACTCATTTTCCATATGCACCTCACAGGCAGCACAAGGAAAGACTCAAGTACAGAACCGATTTCCAAAGAATGAATCAACTACTTACAATGCGATTTTCACCAGCTTATATGTGTACTTTTGAAGATCCGAATCAATTTTATGATTACTTTTCATCTACAGTTTCAAATACGCTACACGAGTGCACCAAAATAATAAAACTAAAATCATCATCCGAAAGAATCAGCCCATGGATGTCTGAACAATTATTAAAACTTATTAACTGGAATAAGAATTTGAGGAACAAAAAGAAGAAATATTTAAGACTGGGGAAGTCAGTTGACATAATCAATATGAAAATATATGAATTAAATAACAGAATTAAAAGCTATTCGCAAAGTTTGAAAGAATGTTATTATACAAAGAAATTCACCAATTCGAAAAGCTCAAAGGAAACATGGAATAACATTAATGAAGTCTTAGGTCGAACGGTCAGTAGCTCTTCAGTAAATGAACTTCATTTATTAGATTCTAACTCAACAGTTACTTGTAAACAATCAATTTGCAATGAGTTCAATAAATATTTCTCTTCCATTGGACAAGTCATGGCTTCCAAACATGCATCTAATAGCACCGATTCAATAAATAAATACAATACACTAAATCACAACAATAATACATTGTTTCTTGTACCTACAGATGAATTGGAAATAGCTTGTCTTATAAAATCGTTTTCTAATAACACGAGTGCTGGCCCAGATAATTTTAGCGTTTATCTTCTTAAAGCTGTTATTGATGTTATCTGTCCAGTTCTTAAAGATATTTTTAATCTTTGTATGCAAAATGGTATATATCCTAAAACATTAAAAATTGCTAAGGTTACACCAGTTTTTAAATCAAGCGATCCGTCACTTTGCAGTAATTATAGACCGATTTCAGTCCTATCAACAATAAATAAAATTTTTGAAAAAATACTTTCAGCACGATTGACTTCCTTCCTAAATAATAATTCTTTCTTTTATTCCATGCAATATGGCTTTAGAGAGAAATCATCTACTACTAACGCTGTAATAGAATTGACAAACAGTATACAACTAAGCCTAGATAAAAAAGAACATGTATTAGGACTTTTTCTGGATCTATCAAAAGCATTTGATACCGTAGATAGAGATATTCTTTTAGAGAAGTTGTTTTTTGCTGGCATTCGTGGTACACCTCTTAGCTTATTTAAAAGTTATTTGACTGATAGATATCAATACGTCAAGTTAAACAACTATCAAAGTTCTACTCTACCTATAAACATTGGTGTTCCACAAGGCTCAGTCTTGGGACCATTATTTTTTATTATTTACTTGAATGACATGGCTCTCTTGCCCCTGAAAGGAGTACTGCGACTTTTTGCTGATGATTCATCCACATTTTACCACAGCGATAGTCATTCAACCAACGATATCAATTTATGCAGTGACCTTATTTTATTGAGTGATTATTTCCGAATCAATAAATTAACTCTAAACTTGGATAAATCAAATATTTTAAATTTTAAATCTAGCCATCGTTCATTATCAAATCTCTTACCGGTTACTAAGTTAACATTTCCTAGTATTAAAGTTGTCTCTGAATGTAAATATCTTGGAATTATTCTTGACGAGCAATTGAATTGGAATCTACATATTAGTCACCTTTTAAAAAAATTAAATAAAATAAATGGAATTGTTTGCAAAATAAGAAGAAGAGTGCCACTGAATGTATTACTTATAATTTATCATTCACTTTTTCATTCAATGTTGACTTACTTAGTTTCGACATGGGGTACCGCAAGCAATAACCTAATTAACAGAATTCAGATCACACAAAACAGAATACTACGCATAATTTACCATCTTCCTCCCCGCAGCCATACAATAGATCTTTACAATAATGTCAATAATATAATTCCTGTAAGAGGCTTATACATAATTCAAATCTGTAGCTTTATTTTCCAATGTCTTAATCAAACTACTCACTGCAATATTACATTTAGTCGCACTAATCACCATTATCTCACACGAAACAGAAACATGCTTGATCGACCCACCATTATTTCTACCATAGGTGAACGTTCTCTTGCTTTTCGTGGAGTTAAATTTTTCAATCACTTTGAGGATAAATGTGGAACTTTTAATGATAACGTACACCTTAAAAAACAGATAAGAGTATGTATTTTGCAAACTAGCTACTTGTCAACACTTCTGAAATCTTATGATATCTTTGCATTGTAATTTCGATATTGTTCAAGATCATAAATGAGAGAAAACCCAAATGTATTGTTGTTTTTGTAATTGAAATTTTGTTAGAATGTAGTGAAATTAGTTTAGGTATTACATATAGGATTTAGGCACTCCTCAAGCGGCTTGACCAATGGAGTATTAAAAAAAACCATGTAAATAGTACACTTATAAATAAATAAACCATTAATTCAAAAAAAAAAAAATTTCCCTAAATTCATGCAAAATGTTGCAAAATATCGTAGTTCGAAATGAAAAAGCATCAAAAAATATTAAAAACATTGAATCAGGTTTATCTGCAAGTTTTACTCTTCAATTAAATGATGAACACTGCTCAGCGCTCAGTTGATGAGAAAAGCTTCAATTGCCCCACTTTCCCCTACACTCACGGAAAAAATATTTACAAAACCTTGTAACAATCAAGATGGTGTTAAACCAATTGTGCCATTTGTCAAACCAATAAACACCAATCGATTCAGCTGACATTTTTACATAAAAAAGTCTTGAACTATTGAACAACCAGCACAGCCCGATCAAATTTACCGTCGAAAAAGAAGTCGCTAATAAACTCCCTTTCTTCGACCTGCTGATAATCAGAAAAGATTATTGAATTGCACGATGAAATTTGGAATTTGTAAAAAACCGACATCAACCGACGACTACATAACGGTAGATTCAAATCATTTTGGTGTACAGTAACAAGCCGCATTTGATTCAATGGCACACCCATTGTTCAACATACCGATGGAAAGCGAAAAAGAAAAGAATGAATTTCTCAAACCCCGAGGTCTTAAAAGCTTCGTTTTAGATCAAAACTTATCCATGACTTTTTGCAGAATTTTTAAGCAACGTTTACATGAGTAAATTTGAACTTTTAGGTTTCTATGGGAAAATTGCGTATTATGTACTGAAAAACCAATATCATTTTCAAGGCCGTATTAAGGGGGAGGACCCCCAGCTCACCCCCCTCCCTCGAGGAAATCCGAAAATCAAACATCACTGTAATCATACTACTTTAAGTTCTAGAAAAATTCCCGGCAATATCTGGACATTTGATATCGAATTTTTCAACATAAAATCCGGACAAGCCTCAGCAGAATTCGATGATAAAATCTAAGAAATTAACTAAAACCCCCAAAATTTTTTTTTTTATCGATACACGTCAGCAGCGTTCAAATCTGTTTTCAAACTCTAAATCCAAAATAGTTAGGATAAAACAAGCACATCAAATTTGAGCCTTACTTAAACCCTAACACATTAAGGACTGCGAAGAAATCTCAGCCGAGAATCACAGAAAACTCGGTTTGGGAAACGGTTTGGGGTTCAACCCGTTCATGGAGATTTTTTCCAAGTAAAATTTTCAGTTCAAGAAATTAATTTACCTGAATAAGGGAAAATTACTTGATCTCAAAATGTGTTTTAAAATAAGTGTTAACAAAAATGTCAGAAAATTGGCTCGCCTTCGGTGTAATTTAGTCCTACATCACTCTAGGCCTAGGACATTTCATCTAACAACACTGTGTGGTGTTTACGTATTGAAACTAATTTTAATTTAAATTTCGATTTGCAATTCAATAAACCTTTTGTATTGTAACACGAAAATCCTGCCTCGTTTTTAGTATGGAATTTGATTAAGAATTGTAACTAAACAAGCTCAGAATTTGAAACCAACCATTTTTAATTTAAAATTTATTCATCAAATACTAATTTAACACTTCAATAAGTTGGTAGTGACAGGTGACAGGTCGACTAACTAACTAATCAAATAGAACAAGCTGAACAACTAGTGACAATCTATGGAATTTTGGCAAAAAACATCAAACAAACAATATTTCAAGATTGGTTCGAACTTGCCTTCCACGACCTTAATATTTTTCATTAGTCAGTTGCAAATTCCTCCGGCAATAGTCGCTTGCACGTGATTTGGGAAACCTGCCATTTGGAGTTCCTCAAGGCAGCAATTTGGGGCCTCTTCTCTTCATCCCGTACGTAAACGACTTAAACAAACTTCAGTTGAATGGTAAACCTAGACTTTTTGCTGACGACACTTCATTGTCGTATGAACACACTGATGTTAGCAGAATAATATCTCAGATGACAGAGGATCTCGTTACTCTACAAGGATACTTCGACGCCAACCTACTGTCTCTGAATCTTGAAAAAACTAAATACATCATCTTCAAATCAACGAATCGGCCAATCGATTGTCATAGCCAGCTCCAAGTTGGCCAAACGGTGATTGAAAAGGTCAAGTTTCAAGTACCTCGGGCTGATCTTTGACGAGCTTATCAAATGGAATGTCCATATAGAACGATTATGGAAGGAACTTAGTGCTATACACAGCATAATGTGGAAGATATCAAGATTCGTTTCTACCAAAAATCTTATTTGCCTGTATCAGGGCCGTAGGAAGAACTGCCTCATGGGGGGGGGGGGTTTTGATGACAAAATTTTTCCTATGACATTTTTGCTTGAAAAATGCATACATGAAGAAAAGTTACAAAAGTGAGTAAGAGTATCTGATTATCCGGGTTTAAGTTCTTATATTTTATTAATTTTTCATTTCAAATCATTACTTTCGAAAATAGGTCTTAAAAGCGTTAAGTTTATTAAAGCTTTAAAAAATAGATGAGCTCTTTAAGGCTACATTTGAACAAAAAATTTGTTTGGGGTGCAAATCAGATGTTCTCTCAACAATATTAATAATGTTAAACAACAAACCAATAAAATATATATCCAGCTGAATTTTCCTGAACCTGAAGATTAAGTCTTTTTATCAACAATAAATAAAAATTTATAATTTATTTCATTTTTAAAAACCTGTCAAAAAAAATTGAGATTTTTTCTTAGAGCGCAATTTTGAAACTGAGTCCAGACCGTATTTTATTATAAAGGTTTTCATCTTTTTTGTGTTTTGTTTTGGGCAATTTTGAATTTCAACTCCGAGTCTGAATTTTGAATGTTGAACCTGAATAAAAAAAATTTAATTTCTTATTTGAAATCGATTTCTGAAACTGCATTCTAAACAAAAATCCCCAATAATTAATAACAGAACAGACAAAATTTATACCAGAAATCTTTAATATGAATTTTGAATCTTTGATTCACAATATAATTTTTTTCTTCAATTATTTATTCCTAATTCAACAAGTGAATCTGAATGAAAATTCCGAATGATGAAACTATGATATTTTAATTCTGGTGACCATAATGGAACTTTTTTAAGTTTTAATTCTGCATAAGAGTTTAGAGTTAAAATTTCAAATCTAAATTTTAAAAATGGTTTGTTTTTTTTTAATTTTTTATTTTAATATTCCGGAATGATGAGTTTCGAATATAGAAAATGAATCTTATTTTAGTTTTAAATGCAAAACCAAGATTTGTATCAAGATTTTATCTCAATGATGAACCGAACTTAAAATCAAGAATATTAAACTGGATACAGATTCCACAATCCGGTCACAGGCAAAAAAAAATAGATTTATGGAAATTGGAATCAGAACGTTGGAAATGATTCAAACCTTAGTAATCCAGATATTTTTCCGCACTTATTCGAGCAAGGCAAATCTGGGCAATTTGATTTAAAAACCTTTCAAAATCTGGGCATTCGATTTAAAATTTTACAACTCAAAATCTGGGCAATAACCAAGAAATTTAAGGAATTCTTCAATTAAAATCAAGAAGAAAAAAACTAGAAAAGTTGTTTTTTTTCATCGAAATCATCAATCAGTTTATTTAAATGAACTCTTAAAAAAAATTGTTTTGGACACAAATTAATAATCGTTTTAATTTATTTAATTTTTTCTTTGATTTTGAAAATAAAGTAAAAACATTCGGGTGAAATTCGAGCAATCAGACAACCCAAGGGAGTCTAATCTTATTGAAAAATCGATATTTGAGACTAAGCACTCTACCCAAAATTCATACACTTATGTGAAAAACTTTTGATCGCGTTTTTCGAGAACAGTCTTCAAATATCTATCAATAAGAGAGAAAATTTTGGAAGATCTGTAGTAGAATTGTGAACCTGGAATGAGATTTTGAGATTTTGGCCTTAGTTCTGAGTTGAGATTGTTACTCTAGATTCATTTTAGTCGTTCATTAAAACTTGATACGGAATTTTAAATTTTGAGTTTAGAGAAGAACATTTTGCTTCACATGTTTTGGATCCTCATGGGGGGTGTTTAACCCCCAAAACCCCCCCCCGTTCCTACGGCCATGGCCTGTATCATGCATTTGTGAAATCTAATTTGCAATATATGGTTTCCATTTGAGGAGCCGCATGAAAAACCATTATAAGATTACTACAAGCTATGCAAAATAGATGCCTCAAGGCGGTTTATAAAAAATCCAGACTTTTCGGCACGCTTAGCTTGTTCCAAGATGCATTGCCGTCTATTCTACCTATAGCTGCACTAAGAGAACTTCAGAGTGTCGTACAGATCCACAACCTGCTGTACAATCCGCTGTTCCACAACAACAAACAACTTTTGTATCAGGATCATAGGTTTCCAACACGTTCGAGAGGAAATCTAACACAAATAAGGGCGAACACCGAGCATATGAAGAGATCTCCTGAGTATTTTAGCAAAATGAAATACAACAGTCTACCACAACACCTGAAACTCATAAGAAATAGAGCCAGCTTCAAACGACAAGTTACAGTCCACCTGAGGACTAATTTCACTAACTTTCTAGTGTAAAGTTATAAAAAAAAACTCGATCGCTGAACCAGCCACATATTCATCAATTCTCCAAACCCTCCTTAACAGAGAGTAATCTCACTGAAGGCTCAGAAAATGTCAAGTTCCTCACTTGAAAGATTACTGTCACTAATTGCCACAAACTCGCCCTCTCCACCATCCACCTCCGCCACAACTAGTGAAGAAAACAAATATTGTCAAACTTTACCATTGTATGCAAAGAAAATATTTAAAAAAAACATGAATAAAAAGTGAGGAGGTTTTATGCCTTCGAGAGAATGGTTTTGAAAGTAACCAACTCCCGGGGGCTTTTCCCTGCTCTATTAAAAAAAAACGTTTTCCGTAAATGTCATTCTAGACCTATCTCAATACCATTTTTGGATAATCTCCGCTACCTCATCTTGAGTTTTTTCCCACAAGACGTTCTTCACCGGGTGGTCCTTTAGGTAAAGACCTGTGAGTTTGGCCTGAAAACAGTTATGTATAGTAGCGAGCATCGTCGAATAAATGTTTACTTACTGGTCTAAGGGGGCTATTTTCAGCTATTCTTGTAATTTTTCAGTTCAACCTGATTCCAGCCAAGATTTAAACAAGGTATTAGTTATTTGGTTGATTCGATTTGAGTTGTGAGTATTTTCAAAAAGTACGGGAACTCCATTGTCACTCTAAACATTGAATTAAATTTATTTTACTAGGCGAGCCTCTCTCGAATGTACTCTGAATTTCAATACGAGTAATAAATTCAATGAAGATCAGTTATATATTTGAAAAATCTTCAAGAATTAAAATTTGAAGTAGGAATTATTAATCTTATTATCATATTGACTACATTTTACATATGGCCTTCAAAGGAATGGTGTGAAATAACGTAAAGCTTTTGAAAATAAGTGCAACCTATGCTTTTGCTGGAGAGGCCATATTTTATGTTTGAAAATTGATTGGTTTTAATGGTATGTATTTCTTTGAACGATGAAATTAACATCAACATGAAAGAAACAAAATAATTGAATATTATTTTCCTATTACTCACATGATGCACGGAGCTCGATCTGTACGAATTGGTCTCGGATGGGCCCATTTCATTGCCAACCTCTGCGTAGGACGCTTCGTCAATCTGGACCGGATTGTAGTTGTTATCGTCCATGTGGGTATAGTGATTCTCCACCGGAAGTGTGTGCGAATTCACCAACTGATCCGGAGTGGAAAGGTTTTTCCTACTACTAAACCAGGTCCACAGACCAGAATTAGTACTCCTCGGGCTACACGAACCGTTTGTCGAATTTTTCGATGTTTGATTGTCAAAGTTAAGCCCCGCCGTATCCTTGGTGCTGCTAGAATCGAAACACAACGTCCGAATACCACTTTGGTTGGCTCTTACTCTGTGTGAGTACAGAAAATTTGGATAGTTAGTTTGTTAGTTAGTTAGATAGGTAATTTGGATTTTTTTTAATTCATTCGAATAAAATACGTTACCTCTTACACCTAAGAAATACTATCATAATGATGGCACCGAGAACGGCGGATGTGAGCGAAACCACGACCAAAGTGAAGGTCCAGCTGAATTCCTTGGTATCTGGTGGGGAGAAAATTTCTTCTATTTCAACATTAATCAGCTCTTACATGTCACATTGAAAGAAAAAAAGAACTCACTAATGGCGCCATCCAGGGAGAGCGTTCCCTTGTCCTGCCAGGCCCAGCTGCACAAATCGCAGGTCGTGAGGCCATCCGGTGCTATCGATTCCTCCAGGAAGGGTGGCCGCGGCGGAGGTGGAACGAACTTCCCATTCCAGTAGCTTTGATCGATCGTGTCGATCACCTGCATGTCTTCTTCGGCGATCATTTGCAGCTGGTCCAGCTCGAGGTTCCACGCGGTCGGACTGGCCACTGGCGGAAGTGCGGTCGAGTGGGATGCGGAAGCGGAACTGCTAGGACTATCGGTGTGACCGCTGTTGCTAGGACTGTGGCTACCGTTGCTACTGTTGCTGCCGCCGGGTGCCGATGGATCATCTTCAGTGGGCAGTTTGGACAGAGTGAACATGGTTCATCCGGAAGGTGGGGTGGGCTGGTGCTGCAAGTGCAAGAAACATACAAAAGCGGGTAATTAGTGAATGTTATTCATCAAACTGAGAATTTTACGCAAAATTTTAAAATTATTCAAGTAGGTAGGTATACGCTTCATATGGGCAATGAGAAATTAACTTTGTCCCCTGACGAATAGAAGCGATGGCATGACGATTTTGACACTATTCCGTGATATTTAAAATTGTATTTGATGTAGATTTTGAGCTACCTTAAAAATTGGTCATTAATTTTTTTTTATAAAACATGGTAAAAATAATTTTTGAAGAAAATCCAATAAGAAGCTTAATTTTTAAAGTTTCGAAAAAAAACATAAAGGGTGATACGGTCAAAATTTGGTCAAGGGAAAACGCGTGTAAATCGGTGAAACGTTTATTTAAAAAATCAAATTAAATTTCTTTTTCAAGTTTAGTAAGTATAAAATTCAGGAAAAATATTCAGTTAGGCTTCCGCTTTTTCAAATCCGAATTGCCGGGCCTTACGCTTAACCACTGCCATCAGCTTTTGTAAAGCCACCTTGTTTACCTTCTTCTCCGCAGAAAGCCAGTTTGCCTTGAACTGCTGCTCGTCCTTAGCAGTTTTTTTTGGTCTTCTTTAGGTTCCGCTTGACAATAGATGGCAAGATGCCAAATCCGGCCAAAACAGTACGGAACAACCGTGTTTCTTCAGGAAAGGCAGCAGACGTTTATTCACTCTTTTACGTAAATTTCTTGGCTGACAGACCCGGAAGCTATGAAAATGCTGCTTTTCAAGCCACAGGTACAGATGGCTTGCCAAACCAGATATTTCTTCGCGAACTTTGACAGTTTCATGTGCTTGAAAATAACTGCTATCTTTCCCCTTTCTTTTGCCGCATAAAACTCCTGTCCCGGAAGCTGCTTGTAGTCGGCTTTGACGTAGGTTTCGTCGTCCATTACCACTCAGTCAAACTTCGTTAGCATCGTCGTGTACAGCTTCCAGGATCGCGTTTTCGCCGTATTTTGTTTAACTTCGCGATTTGGAGTCACTACCTTCTTGTAAGTCGATAGTCCGGCTCGTTTTTTGGCTCGATACACGGTTGTAGACGATATACCACACTTATTTGCGGCATCTCGGAGAGAGAGGTTAGAGTTTCGCTTGAAACTACCGGCAACTCTCTTTGTCGTCTCAGCGGCTTCCGGTTTTCGATTTCCCCCCGATCCAGACTTCCTGGCTATCGACAAACGTTCCCCAAACACTTTAATTACATTTGTAATGGTTGATTTGGCAACTTTTAGCGATTTTGCCAGCTTTGCGTGCGAGTAGCTCGGATTTTCGCGATGCGCGAGCAAAATTTTAATACGCTGCTCTTTTTCCTTGGACGGCATTTTGACAACTGAAGAGTGAATTCCAAAATCAAAATAGGAGCAACATTCTACACACACACACCTTCAAAATGAGAGGTGTTCAGGTTTTTTAAATGCAAAATTGAAAGAACTACGTCAAGTTGATATTGAACAAATTTTGACCGTATCACCCTTTAAGCCCTGACCATTACTGACTGGACACTCGGTTTTGTTTTCTGGATAATTTTTCCAACAGTGCGCAATATCGATTCCAGAGTGCGCATCGATCGATTTGAAGAAATGCTATCCCAGTCAGGAAATGCCACCCAACTTTAAAGAAAAAACAGGCAATTTCTACGATAAAATCGGGCTAAACAGGTACATTTTTACTACAGGGCATTTTTTGTCACATTTTTATTGCCCAGATTTTCGGTTTACACAAACGCTTGAATTTTACCAGGTTTTTAAATAAAATAGCCCGGATTTGTCCAGCACGGATACGAGCTGGAAAAGTTCTGGCAACCTCAGTGTATATGAAATATCAAATCAGATAAAATATAAGCATTTTTCAATACGACATACTCTCAAGTTAAAATTATGAGCAAGTTAGATAGGAACAAGTCTTAATATTATAATTTTGCTGACTAAAGCAATTCAACCATTTTAAGTTAGTTCACTTGGTAAAACGTAATGTTGAAAAGGTTAGGGGAGAGTGGGGATACTTGATCCCCTTTTCTTATTTTCACCATATCTTTTTGGAAAAATTTAGCAACTCGCACTCTTTTACATTTTCTGACAGCGTGTAACTTCAAGTTTCTATGCTCCTAAAATTAGAACGAAACTTGAACCCGTAGATGAACTAGAAGCATTTTCGTGGGAGTTAAAAATTGCTATATTTTTTAAGTTGAGGGAGACTTGATCCTTTATTCAGGAAGCCCTAATCCATGGAAAAAATCAAACAAAACCCCAAGATAGAATGTTAATTGACTATTTTAATCATGTTTGTTCTCATTTCACAATCTATAATTGTCGGAAAAAAAATTCTTTAGCTAATTCTCAACCCTTATGACATTGCATACTTACGGGCGCAATTTTCTATAAACAAGAGAAAATCAATTATTTTAGCCGTTTTCTCCAGATAATTGATGGATGAATATTAGTTATTGGATAAATATTAGTAATCTCGTAATCAGCAATGCCCACGATCCATTGAGAAGAAGAATATACCGGGATCTTTTGTAACCAAATATTAGGGATCAATTATTCCCATAATCAACATTTTAGAAAACTTTTTCTGAAAAAAAGTTGGAAGTTTTCAATCGCTTTGAAAATATTGCATTTTGAAGTTCATATTACACTCGAAAGATTGATGTATTGGAATAAATATTTTTGTTATAATATTTCCATGTTAGAAACATTTTAAAATGATGAAAAAGGATCTTCAAGTCACATTTTGTGAAATTTTTCAAACAAAGTTCAATAACCCAAAAATGTATTTTGTTAAAATTTTTTGAGCCTCAACCATTGCTGTTTTGTTCCATTTGGCACATTTTTCTAGAACATTTGATCTTTGTACGACATTCCAGTTTCGAGATATAGCTAAGGAATCAAGTATCCCCAGGGATCAAGTATCCTAATTCTCCCCTACGGATTTTTATTAACACGTTCGTCGCCACGCTCATTTTGGTAGTTTTACTAGCCGGGCCCAAAGAAATTTTCAGAGAGAGAAAGCAAAGAGGGAGACCTCCCATATTGGAAACGTGTGACGAAGCTGAGCGGTAAACTCTAGTAAGAGAGCGTCACACGCTTTTTGATGTGACGGGGCCCCCCAGGAAATACACCCGTCACCCGAATATGGGTGCCATGGCCACGAACGTGTTAATGCTGGTGTTTTTATTATCATCAATTCCCTTCCCGGGATCTGATCTGGCCCAAATTTGGCATGAGATCTTGCACTAGGAGTAGGATCAATATTAACCTGCAGCGCATAACATTTCACAGGTTTTGGATTTCCCATACAAATTTGGGGCAGTCTAATATTGAAGCTTAATTAGCCGACCGTGACCTAGGGAATAGCATTCTAGTCTTCTAAGCCAGAGCTCATGATATCGAATCTCGATCACGGCATATATAGTGCTCTTTCTGTGGGTTGGTGGTTTTAGCACTTATAAGCTGCTAGCCATCATAACATTCAAAGATGTACGCCTTAGAGTTAAGTAAATCCGATCTCTTCAAAAAAACCTGAAGTTTCACTGAGATCGTATGTATTTGTGTTCTTTTTAAAGACTGAATAAACTTTCAAGTGACCGTTCTATTGAACTTTCGATTACTGGAGTATTTGATAAAAGTTCAAATTTGCCTCAAGAATAGAGAGATAAAAACGCTACTTATTACGGCGGACTCGATGTTATTGACTTGGAAGCACCAATAATCAAAAGCAGTCTTTAGTATGGAACAGGAATCAAAATTCCGCAAGAAACTGAATCTAAAGATCTCAGGAATAAAAAAAAAACACTTCAATAGACCGAAGGATTGGATCGAAAACAAACCGATTTAGTCGATTTTTCCAAGGCTAAAGAATCGATCTAAAAAATTGGAAATTTTAGTTTAAAATATCAATCTCACAAAAATCGATCGAAAATCGACCAATCCTAGTTGTAGAACTTGAGTTTTTGAAAGAACAATGACCAAGGAGGTTAATTTGGATATTTTGGAGTGGAAGCTACCAGCGTCTGCACAAAAGCCAAAAATTTTTAAGCAAGTTTTATAAAAATAATCATGAAACGTTTTTTTTGGAAGTCTAAAATGCGACTTGAAATCTGCTGATGAGTTTTGATGAAAAAATACTAGACTTTTGTTGAGTATTTCTTCGATTTTGACCAAACATGCCCCGATATTGCCCGCAGTTTCGGTCGACAATTTTGAAATTAAATGCCTTGCTTTTGCTGAGCTATTTAATAGCTCGGATTTGTTCAGGCCGGGCACGTGCTGAAAAAATTCTGGCCACATCATCAAGCACGGATAATACGAAATGAGAAATAAGACGAATTTTTGACTAAAACTTTTAGGTTCTTCCGTTCGCAAGAACATTTTAATTTTTTTTTAGAAAAATACAGACCTGTATTTTTGATAATTGTTTACATCACAAATGTGGAAAACGAAAACTTAGTCCAAAATCCTAGATCCAATCGATTTAACCTTTTCTTTTTATTCTAGCTGAAAAATTGAATAATATCTCTAGTTTAATGAATTTAAAAAAAAAAGTGAATTTTATTGATCGGTCTATATTTTTAATGTAAGATCAAGCGCTGAACTCGAAAATGGTATCCAAAAAAACTCAGTTTTTGAGTTATGCTCCAAATGTAAAATTCTGTAAAAAAGTATTCGTACTTATAATAAAACATCTCGGACTTCATCACATTTGAAATCTCTCTTTTTCATTATGAAGATTAATAAATTTTCTATCGATTATCTGAATTTTATTTTTGTGTATGATCAACAGTATTATTGATACTAGTGATGATAGAAATTTTTTTTGAAAAACTCATTTTTAAGAGAACATTTTGTTTTATCGACAGTTTTAGACTCGATGATGACATTTTATAAATATGATTTTCTATGGGCTTAAACTGTCTATTAAAAAAAGATTCAAGTGATTTTTGAACAACATCCGTCTAAATTTGAAGAAATTTGGGTTACCTTTCTATAACAGTAGGGGAGAGTGGGGTTACTTGATCCCCTTTTCTTATTTTCACCATATCGTTTGGAAAAAACTTAGCAACTCACCGTCTTTCACATTTTCTGACAGCTTGTATCTTCAAGTTTCTATGGTCCAAAAATTAGAACGACAATTGAACCGGTAGATGAACTTGAAGCATTTTCGTGGAAGTAAAAAAATTGAGATTTTTCTGAAGTTAGGGGAGACTTGATCCCCTATTGAAGGAGACTTGATCTTTTATTCAGGTAGCTCTAATCATTGTATAAAAATCAAACAAATACCCAAAATAGAATATTAATTGACTATTTTGGTCTATCTGTTCTCATTTCACAATTTATAGCTGACAGAACAAAAAAATTCTGTAACTATGTCCTACCTAACTCTAATGACATTGCATACTTAAAGGCGTTATTTTTTATAATTTAGAGAAAATTAAATATGTTAGCAATTTCCTTCAGACAATTGTTGGATAAATATTAGTAATCTCGTAGTCAGCAATGATAACGATCAATTCAGAAGAAGAATGTGCCGTTTTTAACTCTAGAGATCAATTGTTCCCATAATAAACATTTTAGAAATAAAATTCTGAAAAAAGTTGAGAGTTATCCATTGCTTTAAATATGGCATTATGAAGTTCATATTACGCTCGAATGATTGATATATTGAAATAAATATTTTTTTCATAATTTTTCCATGTAAGGGACATTTTAAAGTGATGAAAAAAGATCTTCAAGTTACATTTTGTGAAATTTTTCAAACAAAGTTCAATGACTCAAACAATTATTTTGTTAAAATTTTTTAAACTGCAAGCATTGTTATTTTGCTCTTTGCCGCACATTTTTCTAAAACACTTGATCTTTGTAAGACATTCCAGTTTCGAGATATAGATAAGGAATCAAGTACCCCCAGGCATCAAGTATCCTCATTCTCCCCTAATGTTTACATTTTTGAATAATCTAACGAACTGCAGTGTACTTATCTCAGTTTAAAAAGAACTAAACATAATAAATTTCACTCGCTCCAAACTGAAATTTGTCATTGGCTCACTTGAAGGTCACATGCCAAATTTTAGCAAGATCGCACCATGGAAAAGACTTGCCTTGAGCCTCAAGCGTGAATGGGATTTTAAGATATTTTGCTCAGGAGGAGCAAAAAAAATGCTGAGTTTTCATTATTAACTTATTTTTCCTTCACTGGCTGATTACTTAAACTATAAAGCCTAAATTGACACAAATATTTCACCCGAAGACTACTACACAATTGATCTAAAAGTTGGGTTTTTAAAAAATACCAAATTTTTCAATTAATTGTGTTCAAACGGCTAAGAAGGAGGGTAGCTGCGAAAAATGTCCAATTGTTTACGCATCAAGCAAGACAGGTAGGATTTTGCTTAAGCTTGGCGTGTAGCTAACTGGAAAGTATCCCGGTGTAATTCGATAAACAAATTTATGTAAAACCACACTTGCAATGTTGCTACACAAAAAAACACCCCTTTCAAAGTTATAGGAGGACCTCTTTCGACTTCGAGATGTGATAAGAAGCCCTAGAAGTTGAACCTTGCATGGCATTGGCACTTCTGTTCTCACATTTTGGCACTTTATTATGAATTCCAGAACGGCAGAGGCAGGATAAACGTATGTCAATGGAAGGCTAGTTGAAGCCACAGACAAGTGGATGTTTATTTCGAGGGATTTTTTTTTTCAATTGTAAGACAATCTTCATATACTTTTTCGAGGAATACAAGGATGTTATCCAATTGGTTTCGAATTTAAGAAGGTAAAACAATTCTCTGAAGGTGTTGTTAAGTCCACTTACATGTGGGGGTTTAATGTAGTGCACTATAATGACCATTATTGCGTTAAAAATTTAACCTCTTCGCTCACCTGTCGAGTGGAAGCGAACCCAATATGTTCCACCTCTGCGAGGCCGGGAGAATATACCGAAGAAACAAAGACGCAGGAGAAGTGTGATCCAAAAACAGCAAACCGCAAGCAAAGGACACCTCAGCTCACCTCGTCACCCCGAAGCAGGGACAGAGTCTTTCGCTGGCTGGCTGGCTGACTGGTCCAATATCGGATTACAACGGGACAACATTCTCGGCCGTGTTTGCCAAAACGTGTGAATCGGTCCGCACGGTCACTGGCACTGGGCAATGTTGAACCTACCGAAACAGACAGACTGGAAGTGTGACTCTGCTGCTGGGAAATCCATTCTCTGGACGGGTTAAGCGACCTGGAGAGGTCTCCCAAATGCCCAACCGGAGCACACATGCTCGACTTGCGCTGCTGTTGGGTCATCCTTTTTTCCAGGAATCACACTCGTCCCGCCCTCGTCTTTCGAATGTGTATCATCCGCAGCCAGCAAGTAGTTGTTCTGAACTTGGCTTGGCTGAAGGAAACCTGTCCTCCGCTCCATGTTGTCTGTGTGCTGTAATCTATATGGAGCACATGCATGGTTGGTGCAACCAGAACCTCCATCTATTCATAAAAGGTGGCCCACCATCGTTAAGCCTTTCCCAATTTGGAGTGGAGAAATTCGAACCGCGTCGTCGTCGTCGTTCGGCAAGGGAAAGCCCTTTCAGCGTTTAAAAGTGTTCTGGAGAACTAACTTAGCTATGAACATAAAGCCTACAACGACCCAGGTATTGTCGTAAATATAGTGTTCTGGGCACACAACGTGGCTGGAAACACTTAAGCCCCCCACCAAACCGTTACAAATCGATTAAATTGCATTTATCAGGTTGTGACATTTCCCGTCCCGTTTTCTGTGCCCTTCCGTCGAAATTTGTTGATGGTTGCTGTTGTTGACGAAATACGAAACCCTTTTCCAAAGATTACTTAATCCAATGCAATGCTGTGGGTGCGTGGTAATGGCACGTAAATGTAAGAGCTGTAAGCCATTTAAGGGCAACACTGGGTGTTACGAATTTCTTTGCCGCATTTGTAACCAGAGAAGGGATATTTGAAAGGTTTTGACATATTGTTGAAAATCCGGCACCGTCACACTGAACGGCCAACACACCTTATAGAATTTAGACTAAGCTTGCCAGATTGAACGGTTTTACCAGGACTTGCCCGGATATTTGATCAAAATTTGGGGAAATCTTTGGTCCGGTCGGGTTACTCTGATTTAATTGAAAATAGCCCGGATTTTGACCGGATTTATTCATTATATTTGCAAAATCTAACAAATTAATTTGAATTGAGTTTTTATAGCTGTTTATTTAGGCGCTCAAAAACGATTTTTTATAACAAGTGTAATCATAGTTATATGATAGATTTTTTGAACCCTGAAATTCTTTTTTGAATTTGTTGATGTGTTTCAAAAAAGACATACACCGTCTTAGCCGATTTAGGTTTTACAGACTGAATAAATGACGTGGACAATTTAAGATTAACATTTCGCTGAGAAAAAAATACTTCCAGTGTTTTTTTCTTGGTTTTTGTTGAATCGTTTCATGCTTTTGGTCAAATTTTCCCGGAATAGCGAACACGAAATTATTGCGACCCCGAAAATGTCATGCTAATTTTCTTATAATGTATAGATTAAAACCCAAAATTTTAGGGTAATTTTATACATAAATTAACTTCAAAAATCAAAGGAAAGTTAATCGATGGAGCTTTGAGTGTAAAATTTAACGCATTTTCGCTTGATGCTCTCCATCAAAGTCTTTACAGTGTCATCCGGTACCAGTTTCTAAGTTTTTTTTTCCATTTTTTTTAACATGTCCTTCTCGTCTTTAACTGTCTTCTAGCTCTTCCGAAGTTCCCGCTTCATTATTGCCCAGTACTGCTCCACCGGGCGCAGCTCCGGACAGTATGGCGGGTTTATGTTCTTTGGAACAAAATGGACAGAATTGGCCAGGACACTTTTAGAATAGTGGCATGATGCCAAATCTGGCCAAAATAGCGGCGCTTCGTCGAGCTGCTGCAAGAACCGCAAAAGGCGCTTCTCGACTGTCGAGGCACTCAGATTTGTAGATCTCGCCATTTATTGTCGTCGATTGTTGATGTTCATCGCGGTTTGGGAAGTTCTGTACCTTGTATGTAAAGTCTGTTTCACATAGAATCTGGTGGGATAAAATAGATCATTTCTCCGCAAAGAAATAACGTTCAACAAAAGTAAAAATGTCATTTTGTAGGGTTTTTATTGCACTTGCAAATACATAAAAATCATTCGTCAGTTTTTCGGATGAATTTTCAAACTTTTTTTTTGATACCACCCATCATTTTCTGCACAGTACTGTTGGTAACCTCATTCGCCATCTTGTTCCACCACTTTTCCATTTGAGCGGGTTTGTTCATGGTTCTGCCACATTTCTTCAGTTTGCCCTTAACTATTGCCCAATATTTCTCGATGGGACGAAAATCCGGACAATTTGGGGATTGATACTTTTTTCAACAAAATCGATCTTGTTCTCCTTAACAACATCCCGGCTGTAGTGGCAGCTTGCCAGGTCCGGCCAGAACTTCACCGGACCTTTGTGAGACCGAATTAATGGCCCTCTTCTGGAGACATTCTTCTTTGTAAACATTTCTTTCATTGGCCTTTATTCTGCGCTGCGCATGACGTGACGATTGTCACCTCACCTCGGAGTCACTGTGAGTTTTGTCACATTATTCCCAGAGTCGATGTGGGTGAAGTGACAGAGGTGAGTGACTGAATGAACACCTCTGTCAAAATGGTAGAATTTGTTCTTAATTGATTTGTTTTCGTTCGCGCTTCGAATTTTCCAAACTGATTTCTAAAGCCGTTAGTGAGAATTCCGGTTCGTAAAAGGCCACCAACGAGTCATAAGGTGACAGCAAGCAACTTAAGAGAAAAAACGAGCATTTTGTGCGTCCTAAGTGGAAAAAGCTGAAACCGGAAACTCCAACTAGAAGGAAAAAAAAAAAAACAATCGACAGCTGCTGCTGCAACCAACCGGTGTCCAACAGACGGATTCAAGCGAGAAAGGCAATTTTTCTTTTGTACTGCTTGGCCAGAACATCTTCCGATTTGTGTAATTTTACAAGATATGAGCGATTTACGTGTTTTTTTTGTTTTCAGTTAGTACTGCCGATCTAGGTGCTTTCCCCGAGGTTACCACCGTGACATGCTGGAAATCATAAGCCCACAGCTCAGATCGTAGAGATTATGTAATGCCGAGCACTGGTATCGAAATCAACAAGGCTGCAGCAGCATAATTTATTTTTCATTTCTTTTATTACTCGTTACCACCTAAAAGGTACCGATAACTGTCACCTAAAATCGTAAAGGTATGAGCCAAATAAATTATTATTACGCAAGTTGGGCCAACGCTGGCCCTAGCGGTCCCCCTATAAGGGACAACTTCAAGGAAAAAAATAAATAAATTATTATTATTATTAATATTTATTAAAGACCCTTTAACAATTGTCATTCGGGTCAAAACCAAATAAAGATGTTACAAAAAAAAAAAAAAAACTTATCGGTAACAAACAGTTTGAATTTCATTCAGCCAAATTTAGCAGAAATCGCTTAAAAACCGCTCAACTCCAACCCGTTTATAAAAAGAAATTTCCATCGTTTACAAATTGATAGATAATGAAAGCTTTAAAACATGCTGGGTATATTTTTTTGATTGATTTCTAACAACTACACTGAACAAAATCGGGCTATAAGCTTTATTGGGAATTCTAGTATTTTTGCACTACTAGAAAATCCAATACTTTTTATCAACAGACGAATGATTGAATTGATAGGAATTCCAATAAATTTTAAAGCTAGCGAAATTGATGAAATATATTGTATATTTTAATGAAATGAATCATTTTATCAGCGTGATTAAATATGCTAGTTTTATTCAAATACTTTTGCTTTTATTTTTCATGTTGAATAATTATTTCAAGTTCATGTTGATGTTTAATACATTTATTCTATCGTAACTATATGGAGGACCGACATATGTATACCGACAATTCATCTGGTGGTTCAACTTTAGCATTTGAATCCAGTTTGGTTGAGGTGTTAGCCGCTGACAATATTCGCATTCCTGTAGCATAATATTATTTTGATGACTCCGTCTAGTAGCTGTTGTTTCGACAAGTTGGTGTAATCTGAAAAACAAACCGCATTTTAATTTCGAAAAAAAATATTCTTAGAAACTTGGATTACCTGCTGTGCCGTAAAACGAAATTCCCATCAGGCCCATAAAGATTTATCTAAAGAAGGATACACATTATCATTGATTACGAGTCGACGCATTTTGAACTTGACCAATTTAAATTTTGCCAATCAGTTATAAAACAAATTCCTTAACAATCGAACAACCAACAACCTTTAAAACGGAACTCAAGAACTCTGAATGGATGAACTATGCCGCCAAATGTGATTTTTATCAAACTGATGGAATTTAAAGGAATTTTTTGTATGTTTTACTTGGTATAGCGAATTTTTGGAATTCATTGGATTTTCCTATAATTTATACTGGAATTATCTTTAGCCTCTATCAGTTACTGAGTAATAAAATTCATTGGATGGACCCTTTAAATTTTATTGCCTGATTTGGTTTAGTGTAACAACACCGCTTTACTGTTATTTTCGTAATTTTTCATTTCATTTCTATCTCGTCGTCACCTGAAAACGTACCGACAATTGTCACCTAAAATCGTCACCCGAATACGACGATTCTCACCCACGGTGACTACGAGAATAGGGTAAGAACTCACAAAGTTCATCCGAGGTGACAATCCTCACCTAAACCGACTACTGGAATAGAGTGACTTGGGTGACTCGACTATCATCACGTCACGCGCGGCGCAGAATAGGGTATTTCCTGAGACAGATTGTGGTAGGGTAGCTTTTTGTTTTTGTTTTGAAAAATGTAAACAACAACTGGTCGCCATTTTGATCTTTGATGATAAGCACTGTTCAATGCATTCTTTTGAAAACTTCTTTAATTAAAAGCATCAACAAACCTTCATGTCTTAACTTGTTATGAATTTACAAATCATTAAATAATTAATTTATATGCTCCTCGCCAAGGTGCGCTTGCAAAACCACTGCAATTGCGTTGCCAATTTTCAAATCGTTACTATCTGGTCATAGAACATACGTAATGTTGTTGTTATGTTTACCCTACCACGATATGCCGAGAAAATGTAAACATGAGAAATCAGCTGTTCGTCTGACAAGTGGGGAAATGCCTTATAAGGGCCATTGTGTCTCCAGTGATGAAAATCTTAGTCTTATTCCCACAACTACAGATTCCTTGCCAAATCATCAACTTACGAGCAAATTTATCTGCGAAAACAAACTTGAATCTACCCGCAACATTCAGCGCTCTGTTGGGGTATTTGCTTGCATGATACGACCGCAAGCCTTCTCCCAAACAAATTCGTCAAGCTGTACTGTAGTTCGTCTTGAACTTTTTCGCCAAATCACGCAAGGAGATTCCAGGATTATTGTGAACTGATCGAATTACCTTTGCTTGCAGCTTCCGGTCATATGTTCCACTTTTACGCCTGGTTTGTTTTGCTCGATCCACCGTAAGGGTCTCCCGGTAACGTTGCAGCACCGAATTTACAGTCGATTTTGGATATTTAAGGAATTTCGCGATCTTTACCTCTGACCACGTGTCGGTTTCTCTACGTGAGTGTGCTGAATTTTCTTTCGCCTTTCGCGTTCCATCGACGATAACTTTTGACTGACTGCTTCAATCTTGATGAAATTTTCACCACTGAGTAAACAAACCATCCGGATCAAAACACTGTCAATAGATTCGCGATGTGACAACTAGGGGCGCTGCAGTAAATGAAAAGATACGACCAGATTCTATGTGAAACAGACTTTATGTAGTCCAGCGCTCTTCTTTGCATTCTGGATGTAGCTCTGCGACATGCCGATCTTTTAAGCCAAATCAGGGCTTGAGACGTTGGGATTTGCTTTAAACATCCGCTTCACCTTTCCCTCCGTCTTTTTGTTCTCCGGTCCTGGTATTCATCCAGCTCCTTTGCGTGGTCCAACGTCAACCGTTCCTGCAACCGCTTCAACACTCTGGACTCTGGAGACGTTAGAATGGTAACTGCCGGTGCGACAGGTCGGGAAATTCCAGGAAAAAAAATTGACTCGCGTTGACCTCCATTTTCGTTGAATCGAAAAACACGACTTCGAGTTTGACAGTATGTAAACAGTACACATCAATGAGAAAATGTGCAAAATTTGGTTGATTTTTCCCAATGATAAAAAAGTGATGCCCGTTGAATGTGTCGCAATAGATTTCCTGAGACAGACTGTGGTAGGATAACGTACACTCAGAAAAATACTATTATGTATGCCATAAGATTCTCTTATGAAGTGGCGCCATAAGAAAAATTAATGAAATTAATAAGATTGTCTTATGACGCGAATGAATTCTGAAGATGAACGCCTACTTCAATGAGAGGTTGTTGCTTCTCATAACAGATTCTTATGGAAACAGTAAATCACTTTCTAATAAGAAAAATTCTCGATATTTCGTGCTGAAAACATTCACTTTATTGTTTGCCAAATTCGTTTAAAATTAAATCCTGCATTGTCACCATCAGCAGCGCATCAACAGACGGCTCCATCAAAGTTTTTTTTGCCGCATCTAAATCTTCGACCTTTCGTTTTTTGCCGATCAGCTTGCTGAAAAGTAAACAAATAATGTATTTTAGTTTACCAATATATTCAACGTTCACATCAAAAACATCAAATCGAACTTACCATTCCGGATATAACAATAACATTTAACATTAAAGAAAAACTATAATAACTATGAACTGCCGATTGCTTCGTACTGTTAGATGATGAAAAAAAACTGATGCTATGAATGAATGTGTTCATAATTTTTTCACAATGCCGTTTCTTCTATTTTTCATAAGAACATCGTATGAAAATTGAAAGAATTTCATAAGACTCTTATGAAAAATTAGTTTGGACGCAAAAAAAGATGTATCTTATGAAATTTATAATAAGATTTCCTCTGAGTGTATTGTTTTTGCTTTGAAAAACATAAACACGAACTGGTAGCCGTTTTGATCTTTGATGAAAAGCACTGTTCAATGTTTTCTTTTAAACACTTCTTTAATTAAAGTCATTAACATACCTTCATGTCTTAACTTGTTATGAATTTTAAATTAATTAAATAAAAAAAATATTTTCTTCTCACCCAGGTGAGCTTTCAAAGCCACTACAATTGCATTGCCAATTTTATTTCGTTACTATCTGGTCATTGAACATGCGTAATGTTGTTGTTATGTTTACCCTATCACGATATGCCGAGAAAATTTCGGCGTTTTGAAATTCAAATTAAGCTTAAAATTATAACAAAACCAAAAATACACAATAAACAAGGAAATGAATTTTTAGAATCATTTTCTTACTCATGATAATCACACAAATAAAAAATAAATAAATTTAAACCAAATCACAATGAAAGTTTCAAATCTATGATATTTTCTGTAAATCTTTGATAAATTTTTCAAAATGATTTTCCTTTTGTTGATCTAGAAGTTTGCTACACAACAATTTCAAAGCAGTCTAATTTTCATATTTGAAAAAAATATTTCCAAAACAAAGATTAAAAAAAAAAATTGAATTCTAGAATTAATTTTAGATTTGTTTAAAAGTTTACCGTGATAAATTGTTAGGAAAATTTTAACAAATATCACATTTAGTTTTGATTATACAGATTTTTAAAGTATGTCAGTTTTAAATGAAATCAATCATCGACAACTGATTAACCTACATTGAGGAAGAATTCTGATTCTGATTTCGTGTAGGTATTATACTTCATTCAATTAAGAAATAATATGTTGCAGATGTTGTTGATGCATGATTTAAAAAACTAAAATTCAACAGTTTTTAAAAATTTGAAAAGATATCATTACAAGTATTTTTGACACTATTGCAGAAAGTAAAATAAAAAACTTGATTTCATTCACAAATTTGATGGAACCTGCAAAACGATAAAATAAAAGCGTTGGAAAGTAGTATCCAAAATTCAATTTGGTTTGGAACTTCTTTAAAAATTGGTGATATGAGGAAAAGTTAACAAATAGAAAAATTCAGAGGAAAGTTGATAGTTGATTGAAAACTTTTATTTTAAAATGTTATGTTGTTGTTTTCAGGTTTTGTCAAAAAAGTGCAGAACTTCCTTAAATAGTTTTAACCTATTTTGAAAGGTTATTTCAATAACAAAAACTGATAGAAAAAAGGCATATTTAGATTCAGGGCACTCAAAAAAGTAAAAATTACTTTTGAATTTAATTGCATTTTGGAAAATGTAGATTTTATGGCCTTGTGTAATTTATCAAAACCTTTTCAAATGTGAGGTTGAGCATTTAGAAAAACTCGAAACACAAAATAAAATTGAGACTGAAATTGGTTTTTTGAAGAATATTTCATATCAACATAATATTTTAATGACATAAAGGATTATTTTTGAATCAAAATTTTTAGTAATAAGGTAGAGGATATTAGATTCTAAATTTTGTTTGGTAATTTGGTAATTTGGTTGACCATCGTGAGAGGTAAACACCTGTTGCCATGGTTTAAAACGATGTATATGTTCCTTCCAAACTCTGTTCTTGTTTAGTTAAAATTCTTAATAAAAATCCATTCTAAAGACGAGGTAGCGTTTTTGTATGTCCTATTAAGAGTCAGTTGTCCTATTTAAAGTCAGTTGAATTGCAAATCCAAATTTGCAATTAAAAATAAGTTTCAATTCGTGAACGTCAGATAGTGTCGTAAAATGAAATGTCTCAAGCCTAGCGTGATTGAGGAGTAAATTCCGCCACAGGCGAGCCAAATTTCCTACTTGATCATTAACACTTATTTTTAAACACCTTTTGTGGTCTAGTAATTTCCGATACTACAGTGAAAAATTTACTTTGAAAAAATTTCCATGGGAGGGTTTAAACCTCTAACCCCCCCCCCCCGTTCGCGCGGCCTTGGATGAAACATAAACCCCGTCTAAAGGCGGGGTTGGGAAAGTACGACCTCAATTATGCCCAATGTTTACCTTTTATATATTTAAGTTTAAATATCTCAGTTATTTGTTAGCCAAATTTTACAATAAAAAACTACATAAAAATATAGCAATGAATCATTGTTAATATGTTTAAAAATTTATGAAAAATTGGTTGAAGTGTGTAAAAACTACAACCGAAAATAGACTGAATGTCTAGTTCCTTTGCCCCTGTGCTTATGCAATTTATTAAAAAAAAATGTTTAAGTTTTTTTTCACATCTAAATTTTATTCGTAGAACAAAAGTTGTACGTAAATATTAACTAAGTTTTTGTCAATTTTCCAGCGAAAAATTTGGTTCTTAATATTATTGAATCGGTTTTCATAAATAAAACCATTTCAGAATTGCCTAAACGTTCACTATACATATGCCCTTGACCGAGATCCGATATCATGGCCGCTGCCTTTGAAGACTTGACGCTATCCTCCAGGCCGCGGATTAGTGACGAATTATTAGAATTGATACAGTTAAAGAAGTCGTAAATTAAAAGTAGCACATTCCTATTCCGATTAGGAACCCCAATCCTGGCACAAATATTTGTTTCAAAATGAAAATCAATCTATTCTACAGTTATATCTGAAGAGTGTTTTTTAGTACTGAGAATCCGTATGGTTATCCTGGTCGTTGAACACCTGAAAACATGCAGAATGGCCTTAACACCTTCAAACACAGGCTCCAATTTTATACGTTGAGGTTTCTTGAAGAACACATACGATAGTAAACAGAAACTGCTATCGATAGCTGGATTAGTTCCTCCTAACGGCTTTTCCCCTCGTCTAGGACGAAATTTATCACCAATTGTTCCGTCCGTGTCGCAAAAGGAGGCTTTCAGTTCGTTATGCGACACTGTAAACTATATACCGAATTAAAAAAGCACGCGAATGAACTGTACACAGTTCGATTCCACCACGATATCGCCATGCACTCCGATTGATGAAAATGTGCGAGGGTGGCACTTGAACAAAGTGTATTTGCATTTTTCGTTGTGTTAACAGCAGAAAGCAGTAGCAAAAAAAAAAAAACAAAAGCTCATACAATCGGAACGGCTACCAGAATCGAGAAAGATGGTCTATGCAAGAACCCGTCAGGAGGAATCTTCCTAAGCGCTTCTGTGTGTTCTGGGAAGGATAATGGGGTATACGACAGATGTGTGTTCAGGTTGATTAAAATGTTTTTCAATCAATTCGTTAATTCTAGGTATGTTTCTACCTAAACTCAATTTAAAAAAAAATACAGTTGTTTAAATTTTTTTAGTTTTTTGAAAAAAAATCTGGTTTTCACTAACAATCGAAAATGTCAACTAGAAAAAATTACAGATAACTTAAATTTATATGAATATGAACTTATAGCTTTGAAAAAATAATGTGCATAAATTGTTTAAAAAGATGAAAGTTCAAATAAAATCGATTTAAAAAGAAAGCCCAAAAAGAAATTTATTTATTTTTAACTTTTTTTTTTTATTTCCATAACAACTTTAAACTTTTTTTAAATCCGACAGGAATTCTTCTCACAAAGTATGGTAACGGACTTATTTAGGACCAGGTGACTTATTTTGAATCACCTAAACATGAAATTTATAAACAGATTTAGTTGAAGCCCGTGCACTCAATATATTGCACTAAATTTGTTCATGATTAGATGCGTCACAAGACAGCTTGAAAAGGGGGTCCAAAATAAGTCCCCTGGTCCAAAATAAATAAGTCCGTTACCTTATACACTCAGGAACACATATAGTATAATTAGGGTGGTCTAACCGGTTTTACCAAAACCGGTAAAACCGGTAAAACCGTCCATTTTCCAATACCGGAAATACCGACTTTTGGGACGGTAAAAAACCGGGATTTCCGGTAAATTTTTCATCAACTTTTCATCAACGGCACTGTAATAAAATTGACACAGCTAAATGTTTTTTTTTACCAAATATGTATGAGTACAAATACTTATATTTTGTTCAATCAGTTTCAAACACTAAGAGCAAGTTCACTGGTTGAGATGGAGTTGGAAATTTCGAAAGTTTACATCACATCACAACACATTTGCGTCCACCGGTGTTGGGAAAATCTGATATTCGAACAGTTTCGCGCTGCAAAATTTGTATCGTATAACACTTTTTGGCTGAGGGTGATAGAAAAACACGATGTTTTGCAACACCGAACCGAGTAAGAGCAAGTTCACCCGTGTTGGGAAAAAGTGGTAGGAATTTTGATAGATGTAGCACAGATTGAAATTTTTCTATCGTGAAAAATAGATAAAAAATGTTGGCCGTCCACCGGTTTGATATAAAACGGAGGTATAAAACCGAAAGCAACCAGCGATGCCAGGTGCATTTGCTTTTCAGTATTTTTTTTTTGAATATTTTGTATTTTGAATTGACCGTTTGAAAATTGGAATCAAATTAACTTTGTTTGATAATATAATTGTAAATAATTATATGAATATAAAAGTTTTGTTTGTATGTATGTGTTTGTGTGTATTATATTGAACTGTGAAGATCTTGGATTTATTTATTATCGCATTTTATTAGAAGCTGATAACATTTATGAACTGTTCCATAAAAACCATTTTTAAAGAAATAATTCAATATTCGACAAATTAAATTCAGATTTTTGGACAGAAATTCACTTAAAGGCAATTAAGTTTATCGATTCTTGTAGTGGGGCTTCTTTATCATTATTTTAAATTTTGATAGTTTCTCGATAAGATTTTTTAAGGTCTTAATTTTATCCCAAAAATATTTCTGATATAGAATTGTTTCGTGTAGGACTAGGTACGATTGTATTGTGTAGGACTAGGTACGATATCTTGCAGGATGAAATTCAAACTATGTATTCCCTTTTGTAAAGTGAAATTGTTATTCAAATTTGAAATAGCGTTTTTTTTTAAATTGAAACCTGATGTGCGACAAACAACTAAATTGAAACACCTGCAGTCGACTCAATAATCAGCGTTGCTTGTCCTGACAATGATTGCAATACTAGCTGATTCTGGACAGTCTGCGATTGCTGCTGCTGGGCTGGAGTTGCCCCAGCTAGATTGTTCCGATAGTTTGCTTTGAGAATCTCGTTTATTCCTCGTAAATCTCATTTTCTTCGCTCGAGTTTTTTCGTTCCGGATCTCAAACTAATTTTCTTGGTAGTCAAAACGGTAAGCTCGCTGTCCCGAACTACAATTTTTTGAGGGGCTCTACCACTCGCGGGCTGCAACACACGAAACTGACTTGCACCAAAGTGACTTCGAAGCATCTTGGCGCTTCTTGCTGCGGGAGACCAACTTCTGGGACACGTTCGAGCAGAAGAACTGCCTCCCTTCGGTTTGGGCGGTTCCGCCAGATCTTGGGGCTGGATTTTTAAGCTTTCGGATTTGCTGTCTCCTTCGGTTTGGGCGGTTTCGCTAGATCTTGGGGCTGGGTTTTGTTACTGAGTTTATTTGGTGAAATAAACTACCTTATGTCGATATTGAAAAACAACCTACAAAATCATCGTGAGGCGCAAATCAACAAACTCTACCTGTTTCTCACACATCACAACCAGAGCAGCAGAATCCATCTACTTGAACCAAAACCGCTCGTAATGTCAAAAAGAAGCATTTCCGTATCACCTCATTCCCGTACGCAGTCTTTAAGAAGTCATACCGTCTCAGGAAAGAGCACCGAGTCGCTTAACACAAAGTGTTTTAAACCGGAATAAAACTCTGCATGACCATCTGCATGCTGCATGCGAGTAAAAGGTAAAACCCCAATATACATAAAGAGAAACTGGTGTTAATTCGTCCCCCCCGACCCACAGAAGGCGACATCGACACCACGAGGAGGTACAAGATTACCACTACGAATGCCAGTTTCCTAGCAGCAGGTAATGTCGGTATTAATTGAAGCATTTCTGGTGCCTAAACAACATTTTATCTAAACGCAGGACAGCTAGAATTTTCCTAGAGACGGACGACTATCCTGCGACCCAAATTAATCCGTTCACGGAGCAATCAGCTTCATAGGTATAACCTCAATGTTTTACACCTTAAGGTGAACCTAATGCCAACTTTATGTTAATAGAGAAAGCATTGATACCTGGAAATCGCCTAGCTTTATGCATGCCCTATCGGAAGAACGGCAACATAACAGGCCTCATCGCAAACTACACACCAGCCTCAAATTGCGTCTGATGCACAAACACAAAAGGCTCTCAAACGAGGTAAATTTGGAATCACCAAGTACCAGAACTGTTAACTAATTTTTGTGTATCAGGGCCAGCGATGCCACACATACCGATTTTCCGGTATTCATACCGATTTTTGAGCAAAATTTTGACCAAGAATCGGTATATACCGATTACCGATTTTTGGCAAAACATACCGATTTCATACCGATTTTTAAGATTTTAACTTCCACTTCCACATTTCCACTCAATTCAAGCTATCCTCGTAAAGGTCCCGTAGAAAGAAGACAAAGTGCGGTAGCTGGCGTGGCGTAAGTTGATCTGTACAACTTTTAAAGTATCCTGGAAAGATCTCCTTGGCTTACTCTCATAATTCGTATAGTTGTTCGCGCTGTTTTGTTCCTATGTTCTGTCAAATGATGCACTATTTTAGTGCTCAATCTCAAAGCTAATGGACTCAGCTCAAGGACGATATTTGACCTTCTGCGTCTGCCAGCAGAAGGTAGAAGTTTCTAAAGATCATTGACAATGCTCTTGTCTCCTGAGATGCTAACTGGTCAAGGGAAAATATACACCGTTGGAATATAATTCTTGTTCAATTTGTCGCCAGATGTGGTAAGTCAAGATTTGAAGTACAATCAGATACACGATTTGTCATATCATCGGTATAGTCTTCAATCCTTCTCCATCTTGTTAGCCAAATAATTGATATCACATGTACCTAACTGCAGAGATCGCCAGGCCACGCAGGCAAAATGGGTATTTTCAGTTTTGGAAAAACTATGTGTTTTTCAAACATTTTTTTAGGAACACCTTCTTTTAGAACACGTTTCTCATTTATTTTCGCATAAAATTCTTGGGTTTTCATGTGAATAATATGTGATTTTTCAAAAAATTAAATTAATTTTCCATTGCCTGAAAAAAATTGAAACAACAACTCTCTCAACTTTCTGCAATCATTTCTTTTTTTCATCGCTAGAATTCATATCTAATACTAAAGGCTTTGAAAGCTGAAATGGCCAGTTTGACAAAAAAAACCATCAACCAACCGAAGAACATCAACTTGGGCCCATATTTACCTCGAACATCAAAAAGCCATAGTATTTGTAAGTGGTTACTAAATTAAAATTTCCTTTATGTAAACTTGCGTTACATACACAGCAAATTTTTTTTTGCTGGAAACCAGCAAAATTTTGCTGGTTTTTGTCCCGCTGACTTTCCAGCAAAATTTTCAGCAATTTAAATTGCTGGAAAGAACAGCAAACGTTGATGCTGGTTTCCAGCAATTTAAATTGCTGGAAAATCAGCAATCCAGATTGCTGGAAACCAGCTATTTCTTTCAAAACAACCGGCTGTATTTAGTATCAAATTTATATTTCATTAAAAATTAAATATTGAATACTGACTGTGCATATAATGGGCAATAAGAAACAATTACTTTCTTCCATTTTTCAATAATGTTTGTATTTATTTCCAAAAACTTTTTCTAAAAATTTTACAACACCGGCTCTAGAGTGGCAGCTTTGTGCCAAAGTGTTGATCATTCGCCACCTGAAAAAAGAATTCTGATTAGTATCTTTTATGAAATATCTACATGTTAAATAAAAACTCACTCTTGATTTGATGTCTGGTTGCTAGAATATAGAGGAAAATAAAAATAATTATATTAATCTAACCAAAATTCGTAAAATAGACCTTGCATCAGCATACGAAAACAAACAGACTTCAATTTGACAACTCGATTGCTGATTTCCCAGCAAACTAGATCAATTGCTGGAAAGTCCAGCAATTTGGAAACCGATTGCTGATTTTTCAGCAAAAATGACAAGAACACAACCGAATGCTGAAAAATCCAGCAATTCGAAAATCGATTTTTTTTGCTGGAAATCGAGGCAAAAATTTACAGTGTATAGAACCAAGATAAAAAAAAAACGAATAATATATGCTTGAACACACTTAGTCAGCTAGTTTAATACTCAAATTAACATTCTTAAGAGTTCTCAGACTTGCTTTTTATTGCAAGCTTCCATTTATATTAAAAATACGTTAGGAAGTTGAAAATGTAAGGATTTTTGAATATCCACCTCAAATACCGATTTCCATACCGATTTTTAGGATTTCCATACCGATAAAAGATTTTTTTGGGTTCCAAAATACCGATAAAAGTGTGGCATCATTGATCAGGGCCTTTAATATAGATGCCGAATCGACGCACACAGGCGCACCGCATGATCTAGTTCTGCGACTCAACAAAGCACCAAGCCAGGCGACGATACTCGAGCAGTAAGTAGGCGGGACCTTGCATGCGTCGGGTGCTCGAGCGTCGGTCGATTTGAGATATCGGGAAAAACGAGAGTGATTACGGTTTAGCGGCATCGGAAAGTGCAAGCAAGTGTCGGAGAATATTGGAAAGCGAATTCGAAAGAATCTGGTAGTGATGACCAGTGCATGTGATCGAGAAAGAAGCAGATTTCGATAGCGGTATTCTGTCCCAGAATCTCTGTGTTTGAAGCGTTTGTTCGGAAGGATATTTCCATATATTGTGCGTCTAAGGTGTGAGAGTTTTCAACCCTACGAGGGAGAAAATCGCAAGGCGATTCTATCCACGGTTTCCGGATAAGTGTGCGTGATAGCGAAGAGAGATCGTGTGGGGTGTCATACACTTCACTACTGGGAGAGAAGATATAGTAGCTTCGTTCAATCGCTAGTAAAAATCGATTTCAACTGGTTTCTGTCAACTGATAGATGTTCAACGAGCCAATGTTTTGGTCGAAACAAGTCGGGTCGTTGTTCATGGAGCGAGTTGAAACTAGTCGAAACCAATCCAGCTCGGCAGCAGGATTAGTTTCGACTTGGTAGAAATCGGTCGAAGTCAATTGGAAAGAGACAGGTGATCAACTGTCAATCCATTTCTACTTGTTTCGACCCGTTTCGACTAGAGTTGATTGAACAGACATAGTGTGGCGATACTCTCCATGAATCCTTAAGAAGTGTGCGTGTCGTTGAAATGGGAGAGAGCGGTTTGTTTACGATTGGAATGGGTGGTGATATAGCATGAGCTGCAAGTAATCAACTGACAGCATTTTATTAGCGTGGCTTGAAGCTGACCGAGGAGAAGAAAGCCAGTCGCAGTATCATCAGTCATCATGCTGATTATGGATGGCTTGGCCGATTAGTAAAATGTACTACGTAAGGTAAATTAGATTTAAGAATAACTGTGAATACAACATCATGCATCCAAAACTAAACTAAATGCACTTAGTCGCGTATCGCTTTCTAGATAAATTCTATTTCTACTGAGCAATCATTGCAATTGATTATGAGATTTTGATTGAGGAGAAAATCATGATTGATGCTTCACTCTGACTGTACAAACGTAATGAAACTTAATGTTTGATCATTTTATGTAGATATTCGTTTTGGCAATTATTGTTAATTTACGATTCAATAACATGCTTGCTAAATTTGAAATACTCAGAGCCCGGCTTCATTTTACTCAGACATCCCCTTTTGTATGAAGCAGCCATCGCTTGATCTAAAACGACTCAGTTTTCCGAGTAGCGGCTACTCAGACGACACGAAAATTGGCACTCATCATATTCGAGTGCTTGAAGGGGTCAACTGAGTAAATGTTGATCAGTTTCTTCAAGGCCTTCCATCACTTGTCGTTTTTGTCTGCAATAAATATCGGGAAACCCAATATCTAATGGTAAATATAAACTTTTAATAACAATTTATGAACAATCAGAAAATTTTGATTTTATTGTAGGCCACGATAATGGAAAATACCCTCATCTGTGGGTACAGGAATCATTCTCGGAAGTGCACCAGCAGCAGCGAGGCAAATCACAATGAGAAAAGAAACAACTGTGAAAATTTAGTTGAAGATTTCTGGAAAATATAATAGTATATTCCAAAAAAAATTACTGTTTTTATTATTTTAATCTACATTATCATTAATTTCACTGGGTTCGACTATTCCTACGTAAAAGAAACGGCCAAAATTCGCTCCGGAATGATTCGCGCATTCTGAGTAACCCCTACTCAGATGTCGCAAAAAGGGCTGTTAGTCAGTTCTGAGTAAAGGCCGTTTAGTCAGAACTGAGTAAGTGCGGTTTTGGCGACAACTGAGTAACCGTCACTCTGAAATGAGTAGCTGAAAGTTAGCGAGTGGAATCGTAATAAGCTTACCATTTGATTCGAGCCTTCTGAAGACAGAGGCAAATAATATTCTGTGAACTGATTAAGGTAACAATTTTTAAGCTTTCGGATTTGCTGTCCTTCTTCGGCATTACCTGGGGCCGATCGCAGCAAGCCTTCTGGGCACCTCCCTTGCTTTTGGGGGCATCCTACCTGCATCCTCTCTTTAGCTGGAAGATGAAATCGGGTGGATCTTGGCCACCTTTCCGGCTGCCTCCAGTTTCTTAAGGGCATTTGTTTGCATGAACCGTGTGCTCTTGTTATAGCTTTTGCTTGGACCGGAGAGAAATAGATAGTAAAGACCTAAAATTGAAAAATGTTATTTGTTTAAGTTTACTGTTTTAACATCTTTTCATCTGAATTTGAATTACTTACGTAGGTTGTTTGTCTATGGTTGTCTTAATGTGAATCGAGGACCGGTATCACTTGATCAATTTTGGTTTTCCCTAAAACGGGTTATCCTCCACGACGTCAGCAACGAATCCCTATAATCACCTGTTGCTCGATCAATGTTCCCGATGATATTTTTTTCGGTCCCTGCATCAATGCAATTAATAAATATCACTATGTATCACGAAGTAATCCAGCTCTCTGGCATCTCTGCGCCTCACAAAATTTATGGCGGACGCAATTGGCTAGGGTATAAAAAAATTGACTGTAAGTTTTAAAGAGTTGAAAAATTTGTTTGTTATTTGTATCAATTTAAGTGATGAATTTATTGTTTAAACACAAAAATATCATTTTCTATTAAAATCTCGAAATTGCCAAATTTCTCGTTTTTTTTCCTTAATCGAGGTTTCGAACATAAGATAGGTGGCAGCACCGAAGCTTTTCATGCACGAATACTGTATTGCAACGCCGACTCTATCACTCGGTTCGGTGTTGCAAAACATCGTGTTTTTCTATCACCCTCGGCCAAAAAGTGTTAGACGATACAAATTTTGCAGCGCGAAACTGTTCGAATATCAGATTTTCCCAACACCGGTGTACGGCAAATGTGTTGTGATGTGTTGTAAACCATCGAAATTTCCAACTCCATCCCAACCAGTGAACTTGCTCTAATAGAGTCGGCGTTGCAATTAGGGTATATACGGACGATAGTATTGGCGAAAAATTGGCCTCAGCCATAACCTCAAATTTTGATTTGCTGGCGGCCTCACCACACCAGTGATGCTAGGTGCGTTACTAAAATGAGTATTTGTTTCTTTTAAACTGATTATAATATTTCTGAATTGATTAAATTTTTTAACAATCAACAGCTAAACGTTTGAAATCATTACGGGGCGTCCCTAAATAGATGAAGATAAGCCATCATTCGCTAATGAATTCTCAGGGTGAATTTAAAACACTTGAAATATTTTTTCATATACTGCTTGATAGATTAAGTTAAAGTTGTTTCTAACTTCTAAACGAATGAAAAATCATTCACTGTTACAAACAAGTAAATTAATGAAAGCCTTGTCTATGTTGACTTTGAAAATAATCGCCTACATACTCAGATTATTTTAAATATATCAACATGATTCGCTACATCGTTTGAGTGTGCGATACAGTTAGTTGTTATTTCGTTTAGATAAATGATGCGTTTAATTTCACATTCGAATAGACATCGATGGGAAAGTTGCAAACTCTCAGTACTGATGAAAATGTTTTTCAAAAACAATGCAATTAAAAAAATGTAACCATTTTCCAAATATCAATGAACTTGGCAGCCTTGAACACCCAAAACATCAAAACACGAACATCTGTGTATCGCTTTTCGACAGGGCGAATTTGTCGATATTAGTTCCCGAAAATCGCGTTTATCGTGCGCCCTTCTCAAAAATCGATTCTGTTCTCCCATGATTTGAGGTTAGGGCTGAGGCCTCCTGCTAAGGTGGTGTTCGTGTAGAACTGTCAATATATCCTAATACGGTATTCGTGCATGAAACGTTTCGGTGCTGCCATCTTTCTTATGTTCAAAACCTCAGTTGAGGGGAAAATAAAGGAAATTGAGCAATTTAAGGATTTAAACAAAAAGTGATATTTTTTTTTTTTTTTAAATCTTTTATCACTTAAATTGATTCGAATTGCAATGAAGTTAATCAACTCTTTAAAACTTACAGCCAATTTTTTACATGCTTTTGCTAATCGAATACATTTTGAGGCGCAGAGATGCCAGATAGCTGGGTGAATAAATAAATTCTATTTGTTTGTCTTGTTTGAGCGGTTTTCGGGAGTAGGAAATTGTTTCGTTTTTTTGTTTGAAAAATATATTCCGTCGGAATGTCCGATAGCAAGTTCGGAACGCCGCCTATAATGGATCCATCATCTTTAAAAAACGGAAACCTCGCTGTTAATTCGACAAGTGTCAATCAGATCAAACGTAGGCGTCGAATCGGGAGTAAAATTCAGCTTGTGTCTGAATTACCTTTACTTTTTATACATCACTTGCTTAATTATCACTTTGAAAATTATTTAAGAAGAGTTCAAAAACTTTATCAACTCATGTAATCTCCTATGGGAAACTGGCCAACAGTATTCCAAGCAGAAGTTCAAGCAATTCTAGAATGCACTTTAGCCTGTTTGAAAAGAGGATACAGGTACACATATATATACAGGTATATATTCTCTGACAGCCAGGCCGCTCTCCGAGCACTAAGTACGTTCACATGTTACTCCAAGCTAGTATGGGAGTGTATTGTTGCACTAAGAAACCTGGCCATACGGAACAGAGTATTTTTATTCTGGGTTCCAGGCCACTGCGGTATCCTAGGGAACGAAGAAGCAGACCAGCTAGCTAGGGAAGGATCTCAGGGCCTGTTAATTGGACCAGAACCCTTCTGCGGAGTATCGAGGAGTGCCTTGAATATGGAACTCAAGAACTGGGAAAGCACCACTATTGTCTCCAACTGGAGAACAGCAGAGGGAGCAGCTCAGGCGAAAAGATTCATTGAACCAAGCGCACGACTCTCCAAAAACATGTTGAACTTAAGTAAGCACGAGTTAAGTACTTACACAGGTCTCTTGACCGAACATTGTCCAACAAAACAACATCTCAAACGGATAAACATTATTCAAAACGACGACTGTCGGTTCTGCGGGTTCGAAAGAGAAACTGCAGAACATCTTCTATGCAACTGCTGCGCCCTCCTTAATAGGAGAGAGCGTGCTCTTGGGGCAAAGTTAATAAGCGCACAAGACATATGGTGGCATATCAGCCCTAAGAAGGTTATATCATACATCTTTGATATCATACCCGATTGGGATAAAATGCTTAGTCAGCAATCAACTGTCACTTTAACCCATAGTGCAGATGAGCCTGATAGCATACAGTAACGCGGGGTAATTACCACAATAGATCAACTACTGGTCGCAGTGGGCTCTCCCCTACAAGGAAAAAAAAAAAAATCTCCAATACAATGTAATCTCCAATACTCCAATACAAAACTACTGATTCTGCAGAATACAGTTTAATATTGGAATGCTTATAACTTAAACAATACTTGTTCATACATTTAAATAATAAAATTTTCATATTGACACTAGGTACTATTTCAAGTTAATGATCAAGTAAAATGAATTTGATTTAAATTTTCAAACGGTGAATTCAAAATACAAAAAGTCAGTAAAATTACTGAAAAGCAAATTCACTTGGCATCGCTGGTTGCTTTCGATTTTATACCTTCGTATTCTATCACACCGGTGGACGGCCAACATTTTTGGTCCATATTTCACGATAGAAAAATTCCCATCTGTGCTACAGCTGTCAAAATTCCTACCACTTTTTCCCAACACCATTGGACTTGCTCTAAGCTCAATAAACCTTGCTACAAGGTTTAAGTATGTGAGATATGATTGTTGCTAAAACTTGCCGATGTACTTTTTGAATTAAAGCTACACTGGCGTTTAAAAAAGCATTGACAAGCTGCCATCTCTCACTCAGATGAAATATTTTCATGAAACTTTACACATTTCAGTTCAGCTATCGAACTAACGCTTCACAACATTTCAAAACTGTACAAGTGAACAATGACTGAAAAAAGAAACAGCTACAAGAAATTTAAGATTGCTTGATAATTATATCACAGTAGTTTTCATTGAAAAACTGGAATTTGGTCAAAAGATGCGAACATGTTTTATCTATAAACAGGCCAAGTTTTTCAAAATTGTTCTAAACGGTGAAGGGCTTTCAAAAATCAAAAACCAAAAATGTTGATTAGAAACTTCCTACTTTGTTTTAAAAATTAAAATGTTTCTATAGAGCCAGCATTTAAACACATGTTAAAATATTTGTATGAAATTTCTCTATCAATATTTTCAAGTTAATTGATGAAACTCTGTTGTTTTTATTTTTAATGCTGTTGAAGCATTTTCTTTTTTCGACAAAGCAGTAAAAAAGTTTTTAAAATTTGCAACAGTATTATAGCAACAAAGAGCGTATGGATCAGATCCAAACAACTATATTTATTGCTGAATTTTGACTGATTTTTTAAAAGATTTTCTTTTCTAGGCAAACATAATGTTATCACGACCTAGGTTGCGAGGAAAACATTCGTATTTAAGACAACAATAATCTGTAATTTTGTGAGTCAACCAAAAACTTTGTGACAGTGTTTGAGTTTTGTTTGGTAATTGATTAAGTCATTTTTTAACGGAAAATCTTTTTGTATATAAAATTTTGTATCATTTTCATGAAAGATTATAAAAACTTTTACTAAATCTGTAAAATCTATTCTTCAATACTGTTCTACAGAGTTTAAGACGAAAATTCGTCGCAAACTATATGAAACTTCTATTATTTCTACATCCTCAATGTAAAATTAAAATAATAGAATGACGATGATAAATATCATGATTATCATGAGGGTGATGACAGATTTATTACAAAGTGATAATTTAAAGGCTTAATGCAATATTTTTCAATTGAAAATGTTGCAAAATCTATTGCGTTATAAATTCTGCGCATTTTATGCCATTACTACTGCAATTAGACGAGACCTTTTCATGAATTCGATATACTTTGAAAAATAACGGTTTTACCGGTTTTATCGGTTTTGAAAATTCCAAATACCGAAATACCGGATTTGAAAAAAACCGCTAAATCCGACCGCCCTAAGTATAATGCTATCTATCCCTTGAAGAAGGCTACGATTAAAGACCGAAACATCGGGCAAACATGCAAAATATATTTTTTGCTTTCTCTTGAATGAAATGTCAACTAGAAAATAAAGATAGCTTCAACTTGAAATCCATACTCAGAATGTTCTAGGATTAGATGTTGAATTTGAAAAAGGAATACAGGATCAAAGTTGAAGCTTTGTATTTTAGCTTGAATTTTAATACCTGAGTTTAATATTTCTTAACAAAATTTAGATGGAGAATTGAGAATCGAAAATGCAGTCTCTTGTTTTTTTTTATTTATTGAGGATTAATTTACTGTTTCGCTCACTCGATATGATATATCAACTCATTCATTACTTCAACATTCAAAGAAATCAAAAGTTAATAAATGTAATTTAACCGCGCATTCATCAGAAAACTAGCTAAGAATTCAGAATCTGACTCTGAGACAGATTCAATGATTCAAGATCGAAACTCAAATAACAAATTTGAGAATTCTACACTAAGAATGCAAAATCAGATTTACAATTCAATGGTTAATTTCAATGCAATTTATAGTATTCCAATTAGGCTTCATTATTACCATTCATTTGGTAAACTATGATTTAAAATTCATATTGAACATTTCACATTATTTGAAATTCAGATTATTCATTCTATTACAAAACTTCGAAACATCTTGGTAAAATTTGGATTAAATGTTTTAAGAAAACGAACACACATAAAGGATCTCAGTGAAACTTCATGTTTCTTGAAGAGATCTAAATTCTACTTAAAACTAAAGCGTACATTAGACTGCCTCAAAATTGTATGAGAAATTTCAAGCTAGTGAAAACTTTTTCTTCATAAGTTGAATCGAAATGCAGTCTTCAGATGAAATATTTGTCATAGTTTAGGCTTTAAGAAAAACCGTTTTCAAAAGAAATTGACTGAAGGAGATAAAAGTTATTCAACAAAAACTGGATTTTCATGTTCCTCCCTAACAAAATGTCCCAAAATCCCATACGAACTTTAGGCTCGTTGAGCGACCCCTTTCCGTGATCCGATCTGGCCCAAATTTGGCATGATACATTATGCTAGGGCTAGGATCAATTTAAGCCTGAAGCGCATAACTTTTTCAAATGTCGGTTCATTTGGGGCATTCAAGCGTACATCTTTCAAGGGTATAATGGCTAAAATTTTACAACCACCAGCCCACAGAATGAGTACTATGTATATGCCGTGGCCAAAATCTATCTCAACACCTTTGGATTAGAAGACTTAAACGCTGACCTCTAGGCCACCGTCGGCGGCAGATTCAGATTCACTCATCTGCGCTTGGTGGCCTGCCATCTGGATCTCAAACGAGGAACTACATAGCCAGTGTCATCAAAAGGTGTAGAAATCGAGATTCGGGAGCGTCAGTGGGTAAATTGAGCCTAAGCTGCGAAAAGATGAGAACGAAATTTGCAGAGAAGCGCTTGAATGGAATCCAGAAGGACATCGAAGTAGAGGCAGACCCAAAAGCTAATGGCGGCGAAGCTTAGCCGCCAAAACCCGAACTGTCGATGAGCATATTGACTGGGACCAAGTGAAGATGCTAGCTAGCTTACCACGGCCCTATGCGCCGGAGAATCGACGCGGGACTGTTGAGTAAGTAATTTATTATTTTTATCATCTTTTAGTCACATTTAAAATCCTCGAGCAATATCCATATCGTGCCCGTAGAGTACAACCGGTCTTATAAGCATCATATACAGGTTATACTTCGATCGAGGCCTAATCGAGCTCCTCCTCCATCAGGCGGCGCTTTTTTTTCCTGGAAATTCGGAATCGCTGACTCTTCCGCTGTCGGTGATTTTCGATTTTTGACGGGTGCTTCTTTACACTACTGCCGCCCGAGCGGCACTCTCTTCGTCCATCACCTTTCAACACTCCTCGTCGAACCAGTCTTTCCGTCGAATTGATACCACATGTCCGATGACGTTCTACGCACACAACGCGTTATCTTGATGATATCCCAACAGTCCTCGAGAGGGGCTTCGTCAAGCTCGCCTTTTGCCGGTAGCGCTGCTTCGAGCTATTGCGAATAGTCTGCCGCGACCTCATGTTGGCGAAGTGAAAACGAGGTCGATCTGTGATTGCGTTTGGTACGGTGATCTCCAAATGTACTTGTGTAAGAGGCGGTGCTGGAAAAAGGTACTACGTACGGCCATTCGTTTGGAGGTGACGAAATCTATCGAGTCTGAGGCCGTTTTCGTTGGTCAGCTGATGCGCGCTGAACCTTCCAATTCTCGGTCCTCATCCTGGCCGACCTGAGCGTTAAAATCCTCGATGACGATCTTGATATCACGTTTCGTGCAGCGGTCGTATTCACGTTCTAGCTACGCGTAGAATTCGTCTTAGTCGTCACCGGTACTTCCAAAATTAGGGCTGTGCACGTTGATGATGCTGTATTGAAGAAGCGGCCCTTGATTCTCAACCGGCACATTCGTGGGTCAATCGGCCTTCATCACGATCACGCGATTCTGCATCTTTTCCATCACTATAAAAGCTTTTCCAAGATCGTGTGTGTGTGTTGTCGCAGCTCTGTTAGATGGTTTGACCATCTCGGAACGCATAAGCTCTTTCCAGCATACCTCCTACAGCGCTACGATGTCGAATTGGTTGTTCTTCAATTCATTGGAAAGCATATGGGTACTTTCCATGAAATTCAGAGATCGGCAGTTTCATGTCCCAAGTTTCGATTCGTCGCCGCCGCCCCCAGACACATCGCATCCCAACTAGCAGCACGGGGAGATTGATAATCTAAGATGTAAGACAGGAGGTGATATGACCACTGCCCGAAGATTAGTATTTTAGAAAGCTATTCTTTTCGTTTTCGCGGTTTTGGAAGTTCTCCCCATCGAAAAGAGCTACATCAGACGTCTTTGTATCAATCAAGTGGGCAAGTCAAGTTAAGTTTTTCAATGACTGTCTGCCAACTGCATCGTTGATATAATTCGCGAATGACATAAAGATGTTGAAACGACTATAATCGAAAAAAATGTTAATGTCATATTGCTTCAAAATATGTATAACAAAAACACAATTTGAAGTTGATGACCTACTGAAACAGTACGAAGACGCCTCTTGTAACGCGCTACGTGATATTGACGCGTGTGTTAATCGACCTACAGTGGTATGTACATAAGTGCACAGAAGTTAACGCGACGTTATGATCTTGTGGAACAGATCCGTTCAAAAAGTCTTCGATATGTCAGTAGGAACCTAAAAATCTTTTTGCTCGAGGTCCAAAAATTAAATTCTGATTTTTATTATATTTAAGTTTTAAGAATTGAATAAGAAAATCATGCTTTTTGTTTTGAAAATATATTTTTTTTAAGCTGGATTAAGATTTTTAATATGAATATCAAATCCCGAACCTATTGAACAATTTAAAAAAAAGATTATTTTTATATTGAAGGTATTATTTTCAGCTTTTAAAACTACTAGCCGTAAATCTCGCTTAGAACATATTTTAACAACGTCAGCCCACCAAGGAGAGGTCTTTCTATGGCTGTTTATGCTGAAGAGAGCTTTTAAAGAAAAGAAGAAAAAAAAAATCGTTCTTCAACCGGGGTAGGTATGATGATGCGTATGAAATGCCTCAGCTTGACGACGACAACGAGACGTACGAAAGTGCGCTTCTATTCAGAACTCCACCGTTCGTTCATGTGGGAAGTGCAAATGAGTAGGACCCAGTAGGATGTCGTATGGTAGTCGCTTTTGTCACATTTCGAGTCGCAGGTGTGCAAGCTCTTGAGACTAGCTACGTGTGATTTCATCTGAGCGACGGCTCTGGGCCTTTGCTGCAGCACTGAAGCGTACAGAATGAGTCGTCTAGCCGTTTCGTATGTGCAATAATGGCTCCATAGGCCGTAGTGAAGTTCTTATGCTCTTAGTCCGTCAGGTGATGTTTACCTTCGGAAAATTGATCCCATGAATCATTCATTTACCTCAGTCGTTATCTGATGAACTTTATGGATTTCACCTTTACCGGTTCGACTTTTGCTAACAGCTTTTTGTGCGACACGTAGAAATTAATTCTCCTTTTTATTACACTTTCATCTACGAGGATTTTTCCGTTTTAGAAATTGCGTTTTACGGAAGGATCTCACGTTTAATTTTCGAGGTCAACATTTCAATAACAAATTCAATGCACAAATAACTTTAAATTTTGTAGGTAGGGTTTAACAATGAGAGACACATCGATCGAGAAAGAAAACCATAAAAAAAAATTATGCGCCCTTAACCACGTTTCCATTTTTTCCACCAAGAATTTTGGCCAAACCCTTAGCAAAACTACTTGAGTTAGCTTTTTTACCGTCATTCTCATGACGATACAGCAAAAAACGTCCAACAACCATAGAATCATACACAACTCTTTACCCCCGAAAATCCATACCGTTGCATATTTGAGAAGCTGACATCTTTTGCCGAGCAAGTGGTTTATGTAAAATTTACCTCGGTCGGAATTTTTTTTTGCTCCATTTGATAGCGATTGCTTTATCGTGTTTTTGTTCCTTTCATTCTGTTACTTGTTGGGTATTTTCTTCCTAACAAGGCGAGTTATTTTTAGGCAACTGGTTGATTTTGCAACACACATTCAGATGACTATGTCGTGTTAAATCCCAGAGACAACGTTTTTTAGTCTACAACACTTAAACTTTTAGTTTCATTATCGTAAGTTATTGATAAATATTCGAAAATATTGTGAATGTACCCTAATTAGCGGAGCATTCTTCTAACGGAACCAGGGGCAGGAAACTCATGTTTATCTGTTGTCTATACGTTCAATCAACAGTTTATTGAAGACTTTAATAACACAGAAGGCAGCATACACGCTGATCGCTAACGATGTACCATTAGAACTGCACCCATAATGAGTGTGTGCATCTTTTTTGCACCCAAAGATTGAATCACGAGCACGAAATGGCATTACTTCCAAGCTGTCCTCTCAACTCGGAATTTGAAACAATGAATTTAGTGCTGGTTGGATCGAATTGGTTGTATCACTTTCCATTATCATTTCGAACTGTTCTCGCAACATGCGTGGTGATAAATTTGCTTTCTTATGCTTATGCTTATGATTATGATATATACACAGCCAGATCTTGTCAGCATCCCGGTGAGTAAAAAAAATACATTTACTTCTAGTTTTGACATGGCCGGGCCCACTGTGCAGTATTGGAAGCGAGGAAGAAAGATGGAGAACAGTACCATACGTTCCCGTGTTTATTTAATACTAGCTGACCCGGTGTGCTTTGCTACACCTTTCATGATCAAATGATATTTTCAAAAATTATTCAAATTTATTGTTTTGTTGGCATTATTTTAAATCAAATTTTAACATATTTCATAAGCAACCACTACAAAATGAGAGCTGCAGCTGGAGTTTCGATTTGCAACACAAAGATAACTTAAACAAATATTCTGAATCTTACTCTATAAATTTGTGTTAAAGATCTGATAATTTAATCTGTCTGTAGGTTCCTATATATATTCCCAATTCTATCATCTTACTGCAAGAAAGGGTACTCAAATACTTTTTAATGCCAAATATGGTTTCATTTGCTCGATTAATTCTTGAGTTATGCAAAAAATTGTATGGAAGCCCCTATTTCCCGCTTTATATCTTTCCGCTGAAAAAAGGTGGGTTATCTCTCGTATCTAAATTCCCTCACATGATATGGTAGATATGGTTCAATTTGCTCGATCAACTCTCCAGTTATACTGAAAATTGTAAGGGGAGGGGTCTCTCCCTTTTCATCCACCTCATTGAAGGTGTAAGGGATACCAAATATTCATAGAAGTATTTCTCGTACCCAAATATCGTTCCATGCCAAATTTGGTTCCATTTGCTGTTGTAGTTCTTGAGTTATGCAATAAAAATTATATGAAATTTCCCTCCCCCTTTCATTTCTATCCGCTGGAAGAAGAAAGGGGTCTCAAACAATCATTAGAACATGTCACGTTCCCAAATATCCGCCCATGCTAATTTTGGTTCCATATGCTTGATTAGTTTTTAAGTTATGTAAAAAATTAAAAAGAAGGCCCCTCCCCCCTTTATATCTACCGACTGGTAAAAGGGATGGGTCTCAAATAATCGTAGAAATATTTTTCGTATCCAAATATGTTCCCATGCCAAATTTGGTTCCATTTGCTTTATTAGTTTTTGAGTTATGTAAAAAACTATGAAAGATGCCCCTCCTCCTTTCAACTGCAAAGAGGGAGGGGTCTCAAATAATCATTGAAATATTTTTTGAATCAAAATACCTTCCCATCCCAAATTTGGTTCCAATATCTTGATTAGTTTTCGAGTTATATGAAAAATTGTAAGGTAATCCCCCTCCTCCCTTCCTATCACCCCACTGAGAGGAGGGAGGGGTACTTTATATTCATTGAAATATTCCCCGTTCCCAAATACCAAATTTGATACCATTTGCTTGATTGGTTCTCGAGTTATGCAAAAAATTGTCTTTTGTTCGGGAGGCCCCTCCCCCCCTTCCTGTTAGGGGGAGGGGTCCCAAACCATTATAGGAACCTTCCCCGGCCTCCAATACCCCCACCTGTCAAGTTTTAAGTAAATCGGTTCAGTAGTTTTTGAGTCTATAGGGAACAGACAGAAAGACAGACAGACAGACAGACAGACAGACAGAAATTCATTTTTATATATATAGATTTATTCGTTGGGAGCATATACGCTAAGAAATTTCTATGCTGCTTAATGTTGGGAGTATTTTGTTTTTGACTTGCTTGGGTATTTGTTTTGCTGGCTTGAATTTCAAACTAACCTCTCAAAACGCCTCATGGATTGTTTATATTTCTAGGTGTGCTTACAACTCGCTTTATTTCCAATTTGAAAAGAAACTAAGGCTGATATCAAGCTGAGGCGACAAGCATCGCTTTGCGTTATAAATTTCAATAAGAAAGCAATGCAACGCATTGGTATGTCATGCTGGCGCGCCATGGCGCTTTCAAAATTCACTACAAATTATCACTTCTCTACATCTCATAATGCTTGGAATCGTCTCCTTATTTTAATGAGCAATTAAAAACTCATCAGATCATGATCTGGATTGCGAAAATGCCGAAATTTCAACCGAAAAAATTCTTTGTTTTTGTGCGGGAACTAAGAATTTATGAAAATTTTCTCGTTGATTCAGATATTATTTAGTTTATTATCACAAATTTGGACGGTTCTACGAACTATTGTGGTTGAAACCCAAAATCACTGCTTTAACCGAGAAAAAACATCATTCCCATTGGATTTTCTACTTGTCGCGCTTCAAAACACCCTGGCATCAGCTTTGTCACGCTTTCCAAAGCGCTCAGCATGACAGGTCTGCGCTTTTTCCATGGAGATGAAATGAGAGCAGGCATGTCGTGTGAACGTGTTACGCTGCTCGTCGCCTCAGCTCTACACCAGCCTAAGGCTGTCCTCTCATCTTATATTTAATTTCAAGCTGTTTTCTTATTTTTTCTTGGAATTCTCATCAATATCTCAAGCAGTCCTCTCAACTCGTTTAATTTTTCTTCAATTATACAGGCTGTCCTCTAAACTCTCTATTCAATTTCAAGCTTTCTACTTAACTCGCTTGATTTCATTGAATAACTCAGGCTGTCCTTTCAACTCGCCTTTCAATTTGATGCTGTCCTCCCATTTCTCTATACTCTCTATACTATACTATACTCTCAACTCGCATTATTTCTCATCAATAACTCAGGCTGCCCTCTCAACTCGCCTTCAATTTCAAGCTATCCTCTCAACTCTCTTGATTCCTTATCAAAAACTCAGGACGCTCTCCTAACTCGCCTTTCGATTTCATGAGGTTCTCTCGACTCGATTGATTCCTCATGAATTACTCAGGCTGTCTTTGCAACACATCTTTAATTATTCACTTTCATTGGATAAGATAATATAATAGTAAAATAATGAAGATCAATTTCCTTCAAACATGAATCATTTTACAAGACGACGATGTTTTGTTTTCATAAAAACGTGTTATTAATATAATCATCTTATTTGTTTGAGACATTGACCAGCAATTCAACTAAAAATCTGTAAAATTTGGACAGATGAAAGCTTGAACGTCGAGATTCTCACTCTAAATATCATTACACTGACTGACAAATTTTGGTTAATTTTTGAACAACCAGGTGATAGAAACTTAATTTGAGTTGTTTTTTTTTACGTAAAATTAAAAACATACTACCCTTTCATGTTCATTTCCAGAGGCTCTTGTCAAATGTAGAAAAGAACCCCCTGTTCTCCTACACACATGTTACAAAAATGCAAAACGAGAAAAACGCGATCAAAATTTCACAAAAAAAACTTTGCTGTTATCGCACAGTTTCACAATTTTCGTTGACTTCAATGCCGTAGATCACTGAAGTATACTCCAATCCTCCTTTTTTTTTATTCAGAAAATGAACTGTTTCTTTTAAATAAAAATCCTTGAATGAAATTTATGCCGCGAAATACTATGAATAGTCCTACGGAAACTTGCTTTCCCACAACCTTATCGGATTCTCGTTCCCCAAGAAGGATGAAGAAATAAAGAAACGTTAGTTCCGACGGTATTTGCTGTGAATTTAACTTATATGAAGACGAAACAATTTTCCAAGCAGAGAAATAGTGATCTGTTGAAGTTATTAGAGTGCGTATTTTATTTTGTCCGAGCGAAAACGGACTTTGACCACAATCTCGGAAAAGTAGTTTCCAAATACTACAATAAATTCATTCACCCTCAATTCAATTTTTTTTTAAATAAAAACATCTATTTACACATCACACTCAATCAATGATATAAATGGATAGAATTAACGACCCCTTAAACCCGCCCCGCCCCTCCCATGAAGATTTTTTTCCAAGTAATTTTCAACGTAGTAAAGGGAAATTACTTGATCTTAAAAGTTGTTAAATAAGTGATTACAAGTAATTTAGAAAATTTTCTCGCCTTCGGCGGAAATTAATCACTCTAGACTTGAGACAATTCATTTTACGAAATTGCATATATGCCGTTCACGATTTTAAACTAACTTTTAATTGTAAATTTCGATTTGCAATTCAATCAACATTTTATATTGAAACTCCAAACTTGACATTCAAAATCACTACCTCGTCTTTAGAATGGGTTTTTAATAAGAAGTGTAACGAAACAAATTCAGAGTTTGAAACCAACCATTTCAACATCAAAATCACTTCATTGAATACTAATTTTATACATTAACAAGTTGGAAGCCATGATGTTCATCAGAATTAGCATAATAAAATCTGAAACCTAGTATCCTCTACTTTATTACTAAAAATTTTGATTTACAAAACATCATTCATACATTCTCCAAGAAAACAATTTCAGACTCAATTTAATTTTTTGTTTCTTGTTCTTCTAAATGTCCAACATAACATTGGGAAGCGATGAATGTAGCTTTAAATCACATTGAGTTTTAGATATTTTTAAAGCAAAAAACTAATCGTTTTGCAGGTTTGAACAAATTTTGTAAAATGAATTCAATTTTTTTTCTGAACTTTATTTAGTCATGTAAGTAATACTTGTAATGATATCTTTCCAAATTTAGCTAAACCGTAGAATTTATCATTTTTAGATCACGCATCATCATCTTTAAAATATTATTTCTTAATTGAATTAAATGGATAATATCTAAACAAATTCAGAATCAGAATTTATTTTAACGTTGATTTGTCATTTCATCAGTTATCAAAGATTGATTCTGCCTTAAACTGATTCATTTTAAAGCATATAAACTCCATATCACTAAACACGGGTAGACAAAATTTGACAAACAAAAAGAGTTCAGCGCGCTTTAATCTACTAAATCAATCATTCAATCATACAGGTAAATAAATGTTGTTCCTTTGAGTTATCAATTTAATTCTATTAATAAGTTTTTGAAATGGTTAGACGAGCTTATTGAAAAAAAACTTCTAAAATGTTAAGAAGCTTATCATTTTTTTCTTCATATTTTGTTTTACTTTTCAAATACATCTGCCGAATTTTAAAGAAAAACTATTTAAACTTTATGAAATATTTTTTATAAGTTTTTTTTTGTTTTTTGAATTCTAAATTTTTGTTTTCTGAAAACATAAATCTCTTGGAAGCCTTTGAAACTAAATTTGTAATAAGAAAAATATAGTTTCCACCCTCTGTCCTTTCTAGGACCCAATATTCCAATTGAAACCGACAACATATTGAGTGCTTGAAATTTTAAACTTCATAACCGTCGATTGAAAATTTATAAACTTATAAATTTATAAATTTAATTTTTATAATTTTCATTACATTTAATCATTTTATTAATCAATCATGATTTTTAATTTATCTTTTGAAAGATCGAAAATTATTTTTATTGGCAACTTTAAAGTTAAATTTTAATGCCTAATTTTAATTAAATTTGTATAAACTTTGTGCTCGCATGATGTATGTATGTATGTATGTATGTATGGTAGCCACCTTGGGTGCACGGTTGTACCGCAGTTGTGGCTAAGGCTTCATCAACAAGTCACCGCAAGTTACCATATATCCAGTTAATAACTGCTGGTTGAGACGTTCAAGGGAATGGATTCGTAAGTAGAGTAACTTACGATATCCGAAGGGTTAGGATCGATTGGTCTCGAGAAGTTATTGCCGAATATACAACTAACTCACTATGCAAGTCTCTGTAGTCCCCGCCCCCAAGATTTGTTTTTAGAAGAGCGCGTCAAACAGCAGGAGAACTTAATACGAGTAGGACTGCCACAGATCCATACCCATGCGCTCAATCCCTTTGTTTGATGCCCTGATGCATCCCACCAATCCCATAAAACAGTACAGTATACAGTACAATTCATAAATCAATAAATAATAATAATAAAGAAAATCAATGAATAATAAGGAATAATAATTACAATAAAAATGAAGATAAATAATAAAAATGACCAATAAAAAGAATTTAAAAATAAACAGATAAGTAAATAATAATATTGATAATAATAATGATGAAAAATGATTATAATAATAATACTAGGATCGAATAATAAAGGAAAAGCACAAAATAATTCAATAATGTATTTAAAATGTCACCAGCTAGCCTGCAAGAGATTATGTTATTAATTAAATTCGATATTTGATCATTCCAAAACAATCCATGAAATATGACACACAGCTATTAACGTATAAAAAGTTGAAATAAAACAGTGAATAAAACGCTATCATGGTTTAATATGAATAATACAATATGATTTAATAAAATATAATTTAATATAGTATAATAAAATATAAATCATAAAAATATACAATATAATATAATAAAATACAAAACGATAGCGATCTATGTACGCAGTTATTGCATCTACGGATATACAGGCCCCTTTCGCTTTTGGCAACACGCTGGTAAACTTAATGCTGTCAAAATCAAACAGTACTCAAATCGAACGTTTTTATATTAGCTTTTTCTCACTTATTTCTAAAAATGAACCATTGTTATTATCATTAACATAATTTTTAGTTATTTTTTTCCATTTTAAGTATTTTGTGCATGTTTTCACGCATTTAGCTCTTTTCTTGTTTTTTTAACAATTTTTGTATTTGTGATGTCGAATGTTAAATACGAACGGGGTCTGTGTTGTGCATAAAAATATCACCTTCTACGAAATTACGAATATATAATGTAATGTGTATAATTTGCCAAAATGCTGGAATTTGAACCAATCGGTGGCTAGCCTCTTGATAATCAATTAAACTGTGTTGTTTGCAAACTATTGAACAGAAATACTAGAAAATAAAACGTTATGGTATTATTTGAAGTACACCATTTTGAAAGTATGATACAATTAACCGGTATAAAGATAAATTGTAATAAAATATTATCATACAATAGAAAAATAAAACTAAACGAACATATAAGAATAGTCTTGTAATTTTCTGAAAATAAAACCAGTGAAAATATGAAGGTTACATTAAATAAAAACAAGAATATAATGAACATGAGTAGCCGGAACCTGAAAACATGAATATTTTAAATTTTGGGTGTTAAAAATTAGAGAGTTTGAACCAAAAAGGCCTGGAATATCTATTTGTTTATTTATTTATATATTTATTCATTGCCACAAAATGTTATGAGACAGTTTGAAATACATGTTTATAAATTAGTTTCATGACACTTATTATGGAAGAAATAAAAAACATTTAAGAAACAAATGTCCTAACATAGTCAAACACAAATGGAGGTATTTAAGTCCATTTAATCAATGAAATAAAAATGATCCGATGGCCCTCTAATCTGTAAAATTAATTTTGATTATTGATTTGATTATCATAATAAAAATAATGAAACTTTACAGTTATTTAAAACTGAGATTTGAACCTGTTGAGTACATTTATAAAGTTGAATTTAAAACACAGAACATATCGGAGTGATTAAAATTATTTCAGCTAGATATCTCTGTCGGTGTCTTCTTGTGACATTAACATACATATTCAAAACAAACAACTCCCGCACCAAACCACTAGTTTGTCTACACTAGTGATTCAAATATTAACTTTATCCAAAACTATTAGTTAGCTGACCGAAGTGGTATCATATACTGAAAGAAAACGGTTTCAGAACAACATGTCGAATGTTCGAATTTCGAGGCAAAAGAGAGGAAAATACCTAAAGCGGGCCATAGACTACACAAATTGGCCTGTACAAATTCGATGATTCCGCGTCGATTGTTTGATCTATGCTCGCCCACACACTATACAAACATATTTCACGCGAACACAAATGATTGCTGGCGAAAACAGCAACAGCAACAAAAAAAACCATCTCCACCCCGGGTGGGAGAATGTTTTGTACAAAATATTTCGATCCCGACCGATTTTACTCCAACCGTTTGGGCGCTCATTCAAGCAGTGCCATACACTATGCAAATCGTGCTCACAGCGACAAAATTTCATCGAATTTCATCGCATTTGTACAAATGTTGTGTAGTCTGTGGCCCGCTTAAGACAGAGAGAAAGAGAAGAGATAAGTTGGAATTTCCTCACCAAATAATGCCTTCCGTCCGACGCTTGCTTTGATCCAGTTAAGTCCGACAAATTGAGAATTGAACAGCACTGCGTCTCTAGCGAAAGACGCCCACTTCGACAGGCTCATACATGTACGGACAAGTTTCTCGTCTGCAATTTTTCTTCATGAGCACTGCCCTATCTGATTTTCACCGGCACTCCTCGAAAATATGATAATCACTGCCTATTCCTAACTGACTATTTGTATTTTATTTACATTCCCCTCCTGATTTACGGAATCTTCCTCTAAACCGCCGCTTGCCCCCCATGCACGCGAGAAGAAAAACTACACAACGAAATCGCCAACACGACTCGATCATATTTCCCGATTTGCCGCACATTTTTCCAAATTTCACAATTTATTCAAGTTATTTTCGAAAATCACATTAGGCTTATCTTCCAGCGCTCTTTCCCGCATTTCACTATTAATGAGTTACACCATCTTAATTATGACGCTTTTTTTCCGGTGCACCAGGATCAAGCATTCGAATTTATGTACATCGCAGGCTCGTTTTGTTCTTTCTAAGTTGTATCAAGGGAACACTGATTATCTTTTTCACAAAACTTCTTTTCATTGAAACTTTGTGCTCGCATGATGTACAACAAAATTTGGAATTCATTTTTTTCATTTCTTTTCTATTTAATTTCTTATTGATCATTTCCCAATCTGTTATTTGTCAGTTTAATTGAACATATTGTATTATAAATACATTAAGTTATTAATCAGAACTTCAGAACTTTTTTTACCTTTTTATTTTAACAACTGTAAGAATTTTACTACAGAAAAGGGTTTTATCTTTGACTTTGATCACTGACAGTCTTGAAATAAAATTAAATATTTACTTTTTCTTCCAAAAAAAATCAATTATCTACTGTTGAATAAATTCTCTAACGTGTTTTTTTCCTAATCGAGTATCCACATTTCAAATTTTTTTTTCAAATTCATGATAGTACAGCGGAATTTTTTAATGAATTCTTCCACTGAAAATGAAGAAAAGAAATGTAAAATAAAATGAATAATAAGTACCAATCATTGCCATTTTTCTAACAATTTTTAATCATGCTACATTTTATTCTGCTTTTACATTTTTTTTTTTTTGAGAATTCAGATTTGTTTTAAATCTGGTTTTGTATTTTATGTATTCTATATCTGTGCATTAATTCTTTTGTGCCTGAAGCTTTATTCGAAATTTTGATTTTCATTCTTTTTCTGGTGTTTCGGAAATTTGGATTTAAAATTTGAAAACATGACTGTTTGGAATTCCTTTTCAGGCAAATTTCTAGTTCAGAATAAGGAACATCATTATGATAAATGAATGAATTACTGGAAATAGCATTAATTTAAAACATTTATTCTGATTTGTTTTGAAAATTTTGATATATTTTATCAGTAAAATTTATTTATTTTTTAGGTTTTTGTGATAATCATAAGTAAGAATATTGTTCAAAAATGAATTACCTTATCAATTGTATATTTTTGGTATTTTTGATATTTTTGGCTTAATTTTGAATTAAAAAACCCGCCCCCCCCCCCATGGACGGGTCCTTCGCAAGGGCATGATTGTGAACAATGAAATTTTCAAAAGGAATTGGATGCTCAAAATTTCAATTGTAGAATTTGGAATCCAGAAAAGGAGTTTGCAAAATGAAATATGAATCGTAAACATTGAATAATTTATTTCAAAATTGTGTTCATCATTTGGATTTTTAGCTCAAATATGAAATCTGAAATACAAACCTCAAATTGTACATATTTGAAATATTCCAAAAATCAAAATTGAAAACGTTTACACTAGTGCAAAGGTAGAATGTTGGTGAAATTTAAGTAGTAGTGAAGATCAAAGAAGATGCCATTGAATATGTTTTGCAAAATGAAAATTTTCTAAAAAATATTTTTAAATATTTCTGAACTATGGCTCTGTAACTTTAAAAAAAAAAACATTCAAAATGTTGAAGACAATGACTTAGCTATGAATCACATCAAAATATTCTTTCGTATCACTATAGTGATCACCGGAATTTGCTTTTTCTACAGATTGTGTATCTCGTGGTTTTAGTACCTAATAAATATGTTACAAATTTCATACTTTTCCGGTGTTTTGAAAAGAAATGTGACGATTTTGAAAGTTCGCTTCGGGTCATATTGACCCGAAAGGCTTGAGAAGGTTTTAAAGTAAAAGCATTCTCTCTTAACATTGAAATTTTTTATTATATTAATGTTTTTATATCACAATCATCTACTTCATCGCATGGTCAATGCTTTTTTCTGCCAGGACAAGAAATTTTCTCTCCTTTTGAACTTCGGAAAGATCTTGAAAACAACAAAGGGGTGAAATTAATATGTGGAGGAGGTAATTTCATTTCTAGATTGGAATTGTATTGTTTGTTGACATGTAAATTTTGATCTATTTTTTTCTCTGTGATATTCCCACAATTCAATTTTGTCCTTCCTTCACCTCTTTAGGAGTAGGAGGGACTTTTTATCCTTTGGATATTTGTATCAATATTTTTTTTTATCAATTTCTGTTCGACTTGTTCGTCTTACTCCCACGTATGTCCATCACCGTACAAATCTTCTATCTGTTACTTGACCAGATCTTCGTCCTTCCGAAAATCTAAATAAATCGTTTTTGACGCTGTTCAACATCAGCAATGACAAACTTCAATTCACAAATTTATTATACATCGTTTACATTTACAACATTGGTAATAACTTTCAAATAATTGTGATGCAAACTTTGAAAAATCGGTTTATTTTATCTATCCACGCATGGGCGTAATAAACAACCACGTGGAGAGAAAATGAAGAAAATGAAAACACGACCATCAAGTGTGCAATGCGTTTTTCAATTTGGTTCACGAACAAGAATCGCAAGGCTCGCGAGGTTTTCTGCCACGACTCGCTCATGATTTTTTGGCGATCAGATTCTCCTCGAAAAAAATCTCCTACAATCACGTGTTTACTGAGTCACGAACCTATTGTGGTCAGGACTTTTGTGAACTATGGGCGGTTTTGTTTTTTGCCTGCTCCGATGTGGGTACGATTTTTTTAGTCCTTGACCATAACCCCGCGATGCACCTTTTTAACTTTAAAAACGTATTTGGCTCGAACGAAAAAGTAGGCGGTGACCCGATGGCATCACACGTGTTTGTTTTTCGTTCCAGTGAAAATAATTAATTATTTCTTTATTTAAATAGGAATTTCGTAAAAATCTATTTGAAAATGTTTTTAACGCGCACACGGATGTGTGTACAATGATTAAAAATCGAAAGTTGCTTCTGAAAGCTTGTGGTTTTGGTTTTTTTGATGCTGCCTTAAATTTGCTTCGAGCGAATGTGATGAAGCCTGTTGGTGTTGCTGGGCTAGAAAAATTGAAGAGTGGATCTTAAAGGGCCTAGAATTTGTTCCTATTAATTTTAGGATTTGAACTTTTAGTGATTGTGTTTTGTACGTCCAATAAATGAAATGCTTTTAAGTGAAGAAAGGTAGTCGTGATGATTCGGTTGAAAAGCTTGGGGCAGTGTTAACTTTGGAAATGTTGTGGGGAGGTTAGTTTTTCGGGAAGTCCCTTACTTATAGTTCAAGGCGTGCTATGACAATTTGTCATTTCTGCTGGTGGGCCGCTAAAAATTGCTGAAGCCAACTAATGGCTGAATTATAAGTATCTTTTCATAATAGTTAAAATTTGAATGATTGATATATTTTTATATTAGTTTAATATTTAGTTGTATTCAATGTATCCATAAAGACTTAAAAGATTAGTTTTGTTTTAAATTAACTCAAGTTTTATTTCAATTCTGTTCAGTTGCATATGAGCTGAAAGTGTACATCAACGTGGAACTGATGAAAGACTGAGCTAAATCTGGTGACTGAAGGAAATGTTCAATTTGATACAACAAATTCTTTCTAAATGAAAAGTTATCATTTTGATTTCAGAACATAAATGGTCACCCATTGATCGTTATTTATCTTCTATATGAAAGCTCGCTTTATTCTTCTTAACGGAAGATTGCTAAATTGATTGCTTAGAAAACCTTTCGAGATCTAAACAGATCTCGAAAGGTTTTTTTTGCACTTATTCTCTCTTTGTTCTTTTTTCTTTCAAGAGCGAGCAAAGGCGCTTTATCCTTGGTCGAAGACCAGTAATGATTGAACACAGAAATCCAGAACAGAAATTAAAGCTTAGCAATTTCCAATCCTTTTATTTACTACACCAATTCTTCAAAATCTTCTATTCTAAGGTTGTGCGATTTCTGTGTACAATCCAATAAATCATTTCCAGCCACTGAAGATTAGTCCCTGCGATTGGCGAAATCACTATACATTAAGCTTGATTGCTTCATCAAGGAGCATTTTTCTTAGCATGCTTCCAACGATACTGCCCATTTGAAACGTATGGTACTGGTGAGTGGTGGTCCACGTTTCTTCCTGTTCCTGTGTTCCAGATGTCTCTGCGTTCTCTGCTCCATGGTAGGCCCAACCACTTTATGTTTTTGATTATTTTAATGTTTTTGTGTTAAAATGATTAAAAACATGAACAAAGAAAAGAGGAATAATAACACATTTTATTATTCTTTGGGACTCAGACATAAGTTCTGGCTATGGAAGTACGATTAATGATTAGTGATTAAAAACGTATTTGGCTCGAACGGCTTGGATGCAATTTTCACACTAATATGTGTAGTAAGCCTTCTTGGTTGAATAATTCTACTGAATCAAAGCAATCGAAAAATTCCCTTTGATTCAACCACGGTATAAGGAAAGTTCAGAAACCGGTTTTTCGATAGCAACTTACTATATTTTTCAGTGAGCGTTTTCGATTGATTAATGTGTGTCGTTTCCCTCCCTAAAATAATCCGGATTAGGTAAGGTAACTTCTGTATTATTTTTAACATTCTACAGAATATTCGATTCATTATACAAAAATTAAGAAAGGTATCATCTGTTCGGGTTTGCTTCGTCGTTTTATTCTGAGAATTTATTCCTGTAAAATTTTATACGTATTCTTTCAAAAGTAATTCAAATGCTTTTAAAGTTCATGAAATGTATTCCAAAGGCACAACTTTTTTTTTCCAAACATGGTTATAAGTTTTCGGTGTATCCGTTTGCCGAAGAACTGCTAACTAAAGGTCGATAGAGCAATTTAAATCTACGCCATTGGGTGATCGAGATTCAGTGATAGGATTACCGGGATAATTTTATGCAGCAACATTAATTTTCAACCACTGTCTTACGGTTTAGCCTGCTCTATTCTCCGGTTCTTCCTTAAGCCGGATGATTATATGCATTTGGCATGATTGCCACGAAGCGCTGCTGCAACTTGCCCCTGTACTTAATCTGATTTGCGTGGATTGGAACAAAGAGCCGTGAACCTTAAGCTGTCTCGGCACATTACAATCCCGAGCAGATAGGATCTTCCTCTAGTCTTTGACATGGTCTTTGGAAGGTTTCAGAGCAACTATACAAACATGATGCACTCTTCTCCACAGAATCTCTTCCCAAATAACTCCGAGCACTCAGAACAGCAACAACAGCGACAACATAATCATAATCGTACAATATGTCAGACGCCGAACAAAACCAAAAAAAAATACACGTATTCTGGAGATGCACCGTCATGGATATGTGCTAAATGTTGACGAGCGTCATCCTCACTTCGGCCGGATGTGCTGCTGGTCTGGTATCACTTTCATCACGTTAATTTGCCGCTTCTGTTATGGATTTGTGTACTCTAGCCATGGCCAAACCATGCAACACTTTTTTGTTTTGTTGTGCTGATGGTTCTATCTCTAAGACCGGGCCGTTTCAGCTTGTGGTTTTTTGTGTGATGGGAAAAGCAGAGTGTTTTGCTGATACAGACAACGCCACTGCACCGGGAGCTCTTTGGGTTGGAGGACTTTTACTTACGGCTTTATCGGGCTAAAATCTTGACACTCGACGCTGCTGCACAAAAATTCTGTGCATATGTTTTTAAGCCAAACTGCGGTGATGGAGTCGGTTTACTTATGAAAGGCGTGATTTGAGGAATGGGTCTATCGTGTAGTACAATGGAGATGCATGATTTTAGGGATGTAAGGATTTATTATGTAATTTATTGAGGTTGCTAAAGGATAAATTTAAAAACATAATGAAAATAAAAATTTTAAAGATACATAGCGTACAATATTCTTGAGAAAATTACCCAAAGGTTAGAAAGCATTTTAGGTCCAACAACAGCTTCCATTATCTACAGTATTCACATCTACTCCTAGCGGATGTCCAGTCCTAGTCTTTCTAATCAATTGGAATCCAATTAAAATAACGAATCTTAAAAATCTATTGCTCCTGAAATCCTACTGTTTTCCAAGGACTCAGCAAAAAGAGTAAACTCAGGACGATTATCTAGATAAAGTAGTTTTTTGCATTATTAACGTAACATTTTAAATAACGGCAAACGTGTTTAAGTAATCGAATTATTTGTTTTCCGTGAAAGTGCTAATATCTATTTCTAGTTGTTTCCGATTGCTATCAAATGCCGATAAAAGAATTTCAATAATGGTTTTTTGCTTTGCACAATATAGCGTGGATCACAAAAACCCATAAAAGGGCAAAATAACGAATGATATACATACAGGGTCAACCAAGTCCTTTGGAAATGACCCAAATGAGCAAAATGGTTCAGTATCAGCAAGGAAAATGGTTGCACTAGAGAACAACATTTTTGGTGCCTGTGTTTAAATAACTGATTTTAGAAGATTTGGGTGTCAGAATTTGTCTATTACCTCTAGTTTTGGCGATACGGCGTCTGGAAAGTAAGATTTGAGTGAAATCGATCTTTGAGCTTTCATGAAAACTAAAAACATTTTTTCATGCCTGGATATAACGCTTGAAAAAATAAAATTCTACAATTTTAAGATATAGATAATATTTACTACTTTTTATGACATATTTTAATAAAGAAGGTCTTGAGTATTTGATTTTAAAGATTCAAACTTATTTAATAACTTTTTTTAAAGCTTCAAAACGGTTCAACTACATAAAAAAATGTCAAAGATCAATTTGGTTTAAACTTTTTATTAAAATTTTCTCGGAATTCCTGTATTGTGTAGAATTGAGCAAAAAATTGCAAATAGAAAATTTCTATTATATTTTTCTTAGAAGTCAAAATTTCGAATTGATAATTTGGACATCATTACAAGGCAACGCCTACTTGAACTCCCTCCAGTGACAAATTGAATTTTCTACCCATTAATTTACTAAGTTCATATTAACAACACCTAATTCTACTTCACTAAGTCAAACGTGTATTAATAATTACTATAATTCATAGCAAGTTTCTGACATGTTTTTATAAAATGTACAAACAAAATATTTTTAAGCTTTGAAATATTGAGGAAGAATGACCCTAACGGGTTAAACTCCTGTCAAAAAGCCTGTCAAAAAACACATTGAAATATTTTTGATGCCAATTCTCAGGGCTGAAGTATCAAAATTAAATGCCAAAGTACTGTTTTATAGCATACAACACTGAACACAACTGAACTAAAACAGCTATCACAAAACTCTCCTAGGTTGAGGTTTCAATTAACAAAAGCTCGGGTCAATTGGAATCGATTTTAAAAGTTTTTTTTTGTATCGATTGGAATTTTAGATTTCAGACGTCGCTTCTCTTACATGTAGGTTCACTACAGCAGACCATGGTAAGCCAAAAAATTGATATTCAATAAAAAATCAGCTATTCTTCAGACAAGCTGGGAAGTATGGGCTCATTTGAGCCCACTGTTCTCAGCACGTATGGCAGCAATTGAGAAAGAAAAATTAATACGCGAGCAAATTCTACTAATGCTGAGAACACAAAAATTATAATTAATTGCGAAGAAATGTGACGAATATTCTTAAAACTAATTTACACTATGAATCTCAATGGAAGAAAGTTTCCTTTGAAGAGGTTCATGTTGAAACAAAATTAAACTAATTATACAAGAAAATTATACTAAAACTAGCTGATCCCATACGAACTCCGTTTTGCTTTGAATTTGGAATATGTCAGTATGAAAGTCAACAGTTTGTATGAAAGTCAATTGCCAAGCATTTTCCAGATGTACTTCTGAATTCATTGTTAAGTAATGCTTGCAAAAATGTTGGACGATCACTTTTTCTATCGTCTGTTACTAAATTTGAAATCAGAAATCAATTGACCGTCTCATCTCCCGTGTATAAATTTCGACTCGATCGTTGCATAACAACGCGATTATTGAACAAAGTTAAACCCCTTTCGGTGTCCTCTTATACTGTCTTGGATATCTGAAATCGATTGCCCTTCCCTCAAAACTCTTTTTTGCAAATTTTCAAACAAATCCATTGCATAATAACGTCAATATCGCTAAAAACAGCGCAAAATAATTAATACGAACGACCCCTTTCGTCGACCCCTGGTAAAAAATTAAGATCTGAAATCGATTGCCTGCCTGAAAACAACCGTGTGCCAATTTTCATCCCCATGCGATGAATAATAACGTCAATATCGCAAACACAGTAATTAATTTTATATACGATCCCTTTGGTCGACCCCTAACCCAAATTGGGTTAATTAGAATCGATTGTATGTCTCTAATAACTCTATAAACAAATTTTCATCTCAATCCGACGTATGATAACGACAAAACCATAAAAATATTGAAAAATTATCGCAATATCCCAATATTGCAAAAACAGTGCATAGTTAATATGGACGACCCCTTTGGACGACCCTGACTTTAATTTTGATAAGTAAAATCAATTGTTTGTTTGTAATAACTCATATGTGCAAATTTTCATCCCAATCCGATGTATAATAACGACAATATTACTAATATACTGAAAAGTGAATATGGACGACCCCTTTTGCCGGCCCCTTACACTAAATTTGATACCTGAAATCGATTGCACGTCACTCAAAGCTATCGTGTACCAATTTTCAGCTGAATACGATGTATAATAACGTCAACATCGCAAAAACAGCGAACAGTTAATATGGACGACCCCATTGGACGACTTACACGAAATTTGATACCTGAAATTGATTGCTCGTCTTATCACTAATGTGCAAATTTTCATCACAATCCGACAAAAAATAACGTCAATATCGCGAAAACAATATTTGTCTTGTATGGACGACCCCCTTCAGAGCACCTGCAACGGTTCAGGCGTAGATATTGGTTTTAAATATACCAGTTTTAGCACAATTTTAAATTTTGGAATCGGCTAAAACACGCGCTCCCCACCGGTGAGATAGCAAAATTAAAACGGGTACACTTTTATTGCAGACACTCAATAATTGAGAAGAAAAAACGCATTTTAATAGAAAAAATTGCGAAGTTATGAGTTTCACACCGTCATTATTCTACCAGTATGTCATAAACTTAAAGTCTTTTTAATGAAGTTTTGTCGAAACAAGTAGAATGGATTGACGATTGAATACCTTTCTTTTTCCAATTGACTTCGACCGATTTCTTCCAGGCCGTAACGAAACCCCCTGTCGAGCTGGATCCGTTTTGACAATTTTGACTAGTTTCAACTTACTTCATTGACAACGACCTGACTAGTTTCGACCAAAACATTGGCTCATTGAACAACTACCAGTTGGCAGAAACCAGTTGAAACCGATTTTTATCCATGATTGAACGAAGCTTTAAAACTAAAAAAAACATTTTTCTTTTAAAAATTGATTCATTTTGGGGTGCTGATTCCAAATATTAATTTAGTTTACCAGTTCTTGTTTTCGAGATACTTTTTGAAAACAGGTAAAAATTCATTAAACATATTTGTGCTTTTGTTTGGGCAAACTGAACAGATTGGCAAACATCCCAGCAAACATTTATGAAGGTATAACGCAGGAACAACAGAATTATTCAAACAAATATACCAGATAAAAAGATTGTATTAAACTTACCAAAATAGCATATAGCTACAAAAGTGGAGGCGATATATCTACAATGACAAGATTCCAACGATTTGATTTTCCAACAAAAAGCAAAATAAATGAAAAAAAAAATCCTCGTCCGAGATTTGAACTTCTGTCCTCCGAGTTCGCAGTCCGGTATCTTACCACGATGCCTACTCATCAGTTGATATCGTCCACGCTATAGCTCTATTGGTCAGATTTTCTATTTACGAACCGGTCAAAGGAAGAAACCGGAGAGAGTGTCAATTGAAGGACCGCCCATTTATCGTAAATCAGTTCACTCAAATCGTAAATGTCGAATTAGCATATTCTCAACTTTTTGGAGACATATTTACGAGTTTACTAAACTGCTTTCCGATTCAACTTTTTTCGAGCAAAGCTTGTCGTAAATGAATGATAGAAAATCACTCAATACCAACGTGTTTACGATAGTTATTGAAAATGTCTTAATATTCGATTTGGATTATCATTTTCTATTACGATTTCATGTTTGCTGGGATGCTCCTTTTATGTATTCTTAAGTAAAATTTTCATGATTATCAGTAGTTTGTAATGTAGCAGACGGCTTTTTAGCCGGAAATTGACAGGAATTTTTTCTAAGCATAATATCAGTTTAGTCAATTTTATCGAACAATATATCATATTTCACGATTTTTATATTAAAACCGTGAAATATGATATATTGTTCCTGTAGATTATAAATATTGTTAACAACTTTTGACAAAAATCGGTCATTACACTGATATTCAAATTTTTTAAATGTTTTTAAAGTTTATTGTTGTTTTGCGTTAATTTCATTGAGATGCTTCTGTTATTTTCCTTTTCTTATTCCTATAACGTTTGAACTCGAGAATTGCTGACACTAATTCGTTGAGGCCAAAAGCTATTTATAAAAATATAAAGTCAATATAGTGTGACATTAATTTTTATACTTGATACGGTTTTTGTTAACATGTTTTCTCAATTTATGTTACGTATTTACAGGCGGGAAAAAACATTCAAATAATTTCTCAAAAAGAAACAATTATTACACCCAATGCTACCCAAACATGTGTGAAAATAATCATCAATGGCTAAAATTTTCTCACCGTGAACCCCAAACGTCTAAATCGGTCTGTCGTATATTTTGAAATCCTGTTCCAAATTTGCATGAATTTGGAACAAAGGCGTATAACTGTTGGGAATTTTGAAATCGATAACTGTGCTAAAACAGCAATTTACGCCACCGGTGCCGGACGGACTGTTTTAGCGTGGTCGAAAACCGTGTTTTACATACACCGTTGGGACAGCCCTCAGAAGGGGTCATCCGAAAATTTGAAAACATTTTTCATCATTCCTGGTCCTAATGAGCATCCATGCCAAATTTCAGACCTCTAGCTCTTAAGACGGCTGAGTCTATAGAGGACAAACAAACAAACAAACATACAGAAATTGCTGTTTATATACCTACTAGCTGATCCCGTACGAACTTCGTTTCGCAAGCAATTATAAAAATGTGATAAAATAAGATGATGTTTTTCAAACAAAGTAAAATATTCTCTACACTGAACAAAAAGTTCCTTTTCATTAACAGTATTCTTATCGAAAAGTTGGAAAACCACTCCATTAACAACGTACATATCTGTTTCTTTCCAAAACCCGTTTTTCAATTCGTACGTTTACCCGTATAATATCCATAAATGTCGCGAAAACTGTTACTGGTTTATAGGAATGACACTTTTCCGTTGTATAACTATCCGAAATTGAATACCCAAAATTCTCAATCGATCCAATGCATGAACTTTTAACTGAAAATTCCACAATATAGATCAATTCGTCTCACCTGCAAAAAACCCCGTGTATTAATTTTTACTTCCATATAATCGCCCTACCTTTAAACCACAAGTTAATATGGACGACCCCTTTGGCAGGCCCTGCACACCAATACTGCCGACCCCTGCTCCTTTTGCTGACCCGTGCCCCGAAATACGATAATTGGAACCAATTGTTTGTCCTTAAATCTCCCGTGTGCTAATTTTCATCTCAATCCGGTGTTTGTTAAACAACAACGTAAATATTACAAAAAAACAGTAAACAGGTAATTTGGATCCCTTTGGCCGACTCCTTTTACAAAATTTTATACCTGAAATCAGATTCCCGACTTTTAAAACTCACGTGCGTGAATTTTCATTGCAATCCAATGTACAGTAACGTCAGTATCGCAAAAAAAAAGTGAACGGGTGATATGGGCGACCTCTTTCTCCGATCCGAATTGCTCATCCCTTGAAACTCCCGTATCCCAATTTTTATCTCAATCCGATGCATAATAACGTCAATATCGCGAAAAAAGTGAGCAGTTAATATGGACGACCCCTTTGGCCGACCCCTGACCAAGATTTGGAAAATTGGAATTATTTGTTTGTCCCTAATAACTCCTATGTGCACATTTCCATCACAATCCGATGTATTATAACGTAAATATCACAAAAAAATTGATACGTAATATGGACGACCCCTTTTGCCTGCCCCTTTTACTAAATTCGTTACCAAAAATCGATTGGCCGTCCCTCAAAACTCCCGTGTACAATTTTTCATCTGAATCCGATGCATAATAACGTCAATATTGCAAAAACAGCGAATGGTTTATATGGACGACCCCTTTGGCTGGCCCCTGACTCCGCATTTTATACCTGGAATCGATTGCTTGTGTATGATGTACGATGATGTAATCTTCCATCCTAAGTAGTATGGCACAGCCCGTTTGCAGCGAACTATCTCGCATCATAACTTTATCCAAATCTCATGTTTACTAACTCTAAACTGCCTTTGAGCGGACTGTTCCAAGGGAGTGAAGGTACTAGTAGAGTAACTAGTACGGTTCAGTTAGGGTGAGGATGGTTTGTCTCCGCCGAAAGAACAATCTATTGCCAATAATCAGGAAGTTTAGCCATTATGATGGCTAAACTCCCTCTCTCGGAGATGTGATGCGAAGGTAACTGCCCAGTGCACTCTACCTTTCCATATCGTTTCGATCGGGTGTCCGGATGACCCAACCCCTCCCCGTCATTTAATTTTGAAAATATGGATATGGAAATGAATATTTTAAACAAACCTGTTTTTGTTCTGTAAAAAAATATGGGTTAGAACTTATTAAATGTGTAAGGTGAGGACATTTAAAGTTAAGAATAGCAAATCATTATGTTTATAATACTAAAAGGGCAAGGATAAATCATTCAAGCTTCGTTCTCCGCTAGATTTTTTGTTTTTCCAATGTTTACTTTCGTCATCCGAAGATCTACCATCCGAGATTTCACTTTCGACACTCCTATAAAGTTCCTCAGCTTTTTTTTCACCGTTTCTCTATCATTCACAATATCCTGCCATTCAGGGCCGTAGGAAGAACCAGCTCATGGGGGGGGGGGGGGGGTTGATGAAATTTTTTTTCTATAACATTTTTGCTTGAACAATGCATACACTAGTGAAAAAATGTATATGTACTAAGTACATTTTTTTTACAAATTACTCAGGTTAAAGTTTTTTTGCATTAAAAGTTATTTATTTTTGAAAATAAGTCCTAGGAGTTGCCCATTTATGTTTTCATGAAGTTTCAAAATATGGGGACTTGTGATTTAGCTCAGTTGGTAAATCAGTTGCCTCCTGAGCTGATGTCCGTGAGATCGAGACCATCGAACATCGAACACATTTGTTCCAGATAAGTTTTTCAATGACTGGTGCGTCAACTGCATCGTTGATAAATGACTATAAAATCGAAACAAAAAAAAGGATTTTGATTTGAACGCTTTTTTTACTCACTTAACCTTGCTATTATTCTTCCAAACCGCAAGCATAACCATGTTAAGCATGGGTGAAAATGTATCAATTATTCAGAAACAAAAGTATGAAAATATGTTTACGATTCAACTAAGGTTTATTTTCTACTATTGTTAACTCGATTAAAATTTAAGATTTCAGATAGAACCTTTGATTTTGAATCTGCAATTTATGTAGATGGTGTTAAATGAAATTTTCAGCTGAATTTTTACCTGAGGATAAAAGAAACAAGTTTAAAAATTATTATTTATTATTTTTAATTTCACAATTTAAATTCTGTGATTGAAGTTTTCAAAATTTAAATCTAGATTTTTCAAAAAACAAATTCTTTGAAGTGAATCCAGATCATATTTTTTATATGTGATTTTCACCAGGTTTGTATTTCTAAATTGATTTTGATTGAATTTAAAATTTTTATTTAGAATCACTAATCAAAGTTATCCAACTGTGATCTCCTTCAGTATGAACCCTTAATAAAACTTAAATTTGAGTTTAATTTGAATAAAAACCTTGGACTTTAGTTCTGTATTTTTGCAGAATTCTGCATTTTGAACCCAAATTCAAAACCTGTATCTAAATTCCAGATAAGAAATCCTATTAGGTAATTTGAAACCAAAAAGCGAAATTTGTATCACAAAACCATAACCAGACATTTTATATTTGATTCTGAATTCATGGTTTTCAATGTAATTTTTTTCATTTTTTTTTTCGTAATTGAACTTTTAGTTTTTAAAAAAATTGTGAATGATGAAATTGTTTCACATTTTCCAATTGCTGGATGAATAAATCAACTTGGATGAAAATCCCTGAGAAAAAAAAAACATTTTTCAGTTTTGGACTCATGGAACTTTCTTATGTTTTAACTTTGTATATAAGTTTAGGATAAAATTTCAGATCCAAGTCTTAAAAATGGTTTGAAATTTAAATATTTTTTTTTTCATATTCCGAAATTTTGAGGTTCGAATATGGAAATTTAATCATATTTTAGATAGAAATGCAACTGTTTTTAATAAACACATCAGTCGATTCAGAATCATATTTAAAGCTTCCAACAAATCGTGAATGTTTATTTTGACAAAATTTGTTGAAAAAATGGAACTGGACACAAGATACATAATTCTAGGAACTCAATTGAAATTTTCGTTTGACTTTGCAAATAGGATTCGAAAATCTGGTCAAAATTCGGTAAGCTTAGTCTAACTTTATTGGGATTCATCATTACAATCAACAAGTGAGAAATTTTTTGAAAAACTGTTGTAGAATTATGGACCTGGAATGAGATTTTGAGGTCCTGGAGTCGAGATTGTTACAATATTGTTACTCTTGAATCATTTTCGTTGTTCATCAAAAATTGATTAGAATTTCAAATTTTATGTTCTTGAAAAAAAAATTCACTTTGAATTTTTCGACCTTCATGGGGGGGGGGGTTTAACCCCCAAAACCCCCCCTGTTCCTACGGCCATGCTGCCATTCTTGTTCAGATTCAAATTCCAACTTTTGAAAATCCGCCTCAAGCATTTTCGTCCATGTCAAACTTGGTTTTTCTATCTTTATTTTTATTTGCCTTCATATAATAAGCTAATTTCAAAGGATATCCTGGTTCCCTTCTCTCAATATGACCATAATAACAAATTCTCCTTACTCTAACTCTTCGGTTTATCGTTTTCCCATTTAATAGCTTCATAGCATTGAATTTAAGTCCCGTCGGCTTCACGCAGTTCAAGAAAATCTGCTGAAGGATGGTTTTTTCGTAGTTGGCCAACGAAATCCTACTTTTCTTTACAAGAACTGACACTTTTGTTTCATATAAAAGAGTTGGGGCAATGACAGTCTCATAGATAAGTTTACCCAACTCCCACTTAGGTTTAAATTTTTTACAAAACTCTATAACTAATTTTGATACCTGCGAAGCATTTCTGCACCTATCTCTATTAGATATCTTCCTATTTAATGTGGCAGTTAAACAAAAACCCAAATATTTCAGTTTGGAACTGACCTTAATTTTTTACCATTTTAAATTATCTCTGCTGGAAGTTTGGAATTATCTGGGTATCTTGTCAAAACTTGGCTTTTTTATTATTTATGTCTAGTCCTATTCTAGCTAGCTCTTCCTCAATAACTTTCGTTGCCATTTCAAGATCTGTCTTATTCATCGTAATCAAGAGCAAATCATCGGCAAAGGCAAGAAGCAAGGGTAACTCAAGCACCTCTAATCCCATAAGTTTTAGTTGCGGGGTCTTTTGTTGTACTTTTTGCAGCACATCCTGCATTATAAGGTTGAAAAGCTGTGGTGATAATGGGCACCCCTGTTTTATACCTTTTCCTCTTTTCACTTCCTCAGATAGCTGATTCTCCCGTCTAATTCGTGTCATTTCATTTCTAATGGCTGCTAAAACTCTGTCAATCAATCGAGATGGAACATTTAAGTTGAGGAGAACGTTATCTAGACAGTGTAGATTGATATTATCGAAAGCTTTTCTTATGTCTAATGTCAAAACAAAAAGATCCTGACCTGCATTCCAACATTCCTCCATTACACGTCTGGCTACAAAAATATGATCCTCTGTAGAACGGTTATTTGTGAATGCTGCTTGGTGTAATCCTATTTCATTCGCTAAAGATCTAATTTTACCGTCTAACCATCTAGCATATATTTTATAAACAACATTACACAACGATATCCTTCTAAAGTCATCTGCTTCCCTTGCTCCAGCTTTTTTAGGAATCGGTACTTGAATTGATTTGTTCCACTCTTCGGGTACTCGCTAACTTTCAGCTACTCAGTTCAGAGTGACGGTTACTCAGTTGTCGCCAAAACCGCACCTACTCAGTTCTGACTAAACGGCCTTTACTCAGATCTGACTAATCGCCCTTTTCGCGACAACTGAGTCAGGGTTACTCAGAATGCGCGAATGATTTCGGAGCGGATTCTGGCCGCTTTTTATGGTAGTAATAGTAAAATCCAGTTAAATGAATAAGAATGTAGTTATATATGTTGACCAGAATATTAAAAAGTGAACATTTTTAATATTTTAAAATAAATCTATATTTATAAAATTTCAAAAAATTAACAATTTTATGATCATGCTTCGTATCTTTTCACTTTTTTCGCTCCGGAACAACTGCTTCTCCAACGGAATCATCTTTCCGTATCCGTTCGAGCAACAGAATTTAATTGGCCCCGAAACCGGATTTTGTTTAGCCTTGCTACTGCTAGTGCCGCTCCGAGAACAATCCTTCTTCGCATATTCCTTTATTTTATCCTGAAATAAAACTTATACCGTCTGATTCTTCACAAATTATTATCAAAAGTTAATATTTACCTTAAGAATTTGGGTTTTCCGGTATTTATTGTAGACAAAAGCGATAAATGATGGAAGGTCTTGAGCAAACTGATCAACATTTACTCAGTTGTCCCCTTCAAGCACTCGAATTCGCTGAGTGCCAAATTTCGTGTCGTCTGAGTAGCTTTCACTCTGAAAAACTGAGTCGTTTTAGATCAAGCGACGGCTGCGTCATACAACAGGATACAACAGGCGATGTCTGAGTAAAATGCAGCCGGGCTCTGGGTATTTCAAAATTAGCGAGTAGTTCATTCGTGGTATAAGCATCCCTGATAATTTCAGTCAATAATTTTATACTATCCTCGTGCGCATATTTTATAAACTCCGTGTGTACGTTGTCCGCTCCTGGGGATTTACCATTGCAGCTATTTTTAATAATGGTATTTATTTCTTCAAAAGTAGGAGGATTCGGAAGAGGAGTATAATCATGAACTTTACATGATCGTAGTACTGTTATTCGCTATCAGTACGAAGATCGCTTGATAAAGTCCACTGAGGAGGAGCGAAACGTCAAAAGTAGCTCGAAACGTTTAGACCAACTGGCAAGTAATTTCGTTTTAATTTTCGCCGATAAAAGTCGATGAAAACAACAAACAATTCATCGCGGCGATTAACCAGTTAATCAATTTTAATTATTTTTCTTCTATTATTACGGAATTTATCTTTCAAAAATGCAATAAATTCCCAGTTTGATAATCTAAATTCAAAGGTGAATATTTTTCTAGACTCAATTGTTAATTTTACTCTTGGCATCCCAAAGCTACTTTCAAACTGCATAAACAGCCGCTTGCATGCATTGGTACGCGCCAGTTATCAAAAAGAAAGTTGTCACTAATTTGCACCAGAGTGGAAAAAAAACTGTAAGAGTATGTTTTCCAAAAAAAAAAAAAATGCACTTCAACCTCTGTACAAGCCAGAAGGCATGTGATGGACTAGCCAGTCAAGAACTGAAGGCACCGTGGAGGTCTCCCCTACCCAGCAGACCGCAATTCCAAAACGTTTTTCTTCATTACCCCCACAAGATGCAACCACCCACCCATCCAAAGTCATCAGCGCAATTGCAGCAGGCAGCATCACCAGCAGCAGTGGCAACTGAGCGATAAAGAGAGTGGAAAATTAAAATTAAAACTGCTGGCTTTGATGTCGGCTTTTGCTGGAAATTTGTTCCTAGTACCTCGAGTTGGAAGAAGCTGACGGTTTAGCTGTTGCCCAGAAGACTCTTGAAGATGAATTCGTTCGTTTCGTTCGGCTGGCTTTCTGGCTGACGATGATCGTTGTTGTTTGCAAGTGACTCCACTTGTGGACCGGAAATGTAAGGAAGCTGCCAGTGCCAGAGAGCGTCGCGACGCTCTTTGACGCGGTCGATGGCGACAACATACACTTTGGGTAGGTTGGTTAGTGAAAAACTCCTGTTCCTGTTCTTTGAGACGGGTTTGGGTGTTTTTCCCATAGACGAGCTGTCGAATTCACCTGAGCTTCATTTCTTTAGCGTGCAATTTTCACGAAAAAATGAAAATAAAAACTTTGGAACAGGTAAAAAATCATGTTATTCCTTTGAGGGGGGAAATCATTAAAATAGTGAAATAAAATTTTTACAAATTGGTAATTTTTTTCTCGTTTAAATTTTGTTTTGTAAAATCTTTCAGATTTTTTTTTATTTCTGATTTGTTAAATAATTGATTATTTTATATAAATTCAACATTTAAATAAAAAAAAAATTATTAGTCTGAAAAACTTTGAAATTGTATAATATTAATTCAAAATTAGTTAAACCATTAAAGAAAAACAGTCTCAGACTCAGGATATTCAAATTCCCTTTCCCAGTGTGTGCGGTAATTATCGAAGGATTTTTTACTCGCTCTCTGGAGCCCCCATTGCAACAAAGATTGACTGACTGAAGAAGGTTTTCATCTCGTTCCCCATTCCTAAAAGCAAAATTCGACGGAGCAGCCGAAAGTGCTTATCGCGATGTAATCGCGACTTTTTAAGCACTTTACGATCCCCGAAGTGCCAGTAGAGCCTCTTGAGACTGATAACACTAATTTATCTCGTCATCTGCGGGCGTTTGAAGTCTGTCTGCGGATGAGATATGCAGATTCTGTTTTGAGCCAGTGGTTTTTAAGATTTCTTGCTTGTGTAGTTGAGAGCTTTTGATTCACTACTTATTTTTATCATTGCCTGGAGGTTCTAAAAACATTATTAAAATTTCTTTTCAAATCAAAATTCAAATATGTTGATGATTTCTAGACCAGTATTGAACATAATCATTCATAATTAATCACGTAATACAACGTAATTACTTTTTTTTTTTTACTTTATTTAGTTTTTATTAACCGTATAAGTTCGTAAACTGTTGTCGGCTACTCAGTTTATATAAAGCAATCAATGCGTGTGTGTACTAAAGGCTTAGTTCTATCTTAAATAACTAAAGCTTATAACTACTACTCACGGGAAGGATAGTCAAGGAACAGGAAAAGGAAAGGGTAAAGGAAGGGGCAAAGGAAAGGAAAATGGAAATGAAGGATAGGGAAGGCGGTATTTTAAATATCCCTCATCAGGTTGTGCGTAGCTAGGAAACCATTTCCTGTTTCCAAAACTCCCAAGAGTCCATATTTTGGCAAAATTTACCGCGCTTGCATTCGCGTTGCTTCGGTGGATAACGAGTTTCTTGGGAGGGCTTGGCGTTTTAAATTTGCTTAGGTTTTGGCAAAGCCTAGTAACTCCATACCCCCCGACTAGTCATACCAGCTATATACAGTAAGGTTTCATCAAGGTGGGTAGGTGTTACTAGGCTGATTTTCATTAAATAGATACTTTTTGAGTTTTAATTTGAAAAGCGGGAGGCAAACTATGTTTTTTATATCAGGAGGTAAAGTGTTGAACAAATTTAGGGCTTTATTTAAAAAGCTATTAGAAGCTATAGTTGTTCTTCTTCTAGTGATATAGAAATTGGAATTTGCATTACTCCTTGTATTATAGGAGTGAATTTCCGATATAAAAGTCGGTGTGATATTTGTTTTTGTCATGTTATTAAGGATTTTATAAATCAGGATGCAATTTTCAAATTTATTTAAAATGTTCAATGGAAGCACATTTCAGAGTAGAGTTGATTCGTCGGAAAAAGAATTGGAAGCTTTTTCACAATTTTTAACGCTCGATTTTGCAAAGTAACAAGAGGTTTGAGATGAACAGAAGCAGCACATCCCCATATGCTATTCATATATGCAAGGTGCGGGTGTATATAAGCGTAGTATACTTTCCAAGCTATGTTTTCAGAAATTAAACATCTTATCTTCTTGAGTGCAAAAATAAACGAGGTAACTTTAGAGATTATTTGACTGATATGTTCATTCCATCTAAGATTTTCATCAATCAGTAATCCAAGGTATTTAACTTTAGAAACTTGTTCTATCGTTATTTCATTTATACGAATCGGAATTCTTTGAGATTGCTTTTGTAAGTTGAAAAGAATGTAGTTTGTTTTTTCTAAATTCAAAGCCATATGATTTTGGTGAAAAAAAGTTATCAGGATATTTATGTCGTGCAAGATGAATTCTTTCAGCATGTTGATGTTGTCTACTATGTACAACAGAGTTGCATCATCCGCAAACAGCTGTAATTTACCTTTCAGAGGTTGATCAAAAATGTCATTTATGTACATGATGAACAACAAGGGTCCCAAGATAGAACCTTGTGGTATACCGTATTTAATTTGTTTTCTACTACTACTATTGGAGTTTATTACCACAGTTTGTTGTCTACACCCATAGAAGAGGTTGCAAAAATCCAATGCCTATTTAGCACATCTCTGTGCCGATAATGCGCTGAAATGTGCACTGTGCCGAAGATGATATGTTTGAAAAACCGTAACTGGCATAAGGACTCGGCTCCCAACTAAAATGATGCATGACCACTACATTCAAGCAAAACAAGAAAAACATTTTATGGGATTTCGTTCCTATTGGATAATTCATCCCAGAAACAAGAAAATAAAAACATAAACCACAGCGCCCGTAGGGAGAATCGAACTCAAATCACTATCCAAATGGTCTTGCCAGACCGATATCTTAACCAGTGTACTATTTGAGCTTCATGCAGGAAGAGGGATATTTGTCATAGGCATTCTGCCACCGATCAATCACAAAAGAAACGCACGACAGTGGCTTCCCGGCGTTTGGCCTCCTTTCAAGGTATTCATTTGTCTTGCGATGGAAACGGGAAAGGGAACGGGAGTGGAGGAAACGGGAAACCCATTGAATGAGAACTGTGCTTTGCTTACTGCCTGCTATTACATACACACGCTACATATACACAGCTGCTAAAGCCGGGCAGCTTGGCCGGTGCTTGTTTGCCGGTGAATTGAAGGAATATATTCTTGTTGCTTTTGCTACATACACACGCACAGCTTAGCCGTGGTTGTTTGCCGGCGAATTGAATTGAAGGAATGTTTTTTTTGTTGTTGCTTTTACTGCATACACACGCACAGCTCGGCCGTGGTTGTTTGCCGGGATTGAATCAGAAGGATGTTTTTGTTGTTGCTTTTGCTACATTCACACGCACAGTGCTCGGTTCGCTGGCTGCCTGGTGTTGGCCGGTATTTATTTCCATCCTTCTTCGTCTTGTGATGCGATAGGGAGGGACGTGAAAGCGTTTTTATTTTGTTTCTTTCAGACATACGCAATTCGGTTAACTTGGGAGATTAATGCCGGTGGGAGCAAATCGAATCAGCACCGATCGCGTTATCTTCTTGTACCAATGATGCTATGTAATTGACTACACGACATTGGCACAGAGGCTGAATTTTGGGTGTATTAAATAAATAAGATTCAATAAGTTTTCTGGCATTTTCTGAGAAGCCGAAGCATTTAAGCTTTTTTACTAGAATCGGATGACTCACACAATCAAAAGCTTTTCGAATGTCAACACCCATAGAAGAGGTTGCAAAAATCCAATGCCTATTTAGCACATCTCTGTGCCGATAATGCGCTGAAATGTGCACTGTGCCGAAGATGATATGTTTGAAAAACCGTCACTGGCATAAGGACTCGGCTCCCAACTAAAATGATGCATGACCACTACATTCAAGCAAAACAAGAAAAACATTTTATGGGATTTCGTTCCTATTGGATAATTCGTCCCAGAAACAAGAAAATAAAAATATAAACCACAGCGCCCGTAAGGAGAATCGAACTCAATTCATCATCCATATGGTCTTGCCAGACCGACATCTTAACCAGTGTACTATTTGAGCTTCATGCAGGAAGAGGGATATTTGTCATATACATTCTGCCACCGATCAATCACAAAAGAAACGCACGACAGTGGCTTCCCGGCGTTTGGCCTCCTTTCAAGGTATTCATTTGTCTTGCGATGGAAACGGGAAAGCGAGCGGGAGTGGAGGAAACGGGAAACCCATTGAATGAGAACTGTGCTTTGCTTACTGCCTGCTATTACATACACACGCTACATATACACAGCTGCTAAAGCCGGGCAGCTTGGCCGGTGCTTGTTTGCCGGTGAATTGAAGGAATATATTCTTGTTGCTTTTGCTACATACACACGCACAGCTTAGCCGTGGTTGTTTGCCGGCGAATTGAATTGAAGGAATGTTTTTTTTTTGTTGCTTTTACTGCATACACACGCACAGCTCGGCCGTGGTTGTTTGCCGGTTGATTGAAGGGATTGAATTAGAAGGATGTTTTTGTTGTTGCTTTTGCTACATTCACACGCACAGTGCTCGGTTCGCTGGCTGCCTGGTTTTGGCCGGTATTTATTTCCATCCTTCTTCGTCTTGTGGTGCGATAGGGAGGGACGTGAAAGCGTTTTTATTTTGTTTCTTTCAGACATACGCAATTCGGTTAACTTGGGAGATTGATGCCGGTGGGAGCAAATCGAATCAGCACCGATCGCGTTATCTTCTTGTACCAATGATGCTATGTAATTGACTACACGCCATTGGCACAGAGGCTGAATTTTGGGTGAATGAAAACGCATGCAACAGTCTTTTTTTCATCAAGACTTTCCGAGATTTTACTAATAAGGCTCGCACATGCACTTAGAGTGTTTGATTTGGGAACAAAACCAAATTGATTTGCATTAGTTAGATTATGTTGTGTACAATGCTGTTCTATTTGATTGAACAGAAGTCTTTCGAAAGGTTTAGAGAGGTTTACTTAATTTAGAATCACTGACATTATTGAATTTCCCTTTGATTAAGGAAATAGAGTGAAGATATTTTGATGACTGGTTCCAAGTAATTGGGGAATTACTTGACAGTAAACTGCTTGACTTACCCAAAATTGGCCGTTATCGAAACTGATTATCTGAAAGGAAACAAAATTGAATCGTCTTTTATTTATTTATTTATTTATTTATTTATTTATTTATTTATTTACTTGATAACATATCAACGAATCACATGTTGATCACAACGAATCACATGTAATGATGAAATGAATATAAAACAAAATAGTTTAAATTATATATCTAGAAACGGGATTACACACTACGCTGTTCTCGATGCTGTCAACATTCTTCTTTGTTATAAACTATGTACTAGTCCAAAGCAAATATAATGGCTGAAATTTGTCAGTAATTGACGAAAAAGAATAAATCATCAGCGAGGATGAAAATTCCGTTAAAAAAAAATTTGATAAAATTTCAAGCAAGTAAAACGAAAACACATTTTTTAAGCTTTTTTCTTGAAGCATTTACAACTCTTCTCTCAGAGCAAGTTCACTGGTGTTGTGAAAAAGTGGTAGAAATTTTGACACTTTTAGCACATTTTGAAAACTTCACCATGCAAAAACATTTTCAAGATCTGCGGCTTTCAAGTTTTTTCACAACACGTGTTCTATTTTTGTATGCTGTGATGCAAAAATAGCAATATTTCTATCACATACGGCTGAAATAGAAACAGTGCTTTAAAAAAAATCCAATGCCCAAAGATCTTGAAAACATTTTTACATGGTAAAATCTTCAAAATGTGCCACAAGTGTCAAAATTTCTACCACTTTTTCCCAACACCAGTGAACTTGCTCTTAGTAAATTACGCCAACTATAATTAAAAAATCTTACATGTTCTAATGACAAACAATTAACTTGATAGTCATCAGATAACGCTAAATTATTTAATTCGATTTTGAATGCTTGTCTTAAAGCGATTTTAATAAACATTTCGTGGCGGGTGAAGTATGCCATATGTCGATTTACGAACTTTCATTATGTTTGAGTTTGTATTTTTCCAAGGAAATGAAACATTGACGTTTAGTAAAAAAAAACCTTTAAAGTAAATGGAAATATTTATCCATCTATTCAAAAGTACGTCTGTTTATCTGGCAGCTCTGTACGTAGCAATTCATTTTGCACTCGTGAAGTAAAATTGAACTGTTAACATTTGGAATACATTTCGGAGACACTAAAACCAATAAACACTTATGAAACGTCAACACTTTGCCTCAAACGAAATGAAAATCGTAGGCTTTAGAATAAGACTGCCAGATTTTTTCCGGACGTAGCCGAACTGGACAAATCCGTGCAATTTTGTCTAAAAACCTGGCAAAATCCGGACATTTGGTTTCAAAATGTTGAACTGAACTTTTCTAATACCGTGGTTGAATTAAAGGGAATATTTCGACTGCTTTGATTCAGTATAAAAAAATCCTTTTTTGACATAAAAATGAAAAATTATAATTACTCAATTTGATTTTTTTGCTAGATTTTAAAAATGAAGTGAATTAATCCGGACAAAATCCAACCTTTTCCAAAGAAATTCAAAATTGCTCAAATTTTGTGTGAAATTTCCGGACATGTCCAGATAAATCCGGGCAATCTGGCAACCTTTCTTTAGAGGCCTTCAAAATTTGACGAATAAAACATGATTATAGATCTAAGAGATCATATTTCCCCTGGTTCCCCTAATCATTAACAAATAGAACTTTTTGAAATCGGAGATGAAAGTTTAGAACGATCCTTGAAAAAACTGTTGATAAAACATACCCAATGTGTGAAATAATCAGCATTCAGTACCGCTATCTAGACCACCGATTGCAAATATATATATTTTTTTCATAGCGCTTATTTCTAATCGCTGACTAAAAATGAAAAGAGAAGCAAAAAACAAACATTGAAGACATTGTTTATTTTTTACGGCAAATCAGTCCAAGCTTTTTTATGACACGAGTTTTTATTATTACATGCCCGACGTTTCGATGTCGTATGACACTATCTTCAGGGTTTCTACAAAGTGTAAATTACAGAAAATGTGTGATGTTTTGTTATATCGAAATAATACAACCCTACTTACAAATAGTCGCTGTGTCTTGCTTTTGTAAAAGCGTACTGTTTAAGATACCGGTAATCGAATAGTTTCACTGTAAATGGAGTTTTTTAATTTACCAACAGATAAACTCAAGGAGAAAGATAACACCGCTCTTATAGATCATATGATAAAAACAGGTCACACATTTAATCTAAGCGATACAAGGGTGTTAGATTCAAGCTACAACAAACACACCCTAAATTTTTTGGAAATGTGTCATATATTTAATACCCCTAACACTGTCAACCAGCGCACGGATACTAAGAACTTGAATTCCATCTTTGCTTCAGTTCTTGATATTCTCAACAAACATAACTACAAGAAACCAAATCCGCCATCTGTCAAAAATACTGAAAACGATAACGCGCCGAGGGGAACCGTAGAAGATATGTTTTCACAGAGTTCTGCCGCCTAAAAGTTACGGCTAAGTGTTGTCTCGAAATTTGGTGAGATTTTCAAATTCAAAAATTACAAATAGTAGACTCCTTTATTAGTTTGATGGATGATCTAAATTAAAAAACTCCATTTACAGTGAAACTATTCGATTACCGGTATCTTAAACAGTACGCTTTTACAAAAGCAAGACACAGCGACTATTTGTAAGTAGGGTTGTATTATTTCGATATAACAAAACATCACACATTTTCTGTAATTTACACTTTGTAGAACCCCTGAAGATGGTGTCATACGACATCGAAACGTCGGGCATGTAATAATAAAAACTCGTGTCATAAAAAAGCTTGGACTGATTTGCCGTAAAAAATAAACATCAATAAAAATACAGTCGAACTCTCGAATAACACAATTGAAGACATTTTTAAACATTATTTCGATTAAAATAGAGGCGTTGTGGTGCTGACGAATCGGATTTTTGGTACGTTTTTGTAATATTTACTTTCATCCCAGCTTCGCTATTCCACAATAAAATTTGGTTTTTGTATTCGGTGGGAAGACAGAAGAGAAGACATTTTCGACGGTTCATTGATTGAAATGAACACCACTTTTTCATATTTTTTGTTCTCATGATCTTTATTTTTTTTGAAAAGTATAACCTTAAGTGCAATGTATAGCTTCTAACTTCAGCTTTCTTAGAAACTAAGTGAAATTTTTTTGAGCATTTCGTAGCTGATCTACAGTCTTTTTTCGAAGCATGTTTTTTCGGATATTTTTCCTAGACTTTGAATAACGGAAAACTGCTGATGTATTGTAGCTGGGCATTGACTGAGAAATATATTTGAGTTACGTTACAAGGTTTCCAAAACTATACATTTTGTAAAAATCGGTAGAAAAATAAGAGAGATATAGCGGTTTTAAGCGAAGAGTGTCAAATTATCACACGAGGTCATAAAAACGAGTGTGTGCCCATGATGCAAGTGATGATGCAAAATTAAAGTTTTCAAAAATTCATTGAGGGTCCCCGAAGATTTTTTTTATTTGGATGTACACGAAGTTGCAAGCCGCAAAACTTCCAATAGTGTCATATTGTCACTCAAGGGCGGATTAGGGTTAAGATGGCTTCCATTTCACTTTAGCACAACGCATTTTTACCATTTCCACTACTACCTGAGCAATATTGATTTTTTCCAATGAAATCTTAAAAAATTGGAATGAATTTCTGATTTTCGTAGGGTTGGTAGTTAAATGTGTTTCGCATCAACTGCAATAGATAACTTATTTTTTCAATGTGGCGTTCAATTCGTATATTTGTTTATTTGTATAAAAAATCAACGGATCACATGTTGATCCAAATGATAGCTTAATTGTAAATAACTTATTAAAATTAAAATCCACTCGACACATTTCTGGACCAGTCAAAATTTTCCTTCGGAACACATTCCACACGTCAAAGTCGAAATACTCTGAAAAACAATTATCAGTTTTAAGATTCCAACAAAAGCGCTGCTTACCCCATAGTTGTTCAGGCGAATGGGAACTTAGAGCTGCAAATGCTGGTTTCTTTAATCCTCGGGGTCACACACTGAGAGGGACATCCTCCAGCAACGTACAAGGGTCAATTCTCGATGTCAATAGGTCAGCAACAACCAGAGCTCGAGTAGCGTTTCTGCAAACTTGAAACGTATCCAAGTCTAAGAGGCGGCAACGATTTTCATATCTCGGCTAACGAAACAAGTCATGCCCATTCAATTGACGTAGGGCATACCGTAGGAAGCGCCACTGGATAGCCTCGATTCGTACAGCTCCGTTCTGATAGAAAAGTTTCATGTTATCAGCATATGCAATTTACCTGCCGTCAAGAAGCGAGAGTGCGTCATTGAAGTAGATTACAAAAATTATTGGTCCTAAATGGCTTCCTTGGGGTACTCCTGAGGAGGCAGCGAATTGCCTGGAAAAGGATTCACCAGTTCGAACGGATAACTTCCGTCCCGTTAGATAATTCTGGATGCAAACCAGTAGAGATCCACAAAATCGTAAGCGTCCGAGCTTTGTGATAGCAATACTATGGTTTAAAACAATCTTGAACGAAAGATGTGAAGTAAGTTGGTAGTCGTGGACCGTTTAGGCATGATTCTATGCTGGTCATTGGAAATGTGAAGCTTGCAAAACGAGGAAACAGGATCCATAACGACCAGTTCAAAGAGTTTGGATACCGCACATAGAGCTGATATCTCACGGTAGTTGCTAACATCTCTCGTGTCCCCTTTTTTGTGGACAGGAAACATATGAGCATCCTTCTACAGTGAGAGAAAGATTGTGCTATCCAGCGATGATTGAAATATATGTTTGATGGGAGTTAGCAAAAGTGGCATTAAACGCTTTAAAAAATTGCTGGTATACCGCCCGGGCCCGTAAAGGTAGAATTTTTCAACTTTGATGTCGCTTTCAAGATGGCGGCATCACCAATTAGGAAACCGTTTGAAGATGAACCTAGAGGTAAGATATTCCGGGCAGCCCTGGCTAGTTTCTCTGTAGAAATAATCTCAGTTGTAAAGACGCTTGAGAATTTTTGGTAAAGAGTTCACAATTTTTGGGGTCGGAATTAGCTGTGTTGTTATCCAGGAGCATGTGGGACGAAGCCATGTTTCTTCCCGCTGATTTTTTACGTTCTTACAAAAAATAATCTAACTCGTCTTGAAATTCCGTTGTAGCCGATTAAGATAATTCTGGTAGTAGCGCTTACTGGTCTTCTTATATGCTTAGTTCAGTTTGCGGTATTCGTTCGAGCAACTTGTGTTTGTTACAGTTTCTAAGGGCAAGTTTTTTAGCTGTCTTTAGTTGCCGCAGTTCCTTAGTCACCCACGGAGCCCGTAGATGAGCACCTACGCTACGTTTCGGCACAAGGCGGTCGATGGTGTAGTTCATGATGCCTCTAGTATGGTGATCTCAAATGCCAAATCGCACGTTCAGCCATATTGAAAAAAGTTTTGACAGCTGGCTGAAGTGTTTACGAAAAAGGGGGCCCAGGGATGCCAGGTGTTTGAGATAAAAAATCAGTAATTTGGAAATAAAAAGTCTGTGTATCTTAGACCAAAGATCAAAAGATTTTAAACCATATTGGGGTTAAGTTTATTTCATTTGATTTAAATTGGACTTCCGGAAATAAAGAAATGATTTGAGTTTTCAATGAATTCATTTAATTCGAATCACTTTTTTTGTATATAAAATTACTATATACTCCGCACTTTTCGAATGTTAGCCGTTATGAACCGTGATGATATCAGACAACCAAAATCCTAAACCGGATGTTTCTTGGCCCTTCAACCGATTGAAGGCATTGATATCGGACTGTCGATGCTGTTCACCATTGAAGCGGCGGTAGAGGCTGCATCATGCGCTACGTCACTGCCACGGCTGTCGCCGCCACCGTCACCACCCTGCAGCTCATCGGATACGCATCAGATCCGGATTGTTCGATTGGACCTTCTGGAGCAGCGATGACAACATACAGACAGGTGTCCTCCTGAAGCAGCTGTTTCATCTCGATGAAGATCGGATGTTCCTGCAGGAAGGCCAGCCGCTTCTCGGACGATGGAATGCCATGCCTTGCCAGGTTTCCATCCGATTCGATGACTTTCTGCTGCTTCCAGTTACCAAACAGCTCCTGAAAGAAAATAGTGTTGGATAAGCATAAACTTGTTATTAGAAATGGATAATTAATGTTACTCACCGTTACCGACCAAGCTGGTAAAGTCGTCTATCGATCCAACCTCTTTCAACTTGGCAAAATTGGCCGGAATTCATCCAGAAGATTTTTTTTTCGTTCCAATGGATTATATCTGCAAAAATCAAGGCAAAATCTTTGTCTGAGCTTTATCTTGACGATTGGCAAAAGTCCGTGTTTTACTAACAAATCCATCTGGCATCTCAGGCAGCTAGCAGCCAGCTGTCAAAATTTCGACTGCGTTTCACCCCCTCGTCCGCATCCAACCCTCTTCTACTTTTGACAATCAGAGACCACCATACTAGATGCATCATGGTGTAGTTAAGGATGTTCGTAAGTGTCTCGGCAGCTGCGTTGGGATCAGAAAGATCGAGCTCGACTTCCCAATTCCATCCACTTCGAAATCCATATTCTTGAAATCTGGACGTTTTCTCAATGGGAGCATATAAACTAGCGGCGCGGAATGAGACCACTGGGGCATGGTGATGTGAGACAGCTTTGACGAGGGGAGTGGGAGCTAAATCGATCGTCGGAAAGGATTCCGGAAAGTTCCGGAAATGTTCAGGAGAACCCTTCGTAAACGAAGCAGAATTCAAGCATTCGGCCGTTCCCGTTTTCAATGTTATATATCTGACGTAGAGTCGCTGTGCTTAAGGCATCTAAGTAGATGCTGCAAGGTGCTGTGAAAGAAAAACGCACACGATCTGGAAACAGAAATAGGGGGGAGCACCATTTCAGGCCAGGCAGGATGTCATCTTCAGGAGAGCAAATGAAACTAACTTAAGAGAGGTAACGTGAAAAAGATTCGGCTACAACCAGGTTACTCAAACGATCAGGAGGCACGTACACTACGCACACATAGATTTTCCGATTACCAAGATCGATGCGGGTACAAAGATGTTCCAGATTATCCCATGAATCGTCTTCAATTAGCAGGGCGGGCAGCAGATAAGTAGTATTATTTCTTCTATATCTGGCCAAAAAGTATGTCCCTTAAAAATTAAAAAAAGGAACGCTATATTTAAAACCGAGGGATTGCAGTGGAGAGAGAATTCTTTGCATTTGGAACGGTAATGATCAAAACTCCACAACTGCTTAACAAATCTAACAAATCGCAACAATTTGCAACAATTAGGGGAACATGCCCTATTATGCGCCACCTAAGCGAATCGCTGATTTTCTATGTATTCCACGTACAAATTGTGTTAAAAATGGGTGTAATCGTTGAAGAAAAGTGTTTTCTACAAATGTCTATGATTTTTTATTACTCAAATTGCTATAATTGCTTCAAAAACTTGATTTTTTAAAACCATATTCAAATCCACAGAACAAAACTGTGTTGCAAATACGCGCCGCCGTGTATTCAATACGCGCCTAGCAGCCGGACACACCCGAAAGCAGCCGAAGACCGAAAACACACCAATACTTCCAGACACTTTGACTGAAAGGAAAACCAAAATGGACTAATCAAAATTTAAAAAAAATGGAGAAGTAGATTTTTTGGGCTGAATTAACGCTCAAAATATGGTTTTAGACATTTTGATCATTTTCAATGAAAATTGGCCTTTTTGAAAAATTTATGCTATTTTCAGCCTACTACGATTGGCGCGTTATAACGAGCGCATGGGCCGTGATAGAACATACCCATAAAAAGCATACCTTAGCGAGTTCAGTATGATTTTTTAGCATAAAATCATAGTTTAGATTCTCCTCTATCGATGTGTCAGAAAATATTGTCTTATTCGTTTTTCTTTGTTTGGTGACACCTTATTGAAAGTGTTTTAAAGTTTAGATCAAAATGAAGAAAAACCTAAATTGTGAAATTATCACAAAACAGGGGCATTTTAAGGAAAAATTCATACTTGCCATGGCGTATAACAGCATTTAAAACAAATTGGTAGTATTTTGCAGGCTTAAAATGTTTCAGGATCATCAAAACAAGGGTGGCGCGTATTAGCCACATGGGGCGTTATATGAACTTTTCCCCTAGCACATTTTCACTCTCTCCGAGCACCGGTTTCTTTCTTTTTAACTTAAACATTCTAATTCTCTCTAAAAAATTGTAACAAATTACCACAAATTCAATCATTGGCAGCAAAATTTGTTTGATCATTGACGATGATTCTCCGTTTATCTCAGTCTCCTGCTTAAAACTATCGTAGGGGAACATGTCCTATTACGCGCCACCTAAGCGAATCGCAGATTTTCTATGCATTCCACGTACAAATTGTGTTAAAAATGGGTGCAATCGTTGAAGAAAATTATTTTCTACAAATGCCTATGATTTTTTATTACTCAAATTGCTATAGTTGCTTCAAAAACTTGATTTTTGAAAACCTTATTCAAAGCCACAGAACAAAACTGTGTTGCAAATACGCGCCGCCGTGTATTCAATACGCGCCTAGCAGCCGAACACACCCGAGAGCAGCCGAAGACCGAAAACACACCAATACTTACAGACACTTTGAATGAGAATAAAATCAAAATGGACTAATCAAAATTTAAAAAAAATAAAAGTAGATTTTTTGGGCTGAATTAACGCTCAAAATAAGGTTTTAGACTATTTGTTCATTTTCAATGAAAATTGGCCTTTTTGAAAAATTAATGCTATTTTCAGCCTACTACGATTGGCGCGTTATAACGAGCGCATGGGCCGTGATAAAACATACCCATAAAAAGCATATCATAGCGAGTTCGGTATAATTTTTTAGCATTAAATCGTAGTTTAGATTCTCCTCTATCGATGTGTCAGAAAATATTGTCTTATTCGTTTTTCTCTGCTTGATGACACCTTATTGAAAGTGTTTTAAAATTTAGATCGAAATGAAGAAAAACCTAAATTGTGAAATTATCACGACACAGGAGCATTTTAAGAAAAAAAAATCATACTTGCCATGACCAATCACAGCATTTAGAACAAATTGGTAATATTTTGCAGGCTTAAAATGCTTCAGATTCTTCAAAACAAGAGTGGCGCGTATTAGCCACATGGGGCGTTATATGAACTTTTCCCCTAACATGAGAAGATAACTGTAGTGACCGGACGTTCCTTTAACAGCCCTTTCGTTTTATCTCTTAAGAGCACCTGCAACGGTTCTGGCGTAAATATTGGTTTTAAGTATACCAGTTTAAGCACAATTTGAAATTTTAGAATCGGCTAAAACACCTACTCCCCACCGGTGTAGGAGCAAATTTAAAACGGAAACACTTTCATTGCAGACACTCAATAATTGAGAAGGAAGAACCCATTTTATTAGAAAAATTGCATAAGTTTTGAGTTTCACGGTTAATTGTTTTAAAATTAATTCTACGAATATTCTTTTTGACAGAACAATGATTTCAACTATTCTACCAGGATTACATTAATTTTAAAGCAAAAATGACTACACAACGAGGAAAAAAGGTCAATTGAAACAATTCTTCAATTAATTCAATCAAATTGCTTTGAATCAATGTTATAAGGTTTTGTTAAAATGAAATGAAAAAGCAATTTTTTTATCAAGTTATTGCTGACATTGATATAGGAAATGAGAAATGTTTATCCCAAAGTCAAAGGAAATTTTCCTTTGATTTGTCGATATTTTTGTTTATCAAAAACTTGTTTCACTTTGTAAATTTATGTATGGATACAGAAAAATATGCTGCTATTGACGAAAACTCCGAGCAATCTATACGAAACTAAAAATTTCTCAATATCTCAAATAAAACAAAAATTATAGAACAAACAATAAACATTTATTTTACCTCATCTAAAAAGTATTAAAATTTTCTTTTCGTTTATTTTTTTCAAATTTTAGAACGATGACTGAATTCACTAATTCGTCGAGCCCAAATGAAAAGCTTTTTATTAAATTATATTAAATCGAGAATAATGTGCTTATACTTGATATGGTTTTTATAAACATCTATTCTCAATTTATGTTACGTATAGGCTGGTTTAAGCGAAAAAAACATTCAAATAATATCTCAAAAAGAAACTTTTATCACACTCAATGTTACCCAAACATGTGTGAAAAAAATCATTGTTGGCTAAAATTTTCTCACCGTGAACTAAATCGGTCTGTCGTATATTTTGAAATCCTGTTCCAAATTTGCATGAATTTGGAACAAAGGCGTATAACTGTTGGGAATTTTGAAATCGAAAACTGTGCTAAAACAGCGATTTACGCCACCGGTGCCAGCCGGACTGTTTTAGCGTGGTCGAAAACCGTGTTTTGCACCTACCGTTGGGACAGCCCTAACACCGACTTTCTTTTTTCATACGTCGATCTACATAAATGAAAACTCTTTACTCAACTGAAGAATCTTTCTACCTTTTCTGATTCCCTCGCGAGGACGAAATCACACACACGCACATTCAGTATACTGTGTCATTTTTGCTTGATACTGACTGTGATCTTTTAACTATCGTTCACACCAGTACGAATGCATCCTACATCCGGATACACGTCCGTGCTTATCTGAAATTAGTCATCTGAGACATTTTACAATTCTGTCTCATTATAATTACTCCTGATCCCTACAATAACCATGAAGCATATTCTTACGTTGGTATTACGAACCATACAGAAATAATTTAAACATATTTATGCTCTAATAATTTTAATTCCACTTTACTAAGAGATGCCCTGATTTTCTCTGGACTTACAAAAGAATCTGTGTCATATTTTTAAAGGGTCTGAAATTCCCTTTTTACTTTCCACTAAACGAAATTTGAAAGCTAGAAACCCGTACATCTTTTAGACCTGTCTTGTAGTTCCCGTAATTTTTCTCATAACTCCATGACGACCAGCCTAATTGAACACGCGAACAGGAGGTTTACAATTTTTAATTGCCGATGGAGCTAACACTATGGGTGGTATGAAAAAAACTTAGTAATTGCTTTTGCTAAACTGAATCGAGCAGTCGAGCAGTCGCTTAAAGCAATTGCTTCGGTTGTTATGAATAAAGTTTTTTTGACAGCTGTTTTCTCAGTCAGGAGCTTTTACTTTTAGAACAAGCTAGTTTGGTATGAATAAAGCTCAAATCTGAAGCAATTGCTCGACAAATCTCATAGCAATTGCTTTATTTTCTAAGCATGCTCGGTAGCAGACTTTTCCAATAAAAAATTCTTTAAAAACGTCATGAACTTATCAAATTAGCAATATTTCACTTCAAAACAATTCAAAAAGGTATTTTCAACATGGATAAAGAAAATTCGAAGTGATAACCCAACTTTTTTCATATTCCATCATTCGTCTAAGATGACAGTAAACAAATCAATTAGTAAATATTTCAAATTAAAAAAAATCCGACTATAGTGGAAGAAGTCCCAATTGGCTCAAAGTAAGAAATAAATTGTAATAATTTAAAACATTATACAGATCTCTCATTTTTACATAATTTTTTATAATCCTAAGATTAAAAAAAAATCTAAATTAAAATGCGCGCCTATTGCCTATTTTTTTATACATCGGATTATCCCGATCCGAATACATGTGGGAGAACTTATGATAAATTTTAAACTTAGGCCATTTTTTGTTTGTCAATATTCGAATATGTATTCATTTTTCTTTAAACATCAACATACGAGCACGCATTAACAAAAAATTCCGGTCGTTCTTACACCCACCACCCGCTTCGTCGACTTCAAGGCACTTTAGCCGTACTTTTCAATTTTCTGATCGGCTTCTTTCATTTTACTTTAGAAAAATTCAGATTCTGCTGGTTGGATAGCTCTATTTTTCGAAGCAAAAGCTATGTTCTAAGACTTTAGTACACATCTGCTAAGCAAATGTTTATTCATACCAAACTAAGCAAATGCTTTGGACTTTTGCTTTGATGGATTTCGAGCTAAGTAAAAGCTACCGAAGTAATTGCTAAACCTTATTCATACCACTATATGTCAAAATTGTGCTTAAACGTGCATTGCGCCAATGATGACATAATTATCTTTATGACAAATGGCATGATGATGCACTATACCACTGTATACAAACATTCAAGCAAAACAATATTTTTGTCAGGGAAATTCATCCTAGAAAAAAGAAAATAAAAAAAAGTAAAGGGAAGTGAGCGTCGAACTCAAAACACCTGTCTTAAATCGTCTTGCCAGTTGCAGTATTTTTACATGTATTCTACCTGCGTCAGTTATTAAGAGGGTTACGGCCAAACAACAAAAACACACAGCGTTTGATTGATGGTTAAAGCTTATTATTGCCAAACCTTGTTCAAATACTATGCAAATTACATGCATATACTGGGATGTCATGATTGGTTTAGATTCTCAACTGTGGGTGTAGGAGCCCAAAAATATGAACACATCAAAAATGCATCTGACGGCAGTATTCACCTTTCGTAAAAAATTTAAATTAATCTTTTTTTTTAGATTTGTCCTTTATATTAATACTTTTGATGTTTATTTTGGAGCCTACATGCACAAATTTAGATTTTTTTTTTTACTTTTTGATAGGAACTTAATCCGTTACGGTAATTTATCCTCGATAAACTTTGATTTGTTTCCAGCCAGACATACAACTTGAATTCAAAGTTTTATTTTGCAATAATTTTATTTTCACTTCTTATCTAGAATGGTTCGCTGACTAGGTAGTAATCGTATATTAAAACAAATCTCCGCTAGTCTTAAACTAATATTCGATAACTGCGTTGAAAGATTGCAGGTAGGGACAAGGAACACTCACGAGCCCTCTCTCGTTTATCGAAAACAAACACTGCCCGTTTCTTGGGACGAACACTATTCGTTCACACCTTTTTCTTTCTGCGATAAGAGGACAACAACAACAAGACTTTTCACTTTTGGCGGTTGTCTACTCGATAAGCGCACATCGGCCCTCTCGGCCTGTCAGCAGTCTTGCGTTTCGGATGATTGTTGCCGTTGCGGTTGCTGTTCCTGTTGCTGGAGCTGGAACCGGTAAACCGGATAACGCGGGGTGAAAGGTTTCGCTCCCAGCGTTTGGCGTCCCTCGTCTTCGTCGTGAATGTTTACCTCGACGCGGCTGAGCGATTCCTCGTAGCTGTGCGGAACTGCGGAAGATTGCATAGCCATATTAGATTAACAGAAAGAGATGAAGGTACTACGTTCACATGATTTATGCTCGGCTCGGAATTCTATGCTCACTTTTCAACGATTGCAGGCTGCTACTCGATAGGAATTGGGTAGAGAGATTGGTTGCCGATGACGACCCTTGGCTTGCTTCGATGGCTGAGGATCGTTCCTGCGATTGGTTTAGTTTGGTCAGCGGGACCGTTCCTATGGTGATTGGAATTTTGAGCCGGGGACTCATGTACAGGCCAGGTACCTTGGCAATCACCTCGATAAAGTATTCGATTTGTATTATGGAAACAGATCGAGAGGGGGGCTCAGGTGGGATCAAAAGCCGCCTCTCGTAGCCAGCCGATCGGTTTCGATTCACTCCGCTGCATTGGTATTTGACAAGGGTGCAAAATACACTTTTGGTGTTGACTGTCGGCGATTGGCTTACGTATTTCACTTGTCGTCTAAGCTTTATTTTAATCTCATTAATGTCCTTCTTGCTTTTATTGGCGACGTCGACCGTTACCAGAATCAGCTGGCCGGGAACGTAACCAGTCATGGGAATAAATGCTGTCATAATCATCGGAGCCGATCTACATGGTCCGCAGCTGAATTGTTTCATGTTTTCCTGCACGGTGGCCACGTTCAGAGGAGGCGATACTTTGTTCAGATCCAGCTGGTTAACCACCGTAAAGGCGATCTTGTACGTCAGATCAAACTTCCACGGCCTTTCCAGTACAATCCGAATCGTGTATCGTATGAAACCGAAATCCCCCTCGAAGGATGTGGGACTGTTCTCTGGCAACTTGTAGGAAAATCGGAATCTGTGCACTCCCTCTCCGATTTCCACCTCCTGCAGCTCATCTTCCTCGGCTGCCCTGAGAAAAATTTGCTGGTAACTAGCATACTCCTCCCTTCCAGAACACACGACACTCTTCCCATTTCCTTTACTTTCACTCCATTTCACACTAGCCGATCCTGTGATTTTCAAATACATACTCCTGACCTTCTTCGCCTTGGACAGGCTCAGCTCCACCTGGCCGGATACCGTTTGTCCGGCCAGATACACGCCATGATGGTTGTCATCGAATGTGATGTCACAAATTGGCGGAGCCATTCCATAGTAGAATTCCGATAGCAGAAACTAGCAGCGTGTAAATTCGATACAACGATTCGATTCTCACTGAACTAACTATACCTGCTGATAACAAATTTCCGCGGAGCGTCCTTTCCGATTATAATCTGTACCAGTTTTGTTATCAGTTGGCTTTTTTCTGTTGCTCCAGAGGTGTCTCTTGAAGAGGGGCCAGGAATGACTCATTCAACGTTCTATTTATAAGCTACTGAATGGTTGACAACACTCTAGAATTATATCATTCGGTTTCAACCAGGTATGTTGAGTCGAAGTTTCTGGACTGTTTCTGAATATTGGTTTCTTACAGTCGAAAACACATTTTTGAAGACACCTTCAACATTTATTTATAGCATACGTCGACATAGAGTGTCCCATTATGTCTAAGCACGGTTTAAAATGAACAGTATAAATACTATTTAGAGCAAATCCTTTTTTCTCTTTTATGTTCTCTATTGTATTCTTTTACAGTGAATCAATAAAAAATTCGACTCCAGTTAATCATAGGCCAGTGATTGAATTTTTGATCGAAGATTTTTATACTTTTATACTTCAGCACAGATTGATTTACGATGATTTTGATCACTTTTTCCAGTCTTTTGCATAATTTTCGATGAAATCTGCAGGCTTCACATGTTTTCGCAAATACGATTTGGAATGGGCCCAAAAAGTTTCAATCGGTCTCGATCGAGGATAATTTGGCGGATTCATTTCCTTCGGTATGATATGGACTTTTTTTAGATAGATAGCAAACCATCGTGTCCTCCGAGTAGTGAACTGATGCTAAATCCGGCCAAAACAGTTCTTGCGGATCATGGAGAGCAGGTGACGGTTCATTTCCTCTCGGACGTAAACAGCTGTATTCATTGTGTTAGTGGTCAAGAACGGCTCGGAAAGCGTGCTACATTCACATATAGCTTGCCAAATCATTGCATATTTACAGAATGTTTCGATAAAATTTGATGTCTCCGTCTCGTCAACACTTTGGTAATTCAAAAAAATGAAATACTGATCAGTCGGAAATGTTTTGTAATTAAACTTACAATAGGTTTCGTCGATGAGAACGCACACCCAGCACACGGCATCGACACAGCAGTCGATAATTTTATTTACGAGCTCTAGGTTTGACGGAAGCAGGTTGATTTTCTTCTTCTGCTTCATATATGTTTTTGACCCAATCTTACCTTGACACGATGAACGGTGCTGAGAGGAGATCCACGTTTTTGGCCACAACATTGACTTTTCGGTCCAAAGATTTGTCCACCGGACCCGGTTTCCACACAGATTTTTTTTTGTCCTCGAAGATGCTCTCCTCTTCATACTTTCGAATCGCGTTTCGGACCGCTCCAATACTTTCTTCTTCCATTTTCGCCGAATGACTAAGCGAGATGTTAGAGATAGTATACCTTTTGTGCACAATATTTTTGGGCTTTTTCGAGAAAATGCTTCTCATTTTCACAAAAATTATGAAAACTGGAACTCACGATACATAGAGTTCAAGTTGAACTACAAACAACAACAACACACAGCAGAAATCAGCTATTTGTCATCCAGAATGAACCAAGTGGTATCAAAAAAGTGCTTAGACATAATTGGACACCCTATATTTATGTCATAGAAGGGAGTCACACTCATTTCCAATTCAAATTTTGTTTTCGATAGCTATAACTGTTTTAAATGATCTATTGAAAAAACAATCCCTTAAATGTATTTTTTTTTCACTCGTAGTAAGCAAGCTTCTATGAAAATCTTACCGCTGCCCATGGCTTTTATCAGTTTGGTGACAAACACACTGTACGTACCGTTAAGAAAATCCAAACAAAATAACGTATGCAACTGTTTGCTATAAATTACGATAAGTGTTATAAGGGTTTTCGGTAGAAGCAAATTATTGGCAGCATGAACCTTCCCAGAAATGGATTACGCCTGTGCACAGTGTGACAAAAAATCATTTGTTCGTGATTATTTTCACATCAGAATAATCGACACTCGAGCTACTTTAAAAGCTTCAGATGAACTCATTGGACAAACCTTATTGGTATTTCTGTGAAAATAACAAAGTTAGATGTCAAATGCCGAATACGAATACAGTGTGTTTGGTGAATATAGTAACGATATTTGTTGCATATCAACGAATTTATCTGTTACATTGTCAGTTCACAGGCAGTTCATTTAGAATTTGAACAGAGATATGACACTTCAAACAAAATTCCGATCATTATTTTTTATTTATATAGTATTCCATCTCACGACATAACTTGACGAACATAATTCCTAAAATTCACACCCCACGTTCGCCAGATCACGCTCCATTTGGTCTAACCACTTCGCTCGTTGCGCCCCCGCTCGTCTTGTTCCTACCGGATTCGTAGCGAACACCTGTTTTGCAGGACAGTCGTCCGGCATTCTCGCAACATGTCCCGCCCAGCGTATCCGGCCAGCTTTCACCACCTTCTGGATACTGGGTTCGCCGTAGAGTCGCGCGAGCTCGTGGTTCATCCTTCGCCTCCACACTCTGTTCTCCTGTACGCCGCCAAAGATGGTTCTTAACACTCGTCGCTCGAATACCCCGAGTGTACGCAGGTCCTCCTCGAGCAATATCCAAGTCTCGTGCCCGTTGAGAACAACCGGTCTAATGAGCGTCATATACAGGTTACACTTCGTGCGAGGGCTAAGGCTTCTCGACCGCAGTTGCTTGTGGAGTCCATAGTAGGCACGACTTCCGCTGATAATTCGCCTCCGGATCTCACAGCTGGTGTCATTGTCTGCCGTCACCAGTAAGCCGAGATAGACAAAGTCTTCGACTATCTCCAGCTCTTCGCCGTCGATCGTGACCTTGTTAAAAATTCCGATCATATATTTCTTTTAATTTTATTGGAGATATTTTTAACATTCGGTCCTACAAATGTATATTAAAATTACAAGATGTTTCTAGATTCTATCATAAAATTGGATGGTTTTCAAATATTCTATCACTTAGGTCGCCATTTGGCTGTCGTCAGTTAGATAATTTTTTTTGGAAAATTAAGCCACCTACGTCGGTATTGCACGGCTACAAAATTTGACAAAAACTGCCCTGTAGAAATAACTAGCTTCTAATTTACCTGTTTTGCCCGATTGTATCGTCGACATTGCCTATTTTTCTTGAAAGTTGAGTGGCACTTTCCAACTTGAAAAGCATTTCATCAAAAACTACCTGGCTTCGTGTAATATGTTATGAAGTGAATCTATAGCGTGTAATTGGAAGTTTATATTTGGACGAACAATTCAAAATGTATAACATATTATATATACACTAGCTGACCCGGTGTGCTTTGCTACGCCTCCCAAAAATAACTGAAATTTTTGAAAATTATTATAATTTCGTTTTTTTTGTAGGAATCATTTTCAATCAAAGTTTAACTTAATTCAAAAGCAACCGCTTGAAATTGAGAGCTGCAACTGGAGTTTCAAAATGCACTACAAAGATAATTTAATCAAATTTTCTGAAACTTGATCTTTAAATCAGTTATCCAAGATCTGGAATTTTTGCTCTGTTTTGAATGCTCCATTGTTTCTTTAATAATGCCAAAATGTACACAAGGGATGAATTATCCGCAAGGATAAATATCCTGGAAAAAAGAAAAGAAAAACCAAAATTTTTGTTTTACTGGTATGGAATCATCAACCTTTCCCCCTTTTAATGCAGAAAGCGCTCACGAACTACTTTTTTTTATAGGAATTTAACCCATTAAGGCCATTCTTCCTCGCACTCACGAACTCCTATAAATATATTTTTAGTATCTAAATAACGTCACATTTCGCTCCGTTTGTCTGATAATTTTTCGAGAATAAAGGGAGGGTCTGAAATTACAACTTCTCTTACGTAATATCTATTGCTTGATAAGAACTCGATTTATGCCAAAAAAAATGTATGGAAGCCCTCCGTCCCCCTTCCCATTCGCAAGTGCTGGAAGGAGGTAGGGATCCCATTTGTTCACAATAAAAACTCTGCAATTTATTAAATCAGGTTCCATTGGTTTATAAGTTACTTAGCAATACAACAACATTTATATGGAACCCCCTTTGTGCCTCTCCTTTCCATACTGCAAAGCAACATTCATAAAAATATATCTCCTACTCATAGAACTTCCCATGTAAAATTTGATTCTATCTTTTAATTACTTCCCCTGTTATACAAACAAAATTGTATTGGGGTCCTCTCCCCACTTCCTATGTACTCCCTGGAAGACTGATGATGTTTCAAATAGTCATAGAACCATTTCTCGTCCCCAAATAATTTCCCATGTAATTGTTCGTTCTATTTGTTAGAGAAGTTCTTGTTTGATGCCAAACAATTGTATGTGAGCTCCCATCTTCCCTAACTTTATCCCCAATGCACAATGGTCCAAAAGGGCCTAAAGTGGAACTTCATTTTAGCTGCTAGGTGTCTTGACGGTTAGACCGTTTTCCATAACGTGAAAGTTTTAAAAATAAGGCACAGTCTACTATGATAAAAATAAAAACACAAACCTTTATGTTTGAAGAGATAGAGACAAAATTTATTCAACAAAGTTGTAGATATCATCAAAATATAAAACTTTGTTGAAATAATGAGAGCTATATCTCTATTCAGTACAGAGTTATAAAGCTTTTAGTTTAAAACATACTTTAAATTTGTTTTTTATACTTAACTTTTGTTAGTTTTGGATTTACATACAATGTTCACATCATTTATTGAGACACTTATTACAAACATTTTGCACTATATCTTAAGTCGATGCGACCTTTCCTTTCGAAGTTATAAATTGATTCAAGTACTTCAAACTCAGCCAGAAATCACTTGTCACCGCTCGCCCGTTTTTTAGTAGGGGAGAGTGGGGTAACGTGGGCCACTCGCAATGTCTCAGATGTGTGTTGAGATAAAAATCTCAAACCAACTGTCATCGTCGTCGCTTTGCGTGAGTATATATTCCTATATGTTATTGACTGAAATACGCATCATATGCTTCTTTTATTTATCAAGCTAAAAAAAGTTAGAAAAATTTACTTACATAATTAAAAAAACACCCGCTAATTTCATCGATAGGGAACCTAAAGTGCCTAACAAAAATATGCTCAGACGCTAATGATCTTAGTTTTGTCATGATCTTTCACGTGGAAAAGGAATTTTTGATGAAACATCAATAAGTCACACAAACGCAACCAATTTGCAAACCATAGCTTGTGGGGAATCGTGGGTCACATATCTTGAAACACCTATATTTTTATGTTTTATACACATTCAGAACTTAAAATACGTTTTTATTATCTGTAAAGTTTTCTTATGCCAAATGAAGAGTTAAGAAAAATATTTAGTCCATCCGATATAAGAAATTTTTCCAAAACGCTCGCGAGCCAGGTTTTGGAATCTATTCGATCAAACACAGCTCTCTTTTTTATTTCATCATCTAAAATTGCTTTTAAAATAAAGAAATGAATTAGGAAATCACAGTCTTTGGTCAACTCATAAACTTTAAATGTTATTTGGTCAATTTGGATTTGGTGGCCCACGATTCCCCACCATTTTTCAAAATCTAAAAAATATTGCTTTTTTTCAAACAGTCAGAATTTGGGGAAAATAACTTTTTTCAAATTAAAATAAAACCTTATGATACCTTGAAAATGTAGAAAACCATACCACAACGAAAAAAGTGGCCCATGGTTCCCCACTCTCCCATACGATTAGCATAAATTTTATGAATTCTTAGTTTTTAACGAGAAAATAGAGATTGATTGTTATTATTTATGTCATATCTTTTCAAGAAATGAATAATCTGTTAAAGTGTCTTCAAATGAAAGCTGCAACATCAAGAGAGCTATTGAATGGTATTTTTGGAGAATATTTTATGATACCAGTAGTATGTTTCAACAATGTTTAAAAAGTTTTTTTTTCTCTCTCTCTCTCTCTCTCTCTCTCTCTCTCTCTCTCTCTCTTTCTCTCATAAATGAATTCATATCAGTTTTTATCTTTTATTTTGTTCTGTTGGTTTATCAGTTATCAATGATTGATTTCATTCAGATCTGATTAATTTTTAAACTTATAAATATACTAGCTGACCCGTTGTGCTTTGCTACACCTTCCGGAAATAAATGTAATTTGTAAAAATTTATTCAAATTTAGATTTTAGAGAGCATTTTTTTAAATCAAACCTCATCATACTTCAGAACCAACAACTTTGAAATGAGAGCTGCAGCTGCAGTTCTGAATTGCAATTCAAAGATGGTATATATTATTTACTGAAACTTGATCTCTAAACTCGTTTTTCAAGATCTGAAATTTGTACTCTGTACCCAAAAAAACCTTTTTGAAATATGGTCCCTTCTTTGAAAAGCTCTTTATCTTAAATTTACATGGGAGCTCTCCCTTCTTTTTCAATTTGGTCCTGCACTGCTTGAAGAAGGTAGGCAAATTTAACCGGCTCGATACCCAAACAGCACTTATCATCGTAATGAAAAATATATGAAATTAGTTATGTATTAAATACAGTGCAAATTTCTTTTTTTTTTAATAAATTAACTACGGTGAACATATAAATATTTAAAAAAAATATCAGTTGCATCACTAAATAAGTTCTCAGCGTTTTTTTATATTTTCTCTTTGAAAGTCAAATATTCAAAAATGTAGGCAAAAACAAATTTCCAAGTTTACATTTGTCCCGTATATTGGGGCAAGTATCAATGCAAAGCTTATTTACAGATGCGTCAGAGTAATGGCTTTAAAATGGATTTAATACGAATTCCTGTTTTTTTTTCTATCAAGTTTCACTGATATATCTGCAGTATTCCTGCAATATTAATTTATGTTTGTTACTCCACTTTGAACAAATGCTGTTCAAAGGGAATGACCTTCATTTACAAAGACATTTAAGAATTTTCAATGTCCGCTGCAGTTTCAACATTCGGAATACCCCTTCTGGTCTTTCCAACATATTGAATCATTTTGAAGCTGAATTTCTTAAAAGTTCGACGTTTGCCCTTGCCCCACCGTGTAAGTTGACAGAAGGGAATATTGTTTTTAACACTTTAAGGGTAAACTAAAAATTTCTCTTAAAAATTTTGCGTCTAGTTGAATATCAGTTCTAAAGTCTCGCTTTTCAAAAACTAAGCGGATCAAAAGTCTCTTTTATGCAGCCATGTAACACAAAAACACTTTTCATGTTAAGTACGTACTTGAATTGGTATGCAAGCAAAAAGTACGATGGTTTTTTCAGAATTATTTAAAATAAAAAGCTACCATTTTCATTTCTAAATTCGTTTCAGTTGTGTATTTGGGCCGAAGTAACAATTTCTAGAAGAAAACATAATTTTTAATTTTTTTTAACGGAAAAAGTTGATTGTTTGAACATGTTCTAATATTCCTTGAATGAAAAGTCGAATGCTGCCTACATTAACACGAACTAAAATTTGAAATATTTTTGCAAATCTTTCAATTGGTTTTGATTCGATTGATAAAATATCAATCCGTGTCACATCTAGGCGTCATTTATTACCACGTGCTGTGTACAAATCAAATAAGCAAGAAAAAACACATCTAAGTTGCATATAGCCCCACGTGTTTGAGAAACAGGCGCCTTAAATTTTCCAGCAATCAATGAACAGTGTGCTTTGGTTACTATCCTCTTGCGACGACGTTTGCTCGCCCATGGAGACGAAAAACAAACCCCTCAAAGAAAATATGCTTGGTTGAGAAATACGCGCCAAAATATTCCTACTGATCAGTATGCTATGCCAGGGTTGCTATCCTTTTGCGACGTTGGCTCGCGACGCCTCGACCATAGAGACGAAAAACAAACCGCCCAAAGGAAAAAAAATCTCAAGAAAATGGATGTCATGACTTTAATTTGTTTCGAAAAACTACAAATTTTGTATGGAAGCCCCCCTTCCCTTATGTCGGATGGAGTTTTGACTATTACAAAAACCATCCCCGGCCTCAAAAACCCTCAGATGCCAATTTTGATGATGATCGGTTCAGTAGTTTCCGAGTCTATAGGGAACAGACAGACAGACAAACATTCATTTTTATATATATAGATATCACCAAAACAAGATTTGAAAAACAAAATCAGACAAAAGCTTCAAGTTCAGGAAACTGAAATTCTTCAAATTACAAACATTAGACATAGGCACATAAAATGCTGTTAAATTTTATAATCAAGATTTAAAAATGGTAATATGTTTTTATTGAAAAAAAAAATCCTTTCAAAAACTAACCTTTTCCATCTACTTTACGTTTATTGACTTTCAAACTAATATTCCCAATTGTACAGAACAGGCCACCTATTAACATTTTTGAATTGTTTGTTGTGTCTTTGTTTCTCAATTCTGAATTTTTATGTGTTCTCTAAACATATTTTTTTTAGAAACCCTTCAAACTAAATTAAAAAAAAAAAAGAAAAACATTGTTTGTATTACTTGTCCTTGAAACATTATTGAAATTGACGGCAACAACATATTAAAATCTAAAATTCTTCTTTCATTTTTCTTATTTTTTTAAATCGATCTTGATTTTAAACTTTAAACTTGATTTCGAACTTTGTTAAAAAGTTCGAAAAGTTATTAGAAGTTGAACCACTAAAGCTTAGTATTAATGACCTATGTTAACTAAATTAGTATTTGTTTTGTGTTTTCAGCATTTAGAACTAGTACTAAGAATTCTGTATTTATGTTTTTATTCGTTTCTTAGTAATGAAATCAATTCTCAACTTAGATTTTGTCAGTACATATAAGTACATATGATGAATTGAACATGTTTCTTATTATTTTTTATTATTTATTTTTATTTACATAGTATTCCGTCTCACGACATAACTTGACGAACATAATTCCTAAAATTCACTCGGTTCATAGCTACCGTTCTCCAATTTCTCGGGCACCCCACGTTCGCCAGATCACGCTCCACTTGGTCTAACCACCTCGCTCGTTGCGCCCCCGCTCGTCTTGTTCCTACCGGATTCGTAGCGAACACCTGTTTTGCAGGACAGTCGTCCGGCATTCTCGCAACATGTCCTGCCCAGCGTATCCGGCCAGCCTTCACCACCTTCTGGACACTGGGTTCGCCGTAGAGTCGCGCGAGCTCGCGGTTCATCCTTCGCCTCCACACTCCGTTCTCCTGTACGCCGCCAAAGATGGTTCTTAACACTCGTCGCTCGAATACTCCGAGTGTACGCAGGTCCTCCTCGAGCAATATCCATGTCTCGTGCCCGTAAAGAACAACCGGTCTAATGAGCGTCGTATACAGGTTACACTTCGTGCGAGGGCTAAGTCTTCTCGACCACAGTTGCTTGTGGAGTCCATAGTAGGCACGACTTCCGCTGATAATTCGCCTCCGGATCTCACGGCTGGTGTCATTGTCTGCGGTCACCAGTGAGCCGAGATAGACAAAGTCTTCGACTATCTCCAGCTCGTCGCCGTCGATCGTTACCTTGTTATTACTGGACAAGCGGGTTCGGTCGGTCTCGGTACCGCAGGCCAGCATGTACTTCGTCTTGGACGTATTAATCATCAACCCAATCCTTCCTGCTTCGCGTTTCAGTTTGCAGTAGATCTCCTCCACCGCCGCAGATGATCTGCCGACTTCGGAACATGTTTCATTGTAACTAAATAAAATCAATATTGTGAACTGCATAGACAATGCCTTTTATTTTGATAACTGGAAAAACCAAATATTAAAAATAATCAAAGTCAGAAATTAAATCACTGGCACTCTAGAAATAAAATTTAATATATTCATCGTTTTATCAAATTAAATTAAATTATCTACTAGGTATGGTGTAATGAATTCTTTGAATTTCAAATGAAATTTTTTTCCTGATCGAGAATTTAAATTTCAAATCATGAATTGAATAATTATTTTTCCAAATTATTTATTTCTAACATGATCTGAAATTTATTTTGGAATGTGGATTCGATTTCCTCATAAATCTCTTTTTTTTTAATGATATCTATGTCTGCACTGCATTTTTATTTTCGAAGAATAAAATTCTTGTTTTATTGAAATTTTAATTCGTATTCGTTTTTAGTTTTTCGTAAATTTTGATTTCAAATTTGAAAGCTAGGCTGTTTAGAATTTATTTTCAAGCAAAATATTTATTCAGATTAACGAAAATCTATTTAAAAATGACTTCCGGAGGAATACTGTTGATTTGAATATGTGATTCTGGATATGTTTGAATTTAACAGTAAAAACTTTTATTTACTCAAGTCTGTGTCATGGTCATAAGTAGAAAAATAGTTTAACAAACCAATTTTCCTATTTATTGTGCATTTTTTTCTTATTATTTCTAGCTAAATTTGAATTTTGAAACCCCACCCCCCCCCCCCCCCCCCCCCCATCATGGACGGGTCCTTCACTCGCCTGGATCTGAAACAATCATAGAAACATTTCTCGTACTCCAATATCCTACCATGCTAAATTTGGTTCCATTAGCTTGATTAGTTCTTGAGTTATGTAAAAAACTGTAAGGTAGACGTTAATATTCCCAAAATCCAGTTCAAAGTTCAATTTAAGGGCTAGAAAATCTGAGAAATTGCAAATTGACAAAAGGTTCGAAAAATAGTTATCTTTGAAAATTCGTCAAAAATTCTGTGTTTCGTATTTTGAAAATCTAACGATGCGAAATTGTTCCATCCTCTTTTCAATATTTATCTCGTATGACTTTAACAATTTTGACGGTACATTGATTGAAAAGTACGGTTTTCAAACCACTTTTTTACATTTTTTGTAGTCATGACCTTAAAAAATTCAAAAAAAAACTTACTTGTGTACAATAGATATTTAGCTTCTCACTTCAGCTTTCTTGGACACTAAGCGAATTTTTATTTTAGCTTTTCAAAGCTGATCTACTGTCTTTTTCCGAAGTTTAATGTCGGTTGGTCTCAAATCGAATCATCGCCGCTGGCGTTCACATCTTATGCCAATGACGTTGAAATATTGAAAACTCATGATTGGAGTAAAGGCTGAATTTTGGGTGCATGTAAAAGAATGTTTCTATTTCTGTGTGCAAATATATCAAATCTATGTACACTGTGAAAAAATCACCGACACAAAAGTAGGTGTAGGTAATTTCACATGCAAATTTCCTAACAATCACGATATTTACGCAAAAAGCTCCATCCTTTTGATTAATGTGAAAAAATGTTCCCCCTATATTTTCAGGAGTCGTTCATTTGTATCCAAATAAATAGGAAACTTAAAAAAATTCAAAATTAAAAAAAGATTTCATATAAATCTATAATTAAAATATTTTTGAGAAAAAATGTATATAAAACCTTTTATCTTGACACATTGAAGATCGAATCGATAAACTTCCATTAAAACATTTATTCATTTATTTTTTAATGCTTTTGTTTCCACACTTTTCAACCGCTGTTCAAGAATAACGTTTGATTTCCCATAATGGTAGGAAGCTCCATACGATAAGATAAACATTGGAATTTCTTATCAGCGAAACCACAGGAAAAATGATTTGGATACAAATTACCGTCAGAGTGACTTGCTTTGAACTGAAAACTATTGTATAACAATTTTATCGTGTTATATCTGAATTCTAAATAAAAATAATAAAACATCGTGAAAAGACGAAAACTTTGGGTAACTTTTCAATTTTAATAATTTATTGACGATTTTAGAAATAGAGTTTCAAGTAAAGACGATGTTCTTTAAACATACGGTTGATTTGGAAAATCATTGTTTTGCTAACGAATTATGACTAATCATTATTTTCGAATGAAGACTTTAAAATGAAATAGTAAGTCACTAGAATTTTGTGTTTCAAAATTCTCAAGAAGGGAATTAATAGTTTTTTTGCAGTAAATGTACTGGGAAATAGGTAACAGAAATGGTACACTCTATGGCTACACTTTATTCGGTGTTTGCCATTATTTAAATACCACTTGTTGCAGAACATAACAAACTAATGACTCATTAAAACTGTAATTAGCGGACATGAGTCAACCCACAGACCGTTTTCCGTTCGTTGGCCGATATGTTTTGTTTTCGGACACTAATTTGTGCCCCGTTGCAATATCATTATTTTTTCCTGCAAAAGTACCGACAAACCGAGATTTGCCATGTTCATTCCTGTGTAAGTAATAATTTTTCCACGATTCACACAGGTCAATTTCATCCATGTTTTGGTCTCTCCCCCTACCTTTCTAAGGGGACTTAAGACCACGAATCGTTCCGGCCAACCAGCTCCAAATGCAGCAGCAAGTGGCGTTATTATTTGCGTTCATTTCACAGTGATTACAAGTTGCCATCCGGGAAAGGTATTTATTACAGTGTGCCAACTAAAAACGTGCAATTAAATGAAAATTGTAAACATAATTTATATCCGATGCAACAAGGTGGCACATGGCACAAACCAGCTGTAGTTAGCCCACAATTCCCGACCCCTGTTCCTGATTCCATCACCATACCCATTCGCATATTTATATTTTCGTCTCAAATCAGTGGATATCTTTTACAGCTCGCAAAGTTTATATAGACTCTCCAATATTATATTGTTGTGGGTACCTACTCGAATGCACATCTTGAGCCCGAATGCATTTCTTGGCTTGTGGTCGTATATTTTTTTCTGCTGTTGGAGCTTTTTCGAATACCCCTTGCGGTTTTCTTTATTTGGACAATTCAATTGCGGCGCAACGGCGGTGTCGTTACGGGTGAAATCGTAAAAATATTTACGACCAGCAAAACGCCAAAACGCACCGGTAACGAATGTGCGGATCTATCCGCCTTAAAGTGCATTCATACTGAACGAGTATCTAAAGAACTAAGCACGATTTTTAACTAACTTTTGATGGGACTTACATATAAGTTGCGATTTCGAATTTCTATTAAATATTCCAATTCGTATATAAAAAGTTCAAGCAATACAGACCCCGTTCGATTTAGGCAACATTCGATTTTGGCAACATCCGAGCAAAAACCGGTCGTTTTTGGCAACATCCAAAAAAACGGTTTTTTGTCACTTTTTTATTTTTTATTTTCATTTCAAATTAATCAAAGCTAATGTAAAACGTAATATTAGCATTTAATTTTTAGCATTTAATGTGTTTGTGTTCGTTTAAAAAAAAAAAATCGAATATTAAGACATTTTAAATTACTATCGTAAACAAGTTGGTATTGAGTGATTTTCTATCATGCATTTAGGACAAGCTTTGCCCAAAAAAAGTTGAATCGGATAGCAGTTTAGTTAATTCGTAAATATGTCTCCAATGTTCGGAAAATCGCTCAAGAAAAGCAATCAGGATTCGTTTCAAGCTAGAATACTGATACCTCTGAGTGCTGTGATATGCACGTGGTGAAAGTATCTGTTGAATATTTGACGAGCATCAACACTAACTATGATACATAAAAATATACCATGCCCCATCGGGAGCTACCGTTGCTATTCGTCACGTGGCAAGTCAACAGTGATCGATATACTTGATGATACATTTTGAACGTCGCTCCCTCAATCATTCCCGAACGTCTATACTCGCATCATTGTTGATAATGTTCGGTATTGATAGACGATCATGAATGTTTCAGAAGGAAAAATCTGAAGAAATAATAGAACCACATGCTGAAAAAAGCTGTAGCACATGTTGGACAGTTCATTGCGGTTACTTAGTAATATGATGTTGTTCTTCTACGCAAAGCGAAAAGTTAAAAATCATATTGTAACCTTTACGCATCGCTCAGAACTGATACATATCAGTTATGATTCTAGAAGGTTGAAAACCATCAAGGAAGGCAATCACCATCGCGACGTTCTTTGCTGATAGTTTGCGTCCTTCATTACCACATCATGTTTCGCGGGAATGTTTCAAATATAGCAGCGTCGTTGTCATGCATGATTGTTTATATGATTTGGTTAGAGAGGAAAAATTGACTGCTTCGATTTCTTGGCTCTGATTGCAGTAAAGCATGGCTGATCGAAAATGATTGATTTTCGGAACATTGTATGTCTCCAAGTAGTTGACAATATGCTAATTCGACATTTACGATTTGAGTGAACTGATTTACGATAAATGGGCGATCCTTCCTTCTTTCTTCCTTTGACCGGTTCGTGAACGGAAAATCTCACATATAGAGCTGAAGCGCAAATCATATCAACTGATAAGTTGGCATCGTGGTAAGATACCGGACAGCCAACTCGGAGGACTGGAGTTCAAATCTCGGTCGTGGAAATTGTTTTTCGTTTCACTCAAATTACTTTGAATCGTTTATTTTGCTTCTTGTGGGGAAATCGAATCGTTAAAATCTTGTCATTGTAGATATATCGCCTCCATTTTTGTAGCTATATGCTATTTTGGTAATTTTAATACAATCTTTTCATATAGTATATTTGTTCGAATAATTCTGTTGTTCCAGCGATATACCCTCTTAAATGTTTGCTGGGTATGCTAACAGGTCGTTAGGTCGAATGGTCGCTAGGCCGAATGATCGTTAGATCGAGTTTTCGTTAGGCTGAATGGTCGTCAGGACGAATGGTTGTTAGGCCGAATGGGCATCAGGCCGGAGAGATGCTAGGCCGAATAGACGTTAGGCTTGATAGATGTTAGACCGAATTGATATTAGGCCGAATGGGTACTAGGTCGAATGGACAATGGACAAATGGACATCTTTAACGCTTGTCAGCATGCTAGGCTGAATGTTTGAGGTCGAATAGGTGTTAGGCCGAATGGTCGGTTGGCCGAAAGGTCATTTCGCCGAATGGTCATAGGGTCATCATCGTCCATTCAGCCTAACTCCATTCGGCCTAATGACCATTCAGCGTAATGATCGTTCAGCCTAATGGCTTTTCGGCCTAGCATCCTTCCGGCTTGATAACCATACAGACAATTGTTAAAGATGTCTTATCGGCCTAGCAATCATTCAGCCTTTCGAAAATTCGGCCTAGTGACCATTCGACCTAGCAACCATTCGGCCAAATGACCATTCGGCTAGTAGACCATTTGGCCTAAGATCCTTTCGACTTTGCGTCCTTTCGGCCTTGCAGCCTTCGTCTGGATAACCGTCGGCCGAATAGCCCATTCCGCTTAGTGGCCTAAAGGGTGATACGGTCAAAATTTGGTCAATATCAACTTGACGTATTTCTTTTAATTTTGCATTTAAAAAACCTGAACACCCCTCATTTTGAAGGTGTAGAATGTTGCTCCTATTTTGATTTTGGAATTCACTCTTCAGTTGTAAAAATGCCGTCCAAGGAAAAAGAGCAGCGTATCAAAATTTTGCTCGCGCATCGTGAAAATCCGAGCTACTCGCACGCAAAGCTGGCAAAATCGCTAAAAGTTGCCAAATCAACCGTTACAAATGAAATTAAAGTGTTTGGGCAACGTTTGTCGACAGCCAGGAGGTCTGGATCGGGGAGAAATCGAAAACCGGAAGCCGCTGACACGACAAAGAGAGTTGCCGGTAGTTTCAAGCGAAACCCTAAGCTCTCTCTCCGAGATGCCGCAAATAAGCTGGGTGTATCGTCTACAACCGTGCATCGAGCCAAAAAACGAGCCGGACTATCGACTTTCAAGAAGGAAGTGACTCCAAATCGCGATGATAAACAAAATACGACGCCCAAAGCGCGATCCCGGAGGCTGTACACGACGATGCTGACGAAGTTTGACTGCGTGGTAATGGACGACGAAACCTACGTCAAAGCAGACTACAAGCAGCATTCGGGACAGGAGTTTTATACGGCAAAAGGAAGAGGAAAGGTAGCAGATATTTTCAAGCACATGAAACTGTCAAAATTCACGAAGAAATATCTGGTTTGGCAAGCCATCTATACCTGTGGCTTGAAAAGCAGCATTTCGATAGCTTCCGGGACTGTCAACCAAGAAATTTACGTGAAAGAGTGTTTGAATAAACGTCTGCTGCCTTTCCTGAAGAAACACGGTTGTTCCGTACTGTTTTGACCGGATTTGGCATCTTGCCATTACGGTAAAAAGGCCATGGAGTGGTATGCCGCCAACAACGTGCAGGTGGTTCCCAAGGACAAGAACCCTCCCAACACGCCAGAGCTCCGCCCAATTGAGAAATACTGGGCTATTGTCAAGCGGAACCTAAAGAAGACCATAAAAACTGCTAAGGACGAGCAACAGTTCAAGGCAAACTGGATTTCTGCGGCGAAGAAGGTGGACAAGGTGGCTGTACAAAATCTGATGGCAGGGGTTAAGCGTAAGGCCCGGCAATTCGGATTAGGAAAAGCGGAAGCCTAACTGAATATTTTTCCTGAATTTTATACTAATTAAACTTGAAAAAGAAATTTAATTTGATTTTTTAAATAAACGATTTCACCGATTTACACGCGTTTTCCCTTGACTAAATTGTCGTGATTTTACGAATATCAATTCAGAGATTCACCTAAACACGTCTGTCGCTCGCAAGAATAGATCAATGACTGACTTTGTTTTGTTTGTTTGTCAAGTGCTTCCAAAATAGCAAATGTTCTCATAGAAATTTATTTTATTTTATTCATCTACAGTGTTGCCGAATACAACTATTATTTTATTTTATTCCTAATTAAATTTGATTTATTTTCTGTATATTCTTCATCTCATCCCTACATAAATTTTGACCGAATCACCATTTATTCGGCCTGATTCGGCCTAACGTCCATCGGGCGAATTACCTTCGGCCGAATGGCTTCGGCGTCATGACTTTCGGCCGAATCACCCAGCCTCGTGTGCTAGCTCAGCGAGTCGGAAGGACAGCTGGAAAATAATTGTGTGTTGGGAGGACCGCAAGGAGAAAAAAGTCGAAACTTTTGAGACTTAATTGCTAGATTTTTTTTGGTCAGGATATATGAAGGAAAAAATTCATTTTTCATTTAATTAAATGTGAAGTAAACTTGAAGTAGAATAATCAATTTAAAACTGCTGTGTTTCCGGAGAGACAGAGCTTGCTTCATTTAGAAATGGAACAAAAACAATTGCCTGTATTTCAGTTATTTATTATTGGATTCCAGATCTTTTTTCATACAAATGTAGCATTTTATACATACTACTAAAATACGAATGAAATTATTTATAACGGCTTCGAAGGAATCCCCAATTTTATCCTGAAACACGGCTCATTAGATGGCCCATGCCAATCGTTCTCAAAAATACACTAACCTTTGGTTTCTAATGATGTTTTTCTTAATTTTTTTGTAGCAAACAAGATTTTTCATCATTTTTTACATGAAAAGTTTATAAAAACGACTTTAGTATTTAGAAATAGAAGGATTAATGGAATCAACATGAAACTTGTTATTTTTCATAGATAATATATAAGGTTCTATGGTAAACCAGCCTGCGCAATCTGATGAAACTACAGCTTAACCTTTTTTTTTTTCACTCGTATGAACTTTCGGAAGACTATAAATATTCTGTTGTATTTTACTAACTTTTCACAAATTTTAATCAATCATATCAAAATTGGGGCAGAATGCCCACAAGACCACGTGTTTTATGTTCAAATGTAGAATGCTGTTAACTTTTAATAAAACCTGAATATCAAAACAAAATGCCATTTTTTTTATTTCCTGACTCTCAAATTACGATAACAATGCATAATTCTAACAAATTTCGTCTTTGTTCGAGTTGAAAAGCTGCACCAATATTCGACTCGAAAAAGCTACCCGCCGCCATGTTTGTCACGATATCGGTCAAAAAATTTAATTTTGTTGCCTACCTGAAGACGTTATACCTATAAGGATGTAGAAAAGGGAATATTATTTATATGCTAGTTTAATGGCAATACGGTGAACGTTTGATGATAAATTCTTGATAGAAGAATTAAAGATCGGAAAGAAATGACGGATAGATAAAGCAGACGCTTAGTAGAAGAAAATTTACAGGTGTTGAAATTGAGCCAAGAGCATATTTTATGGAAAGTTTCAAAGGTGCGTTCTAGACCCTTTGTCCCACATCAGTTGAATGGCTGAGAGAAGTAACAGCGAGAGGCGCAATTACGTTCACCCATACATCCAACCCGATGGATTGGTAAAGCACGTGCTTCCCAATCGGACAAAAAGTCTAGAACGCATGGCTCTGGTGAAGCTTTCCTATTGCTGAACCAGTTCAAGCGATGTGTTGTCTGTTTTTCGGATTCCGTTTTTATCGGCAGCGCTACTTATTGTTTTCACGCAAGTACCGTAAACGTCCCTACTTTTGACAACTTTTTTATTTTTTGAACTGTATTTTTGAATATTTACCCCTTAATTAAACCCCCCGAAGCCAAATGATTTTAATCTTTTTAACGAATAGTCACCGTTGGTAAATTATTTATATGCTAGTTTAATGGCAATGCGGTGAACGTTAGATGATAAATTCTTGATAGAAGAATTAAAGATCGGAAAGAAATGACGGATAGATAAAGCAGACGCTTAGTAGAAGAAAATTTACAGGTGTTGAAATTGAGCCGATAAAAACGGAATCCGAAAAACAGACAACACATCGCTTGAACTGGTTCAGCAATAGGAAAGCTTCACCAGAGCCATGCGTTCTAGACTTTTTGTCCGATTGGGAAGCACGTGCTTTACCAATCCATCGGGTTGGATGTATGGGTGAACGTAATTGCGCCTCTCGCTGTTACTTCTCTCAGCCATTCAACTGATGTGGGACAAAGGGTCTAGAACGCACCTTTGAAACTTTCCATAAAATATGCTCTTGGCTCAATTTCAACACCTGTAAATTTTCTTCTACTAAGCGTCTGCTTTATCTATCCGTCATTTCTTTCCGATCTTTAATTCTTCTATCAAGAATTTATCATCTAACGTTCACCGCATTGCCATTAAACTAGCATATAAATAATTTACCAACGGTGACTATTCGTTAAAAAGATTAAAAAGGGAATATTGAAAAGCAAAATTTTCGATAAGTTTAGCAATAATAAATGATTTTTAGCCAAAGTATGGTTGGTTTACAAAAATACGATGAACATGTCACTAAACATTTGATGTTTCAATTATTACATTACATTAATCATTGTTCTTTTCTCACCACCATTTCCATATTGTGCGTTCTGTCCACTTGTTTTGGCGTTGTACCCCGTGGTTTGTTTTCTGGCTGTTTAAGTATTTTTTTTACAAAAATATAATCAAAATAGTGTTTTTATCATATTTTTCTTTGAGATAATACGTAAATCTGATCCATGAATCCTCGTAAACTTTCAATTTGATTCTTAGATGATTGGTATCGCTGTAAATAGCGATTACGCCTAACTGGTGCGTCTTGTACAGTTTTCCCCAGAACTGGATGAAATTCCCAACACGTGGGTGCCAAGAACTTATAAATTCGTTCACCAGGAGCGCGACAATATGAGCAAAAGTTTGTTCCAATTCTAAATAAAGCAAGCTTTACTCCGGTTGCTGCATATTCCTAGCACTCCTCCAGGTTATAACCTGTTTGAAATGACTGATCAACACATGATTTAACAGAGAAAATTTCCGGAACGAATATTTTCTGTTATATATGTAGTTGTCTTAGATTTGGTGGAACCCCAGTGTTCTTTGAGGAAATATGATAGCTACCAATCGTTTCGAAAACTACATTTTTTCTGATGAAACTTTTTAAACTTTGAGTCCCAACTTTTGGGAAAAGTTAAAATGTCTAATAACCATTTTGGTTGCACCAGTCCTAAAGTAAACAGTTGTTCCAAACTATATCTGAATTCACAACAAGATTATTTGGACACATAAAATGATTTTTATTCCTTCTCGCAATAACGATAATAACAACAATGATGTGCTCTCGGCTGGTATATTTTAGTGACCCAAGTTTACCGGAGGGGAAACTGAACTGACTCCAAACTCCATCGCCCAGGGAAGGTTGAGGATAAGCGGGAACAAATTTATGGCCGCTGGCGTTTCGCTCATTTTGTTCGGACCCAGCAGGTTAACTGAATTCATACTTACATATAGACTCAAGATGTGCGATATGCCATCATCATCATCAGCATCTGCACCAGTATGAACCACCTTGGGGATTTGAGCGGGGAAGCTGGCTCACCGGGAGGAAGCTGCTCGAAAAAAGACTCGAATGTCAATATTTACATTCCTTTGGGAAAACGGGGTGTTTAACAGCGAAATAATGACACATTTTGAGGTTGGCCGTTGCGGTTTAATTGTGGCTTGGATTCCCTTTTTTGCTCAGTCTTTAAGATCTCTTTTTTATTATTCTTCATATGCGTACTTGCCGACTGCAACTACATATATAATGTTTTTTTTAATGAGAACAATAATACAAAACAAAACGTATTTATATAAAATGACAACTAATTGATTTTTTTTTTGTAAAAAAATATACCGGTTGAGTCATAAATCAATCTACATTCCATGGTCAGAATCGAAGGCGACACAAGAGCTAAATTGAAAAGGATTATTCAAATGAGCGGAAATTGCGGTTAGTTGAAGGATGTTGTTGTGGTTTGGAAACAACTGAAAGGAAACAAAGTGAAAAGTGGCACACATCGCCGTAGACCTGATCCTGATATTGGAAATTGCTTATATGGAAACATAATATAGAGAAAAAAACCTCTTGTCCCTACCGCAAAAAGCATACTGTCAGAAAGATTTTGGCCCTTATGTCAATCAATACACTTATTGAACCTCAGATAATCAACTTTAAAAAAAAAAAACAATCTGGTGCAGCTTTAACTGAGAAGGATACAAACGAATCTTTTTAAAACGATACTTAAACTATTTTTCCAAACAGAAATGTCAATTCCTCCAGCTGCTTTGAAGTTACTCATAACACTCAAACATAAGTGTTGTAATGATATGCATACCCAAATGTTTAATCGCAACATACATCGTCAAACAGTATAATATATGCGACCAGCGATAAGTTACTCTATCCGTAAGCGCGGTTGTTACTATCCCTCAACCAGTTCCATCGAAAGATAAACAGCTCAAGAATGTCCCCATGATGTCGCTCCCGGCAACAAGTCCTAAATGCAAAATAATACACACATGGCCCGGCCGATACTGTCGTTCGTCCGTGGTCCAATCGACCGAGACCCCGGCCCGGTTGTCTGGTGGACATTAAAGAGAACAACCAATCGAGTACCGAGGTACTTTGGACCAACCGTATGCGACTGCCGGGTTGCCAGATTCCTTTAGGTATTGTGATTTTTGTCGAATTTTTATTACTTGAGTTCATTTTCGTCATTTCAAGTCACTTTCCCAGTTTATTCTTATTTCTGGCGGATTCAAAAGAAGTTAGATAGATTTATGTTCAATTAAAACAATGTAGTTCTTTATCTCGATATTACTCAAGCAACCATAAGTACTAGAAACAAGCATTGAATAATCTATTACGTCAACTAAGGAGATCGTGCAATTCACAACAACAGCTTAAATATGTTTTCTCTATCAGTTTGAATAGGCAAGATACAGCAAACAAAACAAGAATAGTACCACTATGCGTTTTTGTTGTTAAAATATGAATAATAGAAAATTTTACAATATTTGTTTTGAATTTTTTCAATGGACAATTAAAAAATAAGTTTTTCTATGTTCTTTGTTGGTTTTTATTTGAGTTTTAAAAAATCATTGAAGAAACTTATAATTTCTGCCAATGGTCTTCTTAGGCAAAGGTTGCCAAATATTTTCCCGGGCGTATCGGGACCGGACAAATCCAATCAATTTTATCTAAAAACCTAGCAAAATTTGAACATTTGATTTCAATGTGGTCAACCAAAAATCCGGGCAAATTTTATCAAAACCACGAAGTAATTCGATAAAAATCTAAATGAGAACACTTTAAATATTTTTTTTCATCAAAACACATCTCCAGTTTTTATTAAGGTACACCGGGGTAAGTGTGGACGATGGCTATTGAAACAATACTGTGCACTATTTTCTCAAACATTTAATGCAGAATGTTGAATTTACTTGTAATCTATCCCATAACTGTAAAAAAGTTACGATTCAGACAATAACGGATGTTTACAGCGAATTTTTTGGAATTTTCTATTTTCAACTACGATGTCGAGTTGACGTACATCTCTTTCAATAGCAAATTTCTTGTAAACTAGCTGGCTCTTGATGAAAAACTCTACATTGAAACAATCCTTACATTCCAAACAACCAGTTAGGAAAAGAAACGGCGGTAAAAAATGAAGAAAAAAGAGTTTATTTACAAAAAAACTAAAATATTGTCTCCTGGGGTAAGTGTGGACGGCTTTAAAAAGACTTGATGTTTACACATTTTTTTCAATTTTCTGTCCTTCATCCTTCATGAATTGTATTATTTAGCTATATTTAGCATTCGAATCATGAAAAAATGGGTAAAGTGCTTGTTTGTTCTGTGTTTTTGATAAAATCAGATCTCGTGTGTTGCAACATAAATTACTCACAATAATTATTGAAAGATGCATTACTAATAGTATCATGAACTTTTTTTCAAAATTTTGGACGGTTCGAGCAATAAAATAACGTATTCAACCAAGAAAACACAAATTTTTTGAAAATGTCCTGAGAAATCAAAGGGAAAATCTGCCGTCCACACATACCCCATAAAGCGGGGTAAGTGAAGACACCAGCAGTGGTCCAGCAGTCCATTACAATTTACGTGATAACTTTTCTCGCTTTGCTTTTATCGAGCTAATCTCTTCAGCGATTGTAAACAACATGTTCTGCATCACATTAAGTGTAATTTTATGAAAATTGCTCCACTGCTGATTTTTTAATGATTTTTTAAAGTTGAACTATGCGAAAAACCATCCACACTTACCCCGGTGTACCTTAATTCATATTTTTGGCTTTCAAAAATCAGTTCATTATTATTGAGACAAAACTAGCTAAAAAAATCGAAAATCTTGATAACATGATAACTAAATTTGTTTTTTTTTTATATTTTACAAACAAAGTGAATAAATCTGGGCATTTTTAAGAAAATCCAGCAACTGGACTGAACCGGACTTTTCCTAAATTTTGTGTCGAATCTCCGGGCGTGTTACCTCAGTTGGCGGTATGTTATTTCGAATGTCAAAACTATTTCAAAGTTCTACGAAAAAATAATACGGGAGGACCTGAAATGAAGCTTAGTTTGTGTATCTAAAAACCCATTCGTTTGATCCAAATACTTTCTATGAAAACTTACAAAATAGAGCAACGTCGTAATATTTGTGAACTCCTTATTATATGGCTTTTTTTAACGATACATTAACGATACAATTAAAAAGATATTCGTTACTTCGGAGGCTATTCAACGTTTAAATTTATTTTACAGTTTGACACAAGAGCCAGACATCACTAAGAGCAAGTTCACTGGTGTTGGTAGAAAGTGGTAGAAATTTTGACACTTTTAGCACTCTTTGAAAACTTTACCATGCGAAAACATTTCAAGATCTGTGGCCTTCAAGAGTTTTTACAACACATGTTGTATTCTCGCATGCTGTGATGTATAAATAATAATATTTCTATCACATGCGGCTGGAATAGGAATAGTGCTGTAAAAAATACAACGCCCGAAGATCTTGAACATATTTTTGCATGGTAAAATTTTCAAAATGTGCTACAAGTGTCAAAATTTCTACCACTTTCCTCCAACACCAGTGAACTTGCTCTAAGAGAATAAATATGCAGAGTTTATATCGAACTTGATATTGGAATTTGAGAATCTATTCAAGATTTTGGAAGGCTTCATCTGCTTTTTCATATAATTACAACATCATTTTTGAAATGGCTGTGATACTCAGGAAATCCTCTAAAAGTCAAACTTTTTTCGCTGAAAAATTCACAGCATCTTACAATTTACAACGTTTATTTATTTATTTGTATTTATTTGTATTTATTTACTCTTGTAACATAAGATAAAATCTTTTTTATGTGTTACAATTAGGGTTTCATTGCAACTAACTAATTTACAACGTTTGTTCTATGAAAAACTTACAGATAAAGAAAATTTTCGTTTTTTTTTCAAAAATTGCATAATCACAGGGGTTAAGGAACTTTAAAGAGTGCGTCTTCGGTTGTAGTTTTTACACAATTCAACCATTATTTCCTTGATTTTGAAACATTTTTAAACATATAGCTAATTTTTTTTTTGTTTTTGTAAAAATTATTCCACATACAACAAAGATATTTCAACTTACACGAAAAGTAGGTAAATACTCTACAAACATATGATTCGATTTCTCGTCATTCTCTCCCAACTCCGCCTTTAGACAGGGAATTTGTTGAATATTTTCTTCTTTACTTAGGATAGTTATTGAGGTAGAATTACGCCTTACGTCAATACTATAGGGGTGCAAATTGAAATTCGCGAACGGATCTTGCGCAATCTAAGTGCTATTGAAAAGATTCATCCACATGCATGTGCTGCATCATTGAGGCGTACAATTTGAAGGTATACTCGGCTAGCTTTTCACTTATGTTAAAACTTATGAGAAACTGGTTTTATATGTTTCTCCCGAACAAAATGTCTCAAAATCCCATACAAATTTTAGGCTCGTTGAGCAACCCCTTCCCGTGATCCGATCTGGCCCAAATTTGGCATGAGACCTTGTACTAGGCTTAGAATCAATTTAAGCCTGCAGCGCATAACATTTCACAAGCTTGAAATTTCCCATTCAAATCCGGGGCAGTCTAATAAGGGCACTTCATTTCGGTGATGGCTACGTTACTAGAACTCGGATATGCAAAACTTTAGTAGCGTTTTGTTGGTTATGAAAAGGACTATCTTTTCTATTTTAGCCAAATTTTTAAGTTAAAGTGTGTTTGAGATATTAACGATGCAAAAAGACATGATAAAAATAACTTCGCACAATTTCCTTGGAAATTCTTCATTGTTGACTTGAAAACTCATGAACTGTTGATTTCATCTGTTTTTTTTTTACCCAAATAGTTAAGAAGCATAAGGAGTCATTCTAGAATGCTCACGAAGTTCAAACCAAGTATCGGAGTGGAGCTCTTGATCTCAACTATGGTTAAAAGTTTATGGTTATTGAGGATAACTTAATGCAGACCCCTTAACTATGCTGTAAATCCGTTTCCGGCAGGTAAAAAGTGTTGACTGACTAGTAGACTAGAAGTAAATTACTAAAAGTGAGCAGTTCCGTAGATAGCAATCTGTGGAACCGGTTTTTACGCAATGTGACAGATGTGTTCTGATGAATAACAAAATTTATGTTGAAACCGAGCTCCCACTAGGTTCCAATTTGTTTTTGCAGGTGAATTTGTTTTAAATACCATGATTTTGCAAAAGTTCTGATTGTGTATCAAAAATAATAGATCAATATATGATTAAAATGGTGCAAAGATAAAAATGAGATTTTATGATAAGGTAAGAGTAGGTCTTGAAATCAACAGTAAATAATTTTTTGTATATTTTTACATCAAATATCATATTTACACCTTCATTTCTTCCATAGCAAGTTTTTCGATCAAATGAATAGTTTTTCAAATACACACGTTTGTAACTTCCCGAATTCTAAATGATCATAGCCTATATCTGAATTATACCACCCTCAGATAGCATTATATCAAGATTTTTATTCAATCAGAAAGGATTTTGAACACCAAAAATGCAAAAATATATGGTCTTTCAAACAAATTTTCATACAACGTTTACTACGGAGTACTTGTATAAAAGGTTGCATTGCCTCCTACCTTGTACTCAAACTTTCATGTATTGTTGCAAACTTGCAATTCTTGAAAAGATTGGATACAGCCAAGAAACTCTAAACCTCGACCTGCCGATTGAGAGGCGCGCACACTACCACAGAACTGACTAAATGGAATGAGTTTTTTTTTTTTTTTTGTTTCGATTATAGTCGTTTTACCATCTTTATGGCATTCGCGACTTTATCAACGTTGCAGTTGGTGGATCGTTATTGAAAAACTTATCCGGTACAACTGTGTTCGATGTTTACTCTTGGGCTCGAACTCGTGGACATCTGCTCAGGAGGCAATAGACTTGCCAACTGAGCTATATCACAAGCCCAAAATGGAATGAGTGCTTCAGAACTGCAATACGAGCTTTCGAAGCAGAAAAATTGAGGCAGAAAAATTGAGGCAGAAAAATCAACGCGTGAATCAATGGAGATACCTATAATCATTTTTTCCGAAACGACAAAAACGAAGATTTGATATCAAAACTATAGATATCTGAATACATATTAATATCTCGTTGAGATGGGTTTGAGAAATAGTTTTGATCGGGTTTTTATTCATATTTCTAACTTTCTATCCGTCTATAGTTTTTATAATCCTGATATGTTCTTACAAAAAGGACATAACTCAAGGGCGATAAATTAAATTATCAAACATAACTAACGGTGATTATACTCATAAAAAATTCATATGTTTAAAACGTATTTTTTCCAGTTTACATAGCTTGAAGGTGGAAAACATAAGTTTTAAACATTTCTGAAAAAAATGTCAATTGAAACGTATAACCATTTTAAAAACTTATCTTCATAATTTTATAGATAATTCAAGACACAGAATTTTGCTGCCTATGTTTTTATGAATGATTTGGTAGTTTTTCGCGTTCTGAGCCCAAATCTTTTGTCAGATTTTGTCTACGACCTCTGGTTTTGGTGATATGGAGTTTAAAAGTTTGAAAATAAATTAGTTTTGAGTGAAATCCATCATTGATCAACTAGAAGTCTACATAAAAGAAAAAAAAACTGATTCTGAATTTGTTTATTATACTTTATACAAATAAGAATAATACATTGTTTGGAAAGAAAAATATTTCTGATATTATTGAAGAAAGTTAATCAACGGTCTTAGGTCTAGAATGATATAGAACTAATTTACCGCCGGAGGCGAGCAAATTTTATTTTTAAACACCTTTTGGCATCGAGTAATTTATCTTAAAATTACTTAATTTTTCTCAAACCATAAATGCTGAAAAATGTTGCATGTTATCCCAGTTGTTATCCCAGTATGTTGTTTCAAATGTCAAAACTAAAGAATATTACAAATGTTTTGAAAATGAAGATTTTTATTCCATGATAAATTTTTCTCAAAGCATAATGCAAATCGTTTTGCAGTCTTCAACAAAGTTATTAAATCAGTTAAAGTCTTCGGTATCCGTTGAACTTACAGTAACCTCCAGAGGAAAATGTATCCCGACAGCAGAAGAGTTCTGCTGCACCGTCGAGTAAGTACTAAGCGTGGCCATGGCCATAGAAACGAGGGGTATTGGGGGTTAAACCCCCAGCGAGTTATTCTACTCTACACTGAAAATTTTAAATTCATAATCAAATTATGAAAGTACACAGTATTAAATAATGATGTACACTTACATGTTTTAAGCTGCAAATAATTGGAACAAGTTATTCCTACTAAATTTACATGACTTATGACGTAATGTAAATTCCCGAAAAGAATAAAATGCCATTGTGAATTTACATGACAATAACAATGAAACCGTTCCGGCTTATTAATCCTTTCTAATTTTTGAATCATAATTTATCAACTGCTAGCCATCAGCCTTATAACAAAACATGACATAGATTAAATAGATACTCATAATGTTCATGTTTTCTCGAAATCCGCAAGCTCCAGATTTGAAACAGCATTTTCTTTGCGCATCAAATCGAACTTGCTGCTTACCGGTCGGCCGTTCGGTGTTTGTTTGTGAAACGATCCTGCTACAGGGTGTATCTGAAATTTCCTTTAGTTTAATTAATACTTTTTGGATGAATGATTTTGAAAACAGTTTTCCATTACTTTTCAAAATATGTAGCACTAAGTTTTTTTTTTTGTTATATCAGACTTGTTATTTGTTCGTTGTACATTTAAATGTTCTTTGCAAAATGATGGAATGTTAGAAAGGAAAGGGGTAATGAAACTTGCAGAGGTCGGCATTAAAACGCCATTCGCTAGTTAGTTCGCTACATTTTTTTTTTTGTATATTTATTTTTTAACTTTATTTTTGGAGAACTTACGACTAAAAAAACTCCATCACCTTATGGAAAATAACATTTATCAGCATTACTGCTTGAATAATTTTGCTTAGTGGAGTTTGTTTCTTCGTTATTCCACCAGAAATCTCGCAAGATTTCATTTCAACCTTAACTTTTTTTTTTGTTTCGATTATAGTCGTTTTACCATTTTTATGGCATTCGCGACTTTATCAGCGTTGCAGTTGGCGGATTGTTATTGAAAAACTTATCCGGTACAACTGTGTTCGATGTTTACTCTTGGGCTCGAACTCGCGGACATCGGCTCAGGAGACAACAAACTTGCCAAGTGAGCTATATCACAAGCCCATTTCAACCTTAACGGTTAAAGTTATTCTTATATTAAAAAAATATTTAAAATTAGGGGCAAGAGGTGAACTGTACCTTAGAACAAAATATCTTTTCTATCCAATTATGTATAAACTTTTATCGAGTAATAAACTATACTTAAGTTTTTTTTTAGAAAAGCACAAAAAAAATGTTTTTTATGAACAATTTTAAAGGATTTTATTTTTTTACATTTATGAATATTTGCAAACAATAAGACACACCCTGTGCGCGACTGCAACGTGTTCGATTCCAAACATTGTTTCATGCAAAATTCATGTAAAATTACAACAAATTGACACGAATGAGGAAACGCATGGTTTTTTTCAGGGCTGCGTTATAGTACACAACACATCTGACCGAACTTTACATGAAATAAAATTTTACATGAAGTGTAAAGCTCAGTATTTTTTTCTGTGTAGAGCAAAGATATTCAAGAGTAACTATTTGGACTAAAAACTAATACAAAAACCTCACAAACCGATTTCAAGTTCAAAATTCTGCTACAGTTTTTCAAAATTTTCTCACTTGTTCATAGAATAAGGCTGTCAGATTTTTTTCAGCACGTATCCGGGGCGGACAAATGTTTGATATGAAAACCTGGCAAAATCCGTGTATTTGATTTAAAAATTGTTGACCAAATCCAGGCAATACCGTGCAATTTTGGTCAAAACTTCGGAATTGCTCATCGAAAATCTAGAAAAAAAAACTTAAAAAACCTTTCATGATTTTTTTTGCCAGCAATTTACCACTTCCTGGCATTCTTCCCTCCAAAACGTTTTATGATTATTTTTTGAAACTTGCTGCCAAAATTGAACGCATAAAAAAATTACAACAATTTTTGTATTTTTTTATGTTTGATTTAAGAATGAAAATGAGAACAAATTCCGGCAAATCCGGGCTTTTCCAATGAAATCTGGGCAACCGGGTCGGACCGGACTTTTCCCAAATTTAATATTAAATAAAACCACGCAATTTGGCAACCTTATCATAGAAATTCAGGTCTGAATATTAAATTTTCAATTAAACCCATTTTGGAGGTTCTGGTTGCATATTCCTATAACCAAAATTGTATTTCTACATACATATTTTCGTATTTCTGATTTTATATCAAGTTTAGGATTCTTGATTTTCAGTTTGAATAATCATAAGAAATTAGGAATGAAAAGTTTCTTTGAAATATTTGTTCTGTGCCGGCTTTGCATTTCATATGAAATTTGAATAATGTTTTTCGAAGATCAAATGCATTTTCAATATTTGTTTTATATTCAAATTCGAAGTTCTTAAATTTTATTCCAACACAAAATTTCAACACTAAAAGCCTCTAAGTGGCGATCCGAAATTCACATTTTAAATCAAATTCATAAATCAGATTAAAAATAAATAATTGAAATTATGAATTAAGATTAAAGCAACACTAAAGAATTAAGATTCGGAATTCGTATTTTCTGTACGTATATTTCTGAAATTGTATAGAAATTCGGAACAGATTCAAATTTCTATTTTTGAATTCAGGGTTAAATTCAGATTTAAAATTCAGAAAAAAGATTAAGCTTGTGAAGGAGTTTTTCACTCTACATAAAATTGTTGAGAAATTCAAGAGAACATGAACTTAAAAATTTGTCAATTCAATTTCCAGATTAATCATCCACAGGATTTTTAATATGGAATTAATTCTTTGTGAAAAATATTTTCTTTTTAAGAAACAAATATCTGATCCTTAACTTAAAAATCTGCACAATTTTTTTATTTTCTCGGTGTATTGTTTAACATTATTAATATTGCAGCTTTTTTTTCTAAAGCCAAATTTCAAACTAAAATCATAAATTTAGTTCAAGTTTGCATCAAGCAAATTTGATCCGTTTTTTTTTATCTCTTACTGTTTTTTTTTGGAAAATTGTATTTATTTTCATCAAAGTTGAGAATCTTGGAATTTGCAAAAAAGTTTAGAAGATTGAGCTTGTTTGATTGGAGTATTGAATAAGTTTCTTTTTAAGAAATTGAAGCCTACCCTTAAAAGAACTTATGTTATGCTGAAATCAAATAACATTGATCTACAAGACTTTTAAATAAGTTCAAAAATTGTATCCATCGATGAAAGTAAATTTTATATTTTGTTTCTAGAGTTTTCATCCAAAAAAAAATTAGCTTATCCTCGAGCTATCACGCTTTGACCGTTAAATTTGCTTTAATTTTGCTTGAATTAAGGTGGTACACAGTAAAACGTATGTTTCGAGAGCATATTGACGCCAAATTTAGCTGTAAATGGAATTCTATTGATGCCTTGATATGGCATCATTGTGCCCTCCAAGCTCTCGAAAAATGAGCTGTAGTTAGGGTCTCAGTTTTAGCAAAATTAGGCATCACTTTGCTAATCAAGTATGAAAATTTGTAATCTCATTTTTGCTGTGTCAAGCAAAATGAGAGCAAATTTGGCTCTCAGGGCGTGATAGCAAAATTTGCTATAATTTTGCCATAAAAGTCTGCTCGGGTAAGGATCACTTTTCTAAAATTACTTTTTTTAAAGTCGGTTCTTGCTACGGCCCTGGTACTGAGTACTATTATAGTGACGAGATGAACGAAACTGAAACCTGCGTTTTCAACGGTATCATAATCCAATACTTTCTTGAATTGTATCAGAAATAGTTGTTATCTTATCTTTTCCAATTTCTATAAAAATTGAAGAGTTAAATTTTTTTAATGCGTTGTATTTCTGAAACTTAAATATCCAGGCAAGATTTGAATCCCTCCTTGAAAAATCAATATGATGTCCGGTTGTTCGTTCAAAATTACCAAGTGGTCGGTTAAAGCTGTGTATGTTCATTCAAACTACCGAGCATATGGTTACCTTTTACTACCTTTCGGTAAAAAATTATCAAGTACTCGGTGATTCAAATGCCAAATCATTGAACTGTTTACTTACTGTTTGTTCGGTAAATATTAGTGATATTTCGTTAATTTTTTACCGAATAAAACCCCCCATGATGACAGCCTAACCGGGAATAATAAGAAATTGTTGAACTGATAAACGAGCTCCGCATGTTAAAAATTCGATAAAAAAATACCGAGTCTGTCAAGTTTACATAAAGAAATGTATGTATATGTATGTATGTATGTATGTATGAGAACCCACCAGTGGCTGATAGATCTTTCGACTCGTGACGGTACGGGAAGTCTCGATCACACACCCAAATATTGTTCATGCTTAAATCATGAACTCTAAATGCAGTGCTACCAAGTGGTCCGTTACCACTGGTTTGGGACAGGTTTGACTCATCTCACTCCCTTCCAACTGTTCGAAACAAATAAAGAATCATGGAAAAGTAACTGAACACCAGACCATTGATTCAAAATTTACCGAGATACTCCGGCTGGCTTTATTCCACAATCCATTGTATATTAGTCTTCTGATCGTTTGACGACCTGTCCAAGCCCCCCAATATTTTATTTTCTGGAGTCTTTGACTATTGCCATACAGACTGATTGTTTAAGATTAGCTTATAATTAAATTACATTGCAATTAAGTTAGGTGGCTGTAGGGATGAGATGAAGAATATACAGAAAATAAATCAAATTTAATTAGGAATAAAATAAAATAATAGTTGTATTCGGCAACACTGTGGATGAATAAAATAAAATAAATTTCTATGAGAACATTTGCTATTTTGGCAGCACTTGACAAACAAACAAAGCAAAGTCAGTCATTGATCTATTCTTGCGAGCGACAGACGTGTTTAAGTGAATCTCTGAATTGAGATTCGTAAAATCACGACAATGGCGCAGTCGGTAGGCCAATTCAAAACAATCAGCAGCAGCAGCAGCCTTAAACATCTGCGCTATTCAGGGGCAATTCCGTCTTATTTCCACCGGAAGGCCAAATCAAAACAATCAGCAGCAGCAGCCTTAAATATCTGCGCTTTTCATGGGCAATTCCGTCTTATTTCCACCGGAAGGCCAAATCAAAACAATCAGCAGCAGCAGCTTTAAATATCTGCGCTATTTGTGCTTATTCTACCAACCGCGCCATTGTCGTGATTTTACGAATCTCAATTCAGAGATTCACTTAAGGGGGGGGTAGGGTCTAACACTTTCAAAAAATCGATTTTTTTATTTTTTTATTTTCTTATTGTAAAACATTTCAAGAATGTTGTGTCAAATTTTCAAGTCATTTGAAGCAAAACTGTAGAAATTATAGGCCTTTATCTCCTCTTATCTAATACTGCAAGAAAGCAAGATCAGAAACTTCAAACGCGTTTTTCTCGAAAGCACATTTTTAAAGTCGGTGGACATCGTCATTTGAAAACTGCTTATCCGATTCTTTTCAAATTTGGAACATATTTTCTACATATTAAATACCAGACCCCAACGTTTTTCTTTTTTAATTTTTTTACTTTGGGGAGATTTTACAGATAAAAAAAGGCGGATTTTTTCGTGAAAAATCGTAGTTTTTACTTAAAACAGCCACAAAAATTTCATAAAAAAAATTTTAAGTTAAATAAAAACGTTGGGGTCCAGAAAAACATCTATTAAAAATATTTTGCTCTGATTTTTTGACTTCAGATGATTCTGTGCTGAGATACAGTGTCCACCGCAAATCCTGTTTTCTAAAAGGCATCCTTGCACGTGCTCCGTCACCGGTTCATTTTTCAATATATTTCTACGAAAAAAATACTAAATGTTGTTTTAACAATGCTTTGTATAATGCAAAAAATTTGAATACATTTGTTTGAACGATAGCTCTAGAAAAAAATCGTGAAAATGGTTTTTTTTTATACCCGTTAGACCCTACCCCCCCCTTAAACACGTCTGTCGCTCGCAAGAATAGATCAATGACTGACTTTGTTTTGTTTGTTTGTCAAGTGCTGCCAAAATAGCAAATGTTCTCATAGAAATTTATTTTATTTTATTCATCTACAGTGTTGCCGAATACAACTATTATTTTAGTTTATTCCTAATTAAATTTGATTTATTTTCTGTATATTCTTCATCTCATCCCTACAGTGGCGTCACGGATTGCACATTTAAACTTAGATTTTGTTACATGATAGTCAAACAAGTGAGAAACAGCATTGAAAACTTCACAACATCGAAAAAGTGGGTGATTCTGTCCGAAGACAGTCCTGCTTCTTGGCAGCCAAAACATGGTTTGATGACGCAGTCGGCGTGCTGGAACGTATATGTTCAATCTCTGAAGCAATTGCGGGCAGTCAACGGCATTTGTCAAGATATCGTAAACGAAGGTGCGCTGTAGAAAAGTATAATTCCCCTAAATAGAGTTAAGCTATTTTATTATATAATCAATCAATAATACCACAATGTTTAATATTTTACCTTGTTACCACCTGCAATTCCAATTATTGTTACTTTCCAAAAATTCGAAAGGAAATCAAGAATCCCTTGATTAATACTTATCGTCTATATTTAAAGTTATAACAAGTATGACTAACTGTATTCGAGTAACAACAAAAATCAAGCCTCATCTACATGCATATTATCACAATTCTATCGGCTTTTAAAATCAAATTACTTAGTCAAAAAATGACGCATTCCAATTAACTTACCACAGACTCAAACATCTATACTGCATAAAATTTAAAAAGTAGCAAACTAACATGATCGCAGCAAGCGACCAGACTGCAGTATGGCAATACTGGACAAGAAAAAAAACTTTCCAAAACCGGGGATTGCTAGCCTTTTACTTTTGCATTCAATTTTGAATCTTTATCGATTCTTTTACACAAAATATGGAGTTTTTCATAAATATGCGCTTTACACAGATACATTTAAAACCGGAATTGCAAATGGTAAAAAAAATAGTGTAAGGAACGAGCTCACCAATTTAGAAGCAGAAAAATCCGCATCAGCTAGCGAACACTTCTATTAGATGGTACGGTTTGAATCCGGTCTCTTCCAGACACGTTCAAATTAATAAAGGAACTCTATAGAGTATAGTAGTATAGTAGTATAGTAGCATTATGTTCACCTAGAATGTTTTGTGAATAATATTACTTGATATTAATTTGTTGTACATTGAAATGAATTTGCAAAATGATGGAATTTGAGGAAGGGGTAATGAAGCGAGTGATATGTTTGTATGAATATTTAACAACTCAAAACGATTCACTTATATAATAGTCCATGAGCCTGAATTTTTTAATTAACACGTTTATACTTAAATCCAAGAACAAAGAGAAAAATAGCTTTATTTTGCTGAAATTTCTGTAACAAAAAATTAAGAATATTGTTGACCTTTTTCTTCAATCTTTTTTTATTCTTACCAAAAGTTTGACTACTTTCTGTGCCATTAATTTTTAAATGTTAGATTTCAAATCAACCTTATCGGTTAGAGTTATTCTTATGTTTAAAATATGTTAAGAAATGAACAAGAGGGGAACTGTATAGCTTAGAACAATATATCACTTCTCTCCAATAATGTCTATAAATTTCTCTAGAGTAATATACTATTTTTAAGTTTTTTAATCAAAGCAATAAAACATTATTTGTTTCTTGGTGAAATTTTTTAAAAAGATTTCTTTTCAATTTTCATTTATAAAAATTGGAAAACAATAAGACACACCCTGTGCGCGACTGCAATGTTTTTGATCTCAAACATCGTTTCCTGCAGAAGTCATGTAAAATTACAACAAATTGACCCGAATGAGAAAACGCATGGTTTTTTCCAGGGCTGCGTTATAGTATACAACACATCTGACCTAATTTTACATGAAATAAAATTTTACATGAAATGTAAATCTCAGTATTTTTTTCTGTGTAAATTTCGCTACAAGCATTCCACACACAAAAGCCACTATAATTTTCTTCCATCAGCCAGCGGAACAGCCTTCTTCCTCTGCACACTAACTTTAATATATTTTTTCCGCTTACGAACGTTATACAGTTGAAAATAAAAATCACTTCACTCGTTTTCAATTCAGCTAAAGATATCCAACATCCAAATTTCACTGTACAATCGTTTGAAAACGTGAAATATTCTCAATAAAACCGACATTTTCAGTTTTTCCAATATTCTAGAGCTCTGAAAATTTGCTGCCAGAAAAAAAAACACGCCAAACCGATTCGACCGTAGCCTATTCATCATATCTGTCGAGTTTACATAAAGAAATCAGCAGAAAATTTACATTTTTGGTTGGCCATAACTAACCTATAATTTTGTCTAAAAATTCGGAATTTTCTTCAAATTAAATTGAAAAAGAAGTCGAGGTTTTACATCATTGAATTTTGTGATGAAAGGTGAGTAAAATTTTCCAAAAACTTGGCAACTCTGTTAGAAGCTTTAATGCAAACCAGCATCCACTACAGAAGTATGAATGTCATTACCTACAAACATAGGTACTCATATGGGTGGTTCAGAAAGTTGTAACGGGAACTGAACTGGGCTGAACCGGTATAGGTAGGGGAGAGTGGGGATACTTGATCCCCTTTTTTTATTTTCACCATATCTTTTTGGAAAAATTTAGCAATTCGCCGTCTTTGACATTTTCTGACAGCTTGTAACTTCAAGTTTCTATGCTCCAAAACTTAGAACGATAATTGAACCCGTTGATGAACTAGAAGCATTTTCGTGGGAGTAAAAAAAAATGCGATTTTTCTGAAGTTAGGGGAGACTTGATCCCCTATTGAAGGAGACTTGATCTTTTATTCAGGAAGCCCTAATCCTTGTATAAAAATCAAACAAAACTCCAAGATAGAATGTTAATTTACTATTTTGGTCATGTTTGTTCTCATTTCACAACTTATAGCAGACATAAGAAGAAAATTCTATAACTTTGTCTAAACGCTAATAACATTGCATACTTAAAGGCGCTATTTTATATAATTAAGAGAAAATTAATTATTTTTGCTCTTTTCTTCAGACAATTGTTCGATAAATATTAGTTTTTGGATAAATATTAGTAAATTCGTAATCAGCAATCATAACGATCAATTCAGAAGAAGAATATGCCGTTTGGAAGGGGGATCAATTGTACCCAACTCTAGGGGATCAATTGTACCCATAATCAACATTTTAGAAAACTTTTTCTGAAAAAAGTTGAGAGTTTTCCATTACTTTGAAAATATGGCATTACGAAGTTCATTTTACGCTCGCGCGATTGATACATTGGAACAAATTTTTTTTTATAATTTTCCCAAGTAAGGAACATTTTAAAGTGATGGAAAAAGATCTTCAAGTTACATTTTGTGAAAGTTTTCAAATAAAGTTCAATTACTCAAACAATTACTTTTTAAAAAATTTTTAAACTACAAGCATTGTTATTTTGCTCATTTTGGCACATTTTTCTAGAACATTTGATCTTTGTAAGACATTCCAGTTTCAAGATATAGCTAAGGAATCAAGTATCCCCAGGGATCAAGTATCCTCACTCTCCCCTACATGTTCTAAAGAATGGACATACCATGCATGAGGGGGTTCAAAAGCGGCACAATTTAAATGTTAATGGAGTGTTTTTTCGCAGATAGTTTTCAGGTGGTTCGGCTGGTGGTGCCAAGCCGCCGCGGTTAGCCAAGGTTGACAGAAGTGTTGCATAGAGTCAGTAGTGACAGAATGGGTTGAGGGTGAGGTCCCTTCATGTATGCTAGGAAACATGTAGCGGCTCCTAAATCAAAACCTCCTCGCCGCATGCCGTGGGCAGCAATTAATTTCGATCAAACGCTGCCGTTCATTCGTTGGTGATCATTGGATGCTGATAGTTGCTGAGACAATTATGCTGTTGAGTCCGGCGAATGGTTTGTGAACTCAGTAACTAAATAGGTATCGTTACTTTCGTTTGCTGGAACCGAATTAAGTTCATGTCTTCAAGTCTATCGATATTAGATTAAGTCATGATCGTGCACCGAAGCGTGTGTTTAAAAGAGGGGACGAGAGAAAAAAAAATAAACAAGAGTGAGATAGATAAAGTTAAATAATTTCGAACCGATGCAAATTATTCAAGTTAGACATGGGACATTTATATTCCATCATGCGAGTCCATAATTCAATCTAGTGCAGTGGAAGAAAAAAGTTGCTACATTTCCCCTGAGCGCTTGTCTTAAAGTGTCCAAAGTATCAATGTGACAACTATATAGCTTTTAAATAAATGGGAACTGTAGGACTTAGTCTCCATACCGTTTGGTATGTTTTGGCCTGACTGGCAAGATTAATGATGACAATTTTGTCATGTTGGAAAAGTTGAGTGAATTATTTTATTAAATTCAATCTGTACGGAGCTTTTATTTGCTGTCATCTTAGGATTTAGGATTATGGATTTTGGAAATTTTCATAACTCAATACACCAAAGCATATAATTTATGGAATGGAACGTATCAGTACATCTCAATACGTCTCAAAAAGTCAAAGTCCACAACACCAACTGTTTAGCCCAACAATTTGAGTCTGCTCATGATTTTAATTTAAACGTTGTAAGTCCAATTGATGCTCAAATTTCCCTTGAATTTGATGATATTCTTTCAAAACAAAATGTATTTGAAAGTTCTTTTGAGACAAATATTGATGAACTTAAATTGATTTTCAAAAAATTTAAAAATATGAAAGCTCCAGGGGAAGATGGGATTTTCTATATTCTTATTAAAAAGTTGCCTGAAAGCACTTTAAATTTTTTAGTTAAAATCTTCAATAAATGTTTTCATTTGGCTTATTTTCCCAATAAATGGAAAAATGCCAAAGTAACTCCAATTTTGAAACCTGGAAAAAGTGCTTCAGAGCCTTCAAGTTATCGACCAATTAGTTTGCTTCCTTCTTTAAGTAAACTATTTGAGAGAGTTATTTTGAATAGAATGATGATTCACATCAATCAGAATTCCATTTTCCCTAATGAACAATTTGGTTTTCGTCATGGACATTCTACTACACATCAACTTTTGAGTGTAACTAATATGATTAACGCTAGCAAATCTGAAGGTTATTCAACTGGTGTTGCTCTTCTTGATATTGAAAAAGCTTTTGACAGTGTTTGGCACAAAGGTTTAGTACCTAATTTGGCTCGATTTGATTTTCCTGTATATCTCACCAAAATTATTCAAAATTATTTGACTAGCCGAACCTTACAAGTAAGCTATCAAAATGCATGCTCTGAAAGGACACCCATTAGAGCTGGTGTCCCTCAGGGCAGTATACTTGGGCCAATCTTATACAATATTTTTACTTCTGATCTTCCTGATGTATCAGAAGGAAAAGGTAGAAGACTATTTGCTGATGATACTTTGCTTTCAGCCAAAGGTCGAAATTTACGGGTGTTACGCAGTAGATTGCAACAAAATTTAAATTCCTTTTTGAATTACTTGAAAATGTGGAAAATTTCTCCTAACGCTTCCAAAACTCAACTTATTTTATTTCCCCATAAGCCAAGAGCAAATTTTTTAAAACCTAATGAAAATCATTCCATAACTTTTAATGGGGTTTCATTAGAATGGTCTGATAACGTGAAGTACTTGGGACTTACACTTGATCGGAATCTTACTTTTAAAAATCACATTGAAGATATTCAATCTAAGTGTAATAAATATACTAAATCTCTTTATTCTCTCATCAACAGGAAATCCAGGTTGTGTCTGCGAAATAAGATGTTAATCTACAAACAGGTATTCCGACCAGCGATAATGTATGCAGTTCCGATTTGGTCTAGCTGCTGCGCGACGAGGAAGAAGGCCATCCAGAGGATTCAGAACAAGGTTCTGAAAATGATTTTGCGGCTTCCACCTTGGCACAGCACCGAAGATCTTCATCGGATTGCAGGCATTGAAACTATCGAAGAGATGGCCAACAAAATAATCTCCAACTTCAGAGGCAAATCGATGCAGTCTTCCATCGCAGAGATTCGCTCTCTCTACAATTAGTTTAATTTTAGGATAGCTTTAGTTTTTAGTTTTAAGTTTAAAATATTTTTTACACGACAGGATGTTCTCCTTTATAAAAATGCTTGATTGCGCTCAGCAAATTTAAGTCAAATAAATAAATGTTAGTGATTATTTAACTATAGGGCTCTGAAAGTTCATTATTGAACTGAACACCTAATTTAATGTATTAATGTAATATAAATGTAATGATGAATTGGTACAAATAAAGATATATTTAAAAAAAAAAAAAAAAAAAAAACAACACCAACTGTCAAATCAAGAAGCTGGAAAAATATTCATAGCTCAATTTAATTTTAGTGGCCGTAGAATTTGGCTGAGGTACTTGAAGCCTCTCTCTTTAGCAATGGGACGTTAAATTTGAACTTTAACGTTTGACAGCCCTAATGGGACTTTTAATATGCAGCGGTGCAGTTTTTTTTCCCAACGACCCGCTCCCTTCATCAGTAAACAAAACATAATTTGTGCATTTTCCCAAAAGCATTCCGACCCATGCCAAACTTCCCATTACTTAGTGCGTTTCGTCGCTCTGCCCGAGAACGATCGTCATAAAAAGTCATTTCAAGTGGCATTTTTCGGCTTGTTAGAGGCAGAGGTTACCCGAGAAAAAAACTCCGACCGGCAGCTTCCGTGGCAATGTGGTCGGTGAGCTATCTGCCGTTGCCAAGAGCTACTCAACTTAACTTTTGCTGCGCTTGGCAAACACTCTCAGCCAGCAGCCAGTGCAGAAGTCGCGCTCAATTTGCATCGGAGAGATTTTAATTAGAATAAATTAATTTTTGTCAGCTTTTTTCCTACTGGGAATCTTTGTCATCTTTTGGGTGCTCCGAGCAGAACAACTGGAGCACAATAAATAGTTTGCGGTTATGTTTCCATCGTGAAAGTTTATGACGATCTTCTTTTGTTTTGATTTTGTATGACACTTTGACAGTTTAGTGACCTAAACGTAGTCATAGCAATGTAGGAATCATTCATGATTCAAATGCAACGACACTAAGGAACTTATCATCTAAAGGTGCTTCAAGCTTTTTCAAGCCAGAGTCCATATAAAAACTTTTTTTATTGAGGGCTTCGTTGCATAAAACTTAAAGATTTTATTTTAACACTATAATTAATATATTCTCCTTGTAAATTTTCAGAAATAAACGAATGTATTTGTTAAAAAGTGCAGAGCAGTGCCAACAAATTTTATTTCTTTTAATGTCAAAGGGGAAAAACTCTTTGAAGCGAAGGAAAATTAATTTGAAAAGTCACTGGAAAACTTACTCCGACATATCAGCATTGTCTTTTGTAATAAAAAGTTTATTTTACTACATGTAATACATAGAGTCTTGAACAAATTATTGGTCATAACGGCCACATGGGAGCAGTAGCTGAAAAGTGACGAGATAATCATAAAATGATCACCGTGCCACCCATTCCCAATGGAAAATTTATCCAAGAAAATTTTCAGTAAAAGAAATGAATTTACCGAGAAATCACTAGATCCCGAAAGGTGTTTAAAAATAGGTGTCAACAAACATGTCAGAATATTAGCACGCTTCCTGCGGTATTTAGTCTTAAATCACTCTAGGCCTAAAGCATTTCATTTTTCGACTCTATATGATGTTCACGAATTGGAACTAATTTTTAATCGTTTATTTCGGTTTACAATTCAGTTAATCTTTTGTATTGAAACTCAAATCTTGACACACAAAAACCGGGCTTTACCACAGATAATTTTACTAAGAAGTGTGACTAAACAAGTTCAAAATTTGAACTTCAAAATCCATTCATCGATTAGGGGAGAGTGGGGATACTTGATCCCCTTTTCTTATTTTCACCATATCTTTTTGGAAAAAATTAGCAACTCGCCGTCTTTGACATTTTCTGACAGCTTGTAACTTCAAGTTTCTATGCTCCAAAAATTAGAACGACACTTAAACCCATAGATGAACTAGAAGCATTTTCGTGGGAGTAAAAAAATTGCGATTTTTCTGAAGTTAGGGGAGACTTGATCCCCTATTGAAGGAGACTTAATCTTTAATTCAGCAAACCCTAATCCTTGTATAAAAATCAAACAAAACCCCAAGATAGAATGTTAATTTACTATTTTGGTCATGTTTGTTCTCATTTCACAATTTATAGCAGACATAAGAAGAAAATTATATAATTTTGTCTCAACGTCTCAACATTGCATACTTAAAGGCGCTATTTTTTATAATTAAGAGAAAATTAATAATTTTTGGTCTTTTATTTAGACAATTGTTTGATAAATATTGGTTTTTGGATAAATATTAGTAATTTCGTAATCAGCAATCATAACGATCAATTCAGAAGAAGAATATGCCGTTTGGAAGGGGGATCAATTGTACCCAACTCTAGGGGATCAATTATACCCATAATCAACATTTTAGAAAACTTTTTCTGAAAAAAGTTGAGAGTTTCTCATTGCTTTGAAAATATGGCATTATGAAGTTCATTTTACGCTCGAACGATTGATACATTGGAACAATTTTTTTTTCATAATTTTCCCATGTAAGGAACATTTTAAAGTGATGAAAAAAGATCTTCAAGTTACATTTTGTGAAATTTTTCAAACAAAGTTCAATTACTCAAACAATTATTTTGTTAAAATTTTTTGAACTACAAGCATTGTTATTTTGCTCATTTTGGCACATTTTTCTAGAACATTTGATCTTTGTAAGACATTCCAGTTTCGAGATATAGCTAAGGAATCAAGTATCCCCAGGGATCAAGTATCCTCATTCTCCCCTACTTATTTTACACATCACAAGTTGGTTGCCATGTGACAGGTGTTGATTTCTCAGGATAGGACTTAATCACTTTAATTATAAAAATAATATTAATGTTATTCAAAATTTCATGCTGATATTTCTCAAGAAAAAACAATTTCAGCCTCAAATGTATTTTTTGTAAGGCCACAAAATTCATATTTTTCTGAGGTGCAAATAACGTAAGAGCTGGTTTTGATTAATTTGGGTGCATTGAATCCAAATACGAAATAAGATTTTTGTTTAACAGCTTTTTTTTAAATCACTTTTAAAAGGTCGGGATTCGACCAGAGCGAACTGAACGCCATCAGCATTTTTTCGAAGCATTCGAACTTTATTTGCAAATATTTTCATCAAGAGGGTAAATCCTTGATGTTTATGAACCAAAATCGATAGTTTTTAATCCAAGTATTTCTTTTCAGTCAAACAAACTCACTTTTTCGATCTAGAATAGGGATTGAACAAGATGCACTTTCGGTAACTGAGACTGAAGTAACCGCTCCACATGATCAGATCGTTCTGAAATTTGGCATGTGATTCTGGTAAGCTGATAATTTATTCTGATTTGAAGCAAGAGAGATTTTCCAAGTTTAATTTTTCCTTTAAGGTACACCGGGGTAAGTGGGGACGGTTTTTCGTATAGTTCAACTTTAAAAAATCATTAAAAAATTAGCGATGGATCAATTTTGGTAAAATTGCGTTCAATGTGATGCAGAACATGTTGTTCGCAAGTGCTGAAGAGATGAGCTTGATAGACGCAAAGCGAAAAAAGTTATCACGTAAATTGTTATGGATTGCTGGTGTCGCTTTATGGGGTAAGTGGGGACGGTAGATTTTTCCTTTGATTTCTCAAGAAATTTTCAACAAATTTGTGTTTTTTTGGTTGAATACGTTACTTTATTGCTCGAACCGTCAGAAATTTTGAAAAAAGTTCATGGTACTATTAATAAGACATCTTTCAATGATTATTGTGTGTAATCAGATATTATCGAAAATTTATACTTATTTTAGAAAAAAACAAGTACTTTTCCCAACTTTTCATGATCTGAATGATAAATAAAGCTAAATTGTATTGAATGAAGGAGAGAAAATTGAAAAAAATGTGTAGAGTAAGGTGGGGTAAAAGTACGAGTCGGGTAGAAGTACGTTTGAGATTATCACAAACTGAGAACAGAAATATTCAAAACTCTGGCGTGGATTGATAGTTATTCAGACTGCCTTCATCCAGACAAACATTTTATTTGGAAAAATTAAAAATACCCCGAAAAATGAGGTGTGGCAGCTTTTTTGCCCAAATGATGTAATATTTCAAATAACGGCAAACATTTTTGAGCAATCAAAATTCTGGCTTTCAATGAAAGTCTTAATGTGTCTGTTAAGTTTTTTCCAACCACTAGCAAATGCCGAAGAAAGAATTTAATTAATATGATTCTGTTTTGTACAATAAACTGTGAAGGGGCAAAAGTACGAACTGCAAATGAGGCAAAAGTACGAATGATATACAGAGTCTACTGAAGTAAATTGGAAGGAAAATTTTTATTTCTTTCTATAATTCACTGGGAACATCAGCGCATATTTTTGTTCCTACAAAGACTTGTCGCGCGAAAAATGACTCAAATACGATGAGAACTGGATTTCGTAAACCTGTTGAATATGGACTATTAGTGAAGAACTCCAAATCCGCGCAGGTTGTTCGCCCATGTATATGATTAGTATCAGAAGCGGACACAAAAGTAAGCAAAGATTGATATTAAATTTTTCCTCTTGACTTTATGCGAAATTGTGGAATTCTGAATGGTTGTACTTTTATCCCACATCATTCGAACTTTTGGCCCAGAGCACAGTGGTAAACAATACGAAAAACGTGATCGTTGCTTATAACTTTTTTAGGTCACATTTGAGCATATTGGTGTCTTCGGAGAAGTTTGTCAGTAAAATCATCTCTATAATAAAAAAAACTATTATTTTTCTCATTAATCCCCCTACAAGTGAGATAAAATTTCTAACTTCTCTGTTATAGGTTTTAGTTCTTTGATGTCTTTGACAAACTTGTTTAAAATGAAAATTTTCTACAACTATGTCTCAGATGCCAAGTTTCTAAAATAATTAATATCCGAGATATCGGCCAAATAAGAAACTTAATCTTTAAAAATCAGTTTATAAATAATAACTTTTTTCAGTTAATTTTAAGTTTAATAATATGTTCCACAAAGTTGTTTGTCTTACTAAAGTTCACCACTTTGTTGAACATTTGAAGTTTGTAAAATGTGATACTGCAGAGCTATGTTAAACAAAATACCGAAAATAGGGCTTTTTAACGCCTTATTTTACAAACACCGGGCAACATTGGGCAGCCCTGAAAAAGCCCTATTTTCGGTAATACTTTTTACATAGCTCTGCAGTATCACATTTTACAAACTTGAAATGTTGAACAAAGTGGTGTACTTTAGTAAGACAAACAACTTTGTAGAACATATTATTAAACTTAAAATTAACTGAAAAAAGTTATAATTAACCCAAGCAACCAAAAGTCGCGTTTTTACTTAAAGATGGAACTCCGATGTTCACATTTGGCTGAAAAAATGTTTTACGGGAACTTCAGGTGAATCTTGTCGCGTAAAAGTTACTCAGGAACTTCCATCGCCCTTTGAAAGGTTAAACTATCGATAACGGAACTTCTAAGCGCTTTTAATGGAACTTCTTTCAAGAAGGTCGATAACATTCGCGTAACATTCCAAAACGCACCATTAAGATACTTGAAGTTGTTTTGAAGAACCTATATGGGAAATCTAAGCGACATGTCAAAAATGTTTTTCAAGAAGGTCGATAACGTTCGCGTAACATTTTAAAGCGCACCATTCTTGAAGGTTTTTTAAAGAACCTATATGGGAATTCTAAGCGACATGTCAAAAATGTCTGTCAATTTCTTGTCATGGTATATGTTTTGTTTATATCTGTACTGATATTTACAAATGGAATTCAAGATTTTTTCGAATTTCTCTTATAAATGTTAAGATATTCGAATAATTTTTTGATGATGCGAATTTTTGTTATGATTCATATTGTGTACTGAAAGCATGGTCTCCAATTTTCATTCAATCATTTGAATCTAGACTGCTTTGGAAGTTCACAGTCGAATAACTTTTTTTGCCGCCAAATGAAAACTTTTAAGTTTTAGGTTGCTATGAAAGTCAGTAAACAAAACATTCAGACCGGTCCGCATAACAGTCAAATGAAAGAAATTTTTTTCGATTGAAAATCATCGCTTTCATTTTCATGCCTTGCTGAAAATCTTCAAATAAGAAGATTATTAGCCTAAAAATACAAATTAATAGGACGTTTTTTCACAGAATCAAGGTATCAAAATTGCAAAAAAATATTTTTATTAATATTAGAATTTTTTGTTGCTTTTAAATCGATTCCTCTTACTTAAATAATTAATTAATATAAATATTAAATGAATTTAGAGCTCTTGGCTCAGTTCCCTTTAAAATAGTTTATAATCACAAAAAAAAACAAGATTGAACAAAAAATTACATAAAAATAACAATTTTCATTTTCGTTTGAAATTGAAGATCTCGATTTTCATTTGAAAATCATCAGGTGCTCTTTGAAAATCATTAACGTCATCATCATTCGAAACACCGAGAAACTTCAACTGAAATCATCGTAAGCAAACTTACAGTAGCATGCTTTGGCCTTTCATTTGAAAATTTTGTCTGTTGTGAATGTGAAAATTGGAGACGCTGACTGAAAGTCCTTTGAACGAAATAAGGTACCTTCTATTGACCAACCCACTCAATCATCTCAAATGACATTAAGTTTAAATACTAATCATTACAGTGGCAATTAACTATTGCTGGATTGGTCGAGAGGCTAGTGAGTTTCATTGCAACCTAGAGAGCAGCGGTTCAATTCTCTAGGCGTGTAAGCAGCTTTTGTAATCAAAACAATATAATTAAAATCAATGAGATAGACCATGATAGACAGGCAACCTAGCAATCTGACATGTGGTTGTCAGAGCAATCTGTCAATCTGATTTTTTTTCGGCGCGAAGAAGTTTCTTGACATTCTCTTAGAAGCTGAATAGCGTTCTCTACAGCCACCTAAACGAACTTGAAAGTAGCTTTAAGAACTTAAATTTTGGGCTGATTAGCATTCTCTTCAGACACAAACGAGAGCTGATTAAGCTTCTATGGAACCTTTTTAAGGGAATTCTGGTTGCTTGGGAATAAACTGTAATTTAAGAGGTTAAGTTTCTTATTTGGCCGATATCTCGGATATTAATTATTTTAGAAACTTGGCATCTGAGACATAGTTGTAGAAAATTTTCATTTTAAACAAGTTTGTCAAAGACATCAAAGAGCTAAAACCTATAACAGAGAAGTTAGAAATTTTATCTCACTTGTTGGGGGATTAATCAGAAAATAATAGTTTTTTATCGTAGACCTGATTTTACTGACAAACTTCTCCGAAGAAACCAATATGCTTAAATGTGACCTAAAAAAGTTATAACCAACGATCAGGTTTTTCGTATTTTTGACCACTGTGCAGAGGTGGGGTAAGAGTACGTTTCGATAGCAGTTTGGCATTTTCGCTACTGCTATCAAATGCGTCGATCGATTATCTTCGTAATTTTTTAAAAGAGAGATAAATATTTAAGGAATCCAATGCTGCTCTTCGTTTTTTAGAAAAACAACTGCAAAATTTTCTAAAAATAGGATAGCACTAAGGTCGTACTTTTACCCCACCATACTCTAAACATCAAGTATGTATAAAGCCGTCCCCACTTACCCCAGGTAGGGTTTGGAGACAAAATTTACCCTTTTTTTCTCAATTTTTAACCGTCGTTTCTTTTCCTAACTGGTTGTTTCGAATGTAAGGATTGTTTCAATGTAGAGTTTTTCGTCAAGAGCCAGCTAGTTTACGAGAAATTTGTGATTAAAAAAGATGCACATCAACTTTACATCGTAGTTAAAAATAGAAAATTTACAAAAAGTCACCGTAAACTTTCACAATTGTCGGAATCGTATCTCCTTTTCAGTTATTGGATAGATTACAAGTAAATTAAACATTCTGCATTAAAAGTTTGAAAAAATAGTTCACAGTATTGTTTTAATACCGTTCCCACTTACCCCGGTGTACCTTACTATGATTGGAACACTGCGGTTCGTTGAATTATTCAAAAAACAAAAATTACATTTATGATAAAGTAATCATTACTTCTTCAATTTTCAGCCAATTTTGATTAATGACTACTTAAAATCTTTGGTTTGAATTGACATTCAAGACCAAAAGAGAATCAGATTTTTTAAATGTAACCATCGAGTCTAAAACTTTTTCTGAAACAAAATTTTCTCTAAAAAATGCGTTTTTATAATTTTTTCTATCTTAAAGTCACGAATATCAACAATACCGTTGATTATATGCAAAAATGATGTTGACATGATAGATAGAAAATTTATTCACCTTTAATATGCAAAAAAGAGATTTCAAATTACTGTTATGCAGTCCGAGATATTTCAATCTAAGTAAAAGTACTTTATTTTATTTTATTTTATTAAACTTATCATTAAAATCATCAATTTAAAATTATCATATTTGAATTTTTTAATTTCATTTTCGGATTCAGCACCCGATTTAACATTAAAAATAAAGGTCGGTCAATAATTTTTTTTTATTTTGTAAACTAGTGTAATTTAAGGAAGTACATTTTTAACTTTTTTGACAAAACATAAAATGAAATAAAATAAAGGTTTCAAATCAAATCCATTATCAACTTTTCTCAAGATCGCCAGTAATTTTGATTTCAGCGAAAATACTTAAAGTATTCTTCTGCTTGTTCACTTCACTCCATTTAAAACAAGTTGAATTTCAGATATACAAAACGAAAATCAAATTCAGGCTTCTGCAAATTTGTTTAATGAAATAAAAACTTTTATACACATTTCTTCAGAAGTGTTCAAAATGCTTGTTAAAAAATCTTTCCAATTTAAAAAGAAATCTGTAGAAATCTCCTATTTTGGATCATTTATCATCATCATCATCAACATTATTCCCAAAATAAATGATTCAGTTGTTTTACTTTCATGTAGTTTTGTTAGAGCGTCAATGTTGATTCCACTCAAAAGTGATTTATTTTTTAACTTATAAAATCCATATTACCAAAACTGGGATTGTATCTTATAATCTTCTTATTTTGTTTTAATAGTCAAATAAATTAATGGAACTTAATATATTTGTATTGAATTTATGAGTAAATTTACCGAATTTTAAAAGTCAAACTATTTTAATTTTATGATTATAAGTTTTTCATTGTTTTTTCCAATCCTTAATTTTTGTGTTTTAAAAACGTGATCTTTTTGGAAGACTATGAATCTACAATTCAAATAAGAAAAACATAGATTCTACCTTTTGTCCTTTCCTGGACCCTGTATTTTGACGGTGACAAAATATACAGAGTTTGGAGTTTTAAACTATTAAAGGTGCACTCGAAAATATATACCTTTTCCTTTTTTCACTTTAAAAACCTTTTAAGGATCGTTGATTAATTTTTAAAATCTTTGAAACGTTCGGAAAACTATTCGAAGTAGCTATTTCAAAGCTTAATTTGAATGCCCAACGTTTATTAAATTATTATTTGTTTTGTGATTTTAGTATTTACAACAATTCCTGTAATTGTTTATTTTTATTTTTATCTATTTCTACTCATTCGTTCAAGAAATCACCCATCACCCTACCTGTACTTTGTCAGTATAAGCTTTCAATAATGAACGTGTTTTTTTTCAATAAATATTGAAAACTGTTAATGTGAATAAATTTTTTATAATTTGTATATGAAAAAGGATTTTATCTCTTATTTTGATCACTGGCACTCTTGAAATAAAATTGATTTTCCCCTTTTGTATCAAATTTAATTTGATCTTCAGGTATGAGTTTTGAATAATTTTTTTCAAGTTCAGTGGATTTTTTAACCTAACTAATAATTCACAATTCAAATTGTGGTAAGTTATTTCTTTAAATCCATAATATTACAGTGACATTCTTCAATCAAACTTTCAATTGAAAGTAAAGAAAAGGAATTGATGTCTTTTTTTAAGTTGAGACGAATTTTAAACAAAATTTTTCAACATTTTGCTGAATTTTTAATCATGATTAATTTCTTACCTGATCTGGAATTTATTTAAGAATTGGGATTTAGTTTCTTTTTAAATCTTTGTTATCATTTATGTATTTCATTTCTATGATTCTTCATCAGAGCAGAATGTTAGTTAAGTCTATTGGCAATGATTTTTACACATTTCAAAGATGATTTTCATTTATCGAAATGATTGAGCCATATTTTCAAATGGCTATTCTCAAAGTGAACGTATTTATTGGATTAAAAGTAACGCCCTTTCGGATGCTCGAAATAAAATCTTGGATCTACGACACGAAACTGCTAAATGCTAACCTGCTCAGCGCATGCTGTTTCATTAACAGAGTTGCCAATCGTCTTCCGATGCGCCATTAAACTAGAAATTTTTATGACTTTTTATAAATCAGCCAATCCCGCGCGGCGGGTGGTGGAAGATTGGTTTACCGCTGAATGGTAGGAAAGCAATAACTTTGTGGTGCTTTGACGTTGGCTCATCTCCCACGCAGTAGGATGGGGGTGGTCGAATAGGCTACCGTGCGAAGCTAACTAACCCCGCATCATTGGGAGCAAGCGGTCTATTGATGAAATAGAACTAAGCCGATTCACTCTTCGGAGATTATACCCATATTAGAAAAGTTAGCTTCTTACAAATTGAAAATAAATGCAATTTTATTCTGAAGTAGGTATCAATAAAATAAGAAAGTTTAATCTGGGCTCGTAACCTTAATGCCTAACAATCGTTTTTGGGTTTCTACAGTTCCAAACAATTATGAGAAGTTTATTGAATTTGGATTTATTGTTCGACAAACTAGGTTTACTCGATTTTTGCGTGCAATGCTACTGCACATCGAGTTCAGTTCATTAGTGGAACATTTTATTTCTCTCACGCTCACGCCCGGATACTTCACGACAGCATTCATTCAATGATCGTGGGTGGAGAAATAATAAAAAAGTACAACTTCGAATCAGATGCGAATTAATTTATTTCGGTGGATAAAATAGGTATTACAAAAAGCCGTTCGTTGGGAAGCATGATTGAATTATGGCAGCGGAGTTGCACTTCAATTATGCTAACAAGAATATGGGTTTGCGTTTCGTTTGGATTGAAGAGCACATAGCTCAGCCAATAATCAATGGTGGAGTTTGAGTGCCAATTTGAGGAAAAACTTTTTTAGGCGTAGATGTTTTGGAGGTTGAAGGGTTAATCAGAAAAAGCCCAAAAAATCCCGAAGAAATCTTATAATTAGGATTACAAAAATACGTTGAACTAAAACCACTAAAACCAAAACCAAAAAGATATTTTTTAAATTTTTAGCAAAAAATAAGCATAAGATAAATTTAGTTTGGGTTCTTAAAGTGCGCTTCAACGTTTATACGTAAATACTATTTACATGTCATAATCGTGATAAGCTCCGCTCTTTTCATGGAGTTCAAATGGATATCATTCATTCGAGAGTTCTTCTCAACAGGAAGGTGCTTCTGTTTTCAGTCACACGGCTGGATAAATCGTTGAATCCAAACCAGCTTCTCGTGCTGTGTTTTATTCGATGTAAAAACTTGAAACAAAGTAAGAAAATTTGCAAATGCAAAACCACTCTCTCGGATGGCATGAATAGAAGACGACACAGCAAGATGTAGAAAAAAGCCCAGAAACATACCCATAACTGTATGTAGCAAAAACATAAATTTTAATTACTTTTTCTTATGTTGAATCCTTACAAGGTAAAGGGCTTGTTCTCATTCTCGGTTTACCCTTATGCTTGTAAATCCCCCTCCTTCCTTCTTTGGAAAAACTGGGAACAGCAATGAATGAATTCTACACCGGCGTGTGTTCCTTGCTTTTCCTGTTTTGAATATGACGTGCAGCATTAGGTAGATTCATATTCAATTCGAAAAAATACAATAAGTTTCTTAAACAAATGTTTTATTTTAAAAGTTCATTAGATACTTTCTACTTTTTTTTATAAATTATTGTTAAAAATATCCATTGAATTTTCGAAACTGAATTTCCTAATGGAACGTGTCATTTGCTAGGGGCAAAAGAAATAGCTTCAGAGAAACAAAAAAAACTACTAAGAAACGAATCTAAAGCTGCTGATTCACAAGCAGCAAAATTTTCCTGAACTTGAAAAAAGTGTAAAGAAGCTCGTCAGTACGAGAAGATGAAAATTTAACAACCCATTCGTTTACAATTTTTCTATACGTCTGTGTACCTCTACAAGCTTACGTTTACTATAGTTTTTCTTTGCCTTCATGTTGGAGCCTCTTTGTGGCTGCCCTGGATCACCATCTTTTTGCTCCATTCGCAAATGAATTTGTATGTAGGTAAACGATGCATTTCACACCCCATTAAGAAAGCTTCAGCCCATGCTGCTGGGAATAGTAAGAGGGATGAGTGTCGTTTAACATTTTAAGTATTTGTATGGGAAATGTTTTCTAAAATTTTAAGAGAGGTACTTACAAAGATTTATGCTCTAGAAAAATTAGCAATTGGAAACAATACAACTATGAGATTACCTTAAAGGGCGAACACGAAATTATTGCGACACCGAAAATGATATGCAAATTTATTTATGCTGTTTTGAATCAATCCAAAATTTTAGGGTTCTTTTATACATACATATATCAACTTCAAAAATCAAAAGAAAAGTTAATCGATGGAGTCTTGAGTGTAAAATTTAACGCATTTTAGCTTGATGCTCCCATCAAAGTTTTTACTTTGTCAGTCGGTAGCAGTTCCTCAGTTTTTTTTTTCTTCATTTTCTTAACATGTCCTTCTCGTCTTTGACTGTCTTCTTGCTCTTCCGAAGTTCCCGCTTCATTATGGGTCGATTCACGATGACGTATGTTCCCTTTTGTGGTGACAGTTCGCACGTCCTGTTTACAAAATTTCACGAACGAGAAATGGGGTGCGGCGAAATTTTTCATGTAGCTGCACGGTCAAGAAATTAAACTTAAAACTCAGTTTGAGGATAGCAAAAAACCAAGTCCCATTTTGTGAACTAAATTTAGCGCATTTTTTGGTTTCTTAACGGTTATCTCTCCGGGAAAGAACAGAAAGTTGAAAATTCTTAAGAATTTCGAAAAGGAGGTTTGTTTATCAAAATGTTACAACATGTTTTTAAAGCACTTTTTTTCAACACAATTCTTCTGGACCAATCCGCTTTGCATTGAATATTCTCGGACATCGCTTATCTACTTGAAACGAAAAATCCCATCAAATGTTCAACCGTGGAAGCTTCTGTAGAATTCGAATGTGCAGAATCGATTGTCCAGAAGTTTCTTGTGTTATTTTGACCGGAAACTGTAAACAAATGCACTTGTACGACAACACTGTTCAAAGACAGAAGAATATAATTTAAAAAATTTTCCAGTAAGCATACTGAAATATGCTGAACTATTCTAAATTTTTATGATATGATATTTTTGAGGAATAACAATAACGTCGGATAGTTTAAATTTTAAGTTTAAATTCATTTATTCTAATATTTCTGTTTTCAGTTGGATTTACGAACAAAATGATTGATTTTTCATTTTTTGATTCTAGAAACATCTAATTTCTCAACAAATAGTTTCCCTTTTAAATTTTTTTTATCCCATAACTGAGCTGTGAACTATAGCTAAAACCGTGTGAATGAAGATTAAATGAGGACTCAAATGTTTGCTTTGCTTCCTCAGCGTGTATAATTGGAAAATAAGGAATCAAAACAGATATCACGAAATGTCAAAAACAATGTATTGCTCCACCGGGCGCAGCTCCGGACAGTTTGGCCATGAACTGTCCGGCTTTGGAACAAAATTGACAGAATTGGCTCATACCACTCCAGGACACTTTTAGAATAGTGGAATGATACCAAATCGGGCCAAAATAGTGGAGCTTCGGCGTGCTGCTGCAAGAACGGTAAAAAGCGCTTCTCGATGCACTCAGATTTGTAGATCTCGCCATTTTCTGTACCCTTTGCCACGAAAGGCTCACTCCTCAGTCCGCAAGAGCAGATGGCTTGCCAAACAAGTTATTTGGAGGCGAACTTCGACATTTTTATCTTGAATTTGCCGTCCACATCGAATTTGCTCTTGCCGATGAAAAACTCCAACCCCGGAATTTGCTTAAAATTGGCTTTTATATACGTTTTGTCGTCCATCACACAGCAGCCATATTTTGTCAGCATCTTCTCGTAGAGCTTCCGTGTCCGAGTGTTAGCCGTCGATTGTTTCCGCTCATCGTGGTTTGGGAAGTTCTGTACCTTGTATGTACATATGTAATCCAGCTCTCTTCTTTGCACTTTGGACGTAGCTCTGCGATATGCCATTCTTTTCAGCCAAATCATGGCTTGAGACGTTGGGATTTGCTTTAATCATCTGCATCACCTTTCCCTCCGTTTTTATTTGTTCTCCGTTCCTGGTTTTCCTCCAGCTCCTTTGCCGTGGTCCAATGTTAACCGCTCCTGAAGCCGCTTCAACACTCTGGGATAGTGAATATTCAACATTTTCTCAACTGCCGGTGCGACAGGAAATTCCAGGTGTTTGGAAAGAATTTGTTCTTTCGACTCGCATTGGTTAACTTCCCCTATCGTTGAATCGAAAAACACGACTTCGAGTTTGACAGCATGTAAACAATATACATTAATGAGAAAGTGTGCAAAATTTGGTTGATTTTTACCCAATGGTAAAAAAGTTATGCCCTGTTGAATGTGTCGCAATAATTTTGTGTTCGCTCTATGTTGTCTGGAATCCCATACAGTCGTACACAGCAGAAAATTTCTTAATGAATACGGAATTTCTGATTTATTTTTTCACAAGTGTAATTCCACTCCTTTTTTGTAGTTTAAGTCTATTTTCAGAAAGCCGATAGAAATAAATTGTTTCGTTCTAATATTTTATTCCGTGATGTAAAAATCAAGTGGCCAGTGAAATTTATATAACAAACAGTGTAAAATGATGTTTGATTGAAATTGAACGAAACTGATCGTCTATTCTAATAGTGGTATGTTTTTAACCCTTCGTTTCATAAAGTTACAAATATGCAACAATTAATTAAAACTGTTCTAAACTTCACATTTAGCTAAAAAGCAAATTTTTTTTTGGAAGGAAATAATATTTATAATTTCAAGATCACGTTCAATTAAAAAAAAATATTTTTAGTGTTTATAGGAACCAAAAAAACCCACTTGAATCTGAAAAATATGGAATGTGGAAAAAGCCTAATTTTTCAAATTTTTGGCCTAGTGTAATTCATATTGAGAATTTTTTTTCGACTCAAAAAAAATATTTTCGTATTCCCACTAAAGTAATTTACATAATAAACAAAATTTGAGATTTTTTTTTTGTTTTTTCTCTGATATAATGGGTTTTCAATAACTGTTGCAAATATGCAACACCATGCAACGGTAGTACCCTAGCTAGTTATATGGGTTCCATAGTGTGTTTTCGAAACTTGCATCGTTAAACAGTGTATTTGTTTCCCGATGACAATGTTTTCGTTATAAATGATTTATTATCATGTTCAGGCCGTATTAAGAGGGGGGGGATGAGAAAAATTGCCCCCCCCCCCCTGAATAAAGAGGGCCCCCGAGGTGAAAAAAAAATAAAAGTTTTGCTCTAAACCGTTATCAAAACTAGAAAAATATTATAAAAAGTTCAAAATTTATCAAACTTTAAACTAGGACGGGTCCGAATAATTAACTTATTTAGGATTTGTAATTCAGCGTATGTAAAACACATTATTTTGATTTTTTTTCCGCGGCCCATTGGTATAATAAATACATATTTTGAATAAAAAAAAAAGTCGGATGCCTTCATAACTTGCAAAATAAGCATACACCAATTTTCAAAAGTTCTATATTATTCAACGTGATTCAAACTCAAGTACGGGGCTTTATCCAGAGAGTTCAAAAATCTTAAAACAAACAACGAATACGCTTTTTTATTTTTCCACTTGAAAATTCAGTACTATCTGCCAACATTCGATAACCGAGGTTTGAAGTATTGTTTTGCTTTTTTTTTCTTAGAGATGAATGAATGATTTGATTGAAAATTACAATGCTCATTATTTTTTACTAAAGTATGAGCCGTTTCTTATTATCAATCGACGAAAAATGCTCTTTATTTATACTATTTAACCTTTTCCTGGAAGCTCTGGAAGTTGATTTTAAATTGAAACTTTTTGTTCTCGAATTTAGTTTTATTTTTATTTCTTTTTTATTCTCAAACTGATTTCAAGTTTGAATTCTAATTTTAGAATCATGTTCCAAATTCTAATGCTCATTCCGAAGAAATCTTTATTGTTCTTTTAATTTTGCCAACAAATGATATTTAATTGTTTAATGTAATTTGTAATTGGATCATTCCTTCAAAACTAAATTGAGAATTTGCTCTTCAATATCAAGTTTGTTTATTAAAACTGGCATATAGTTATGGTATGATTTAAGATTAAGAATCTTTATCAGAACCAATTTAAATACGTTTTCGGAATTGATTTGAGTTGATTTGTTCAAGGTTATGTTCAGAAAAGTTGTATAAGTAAGAAAAGCTTTCCATTTTGCCGCCGGTCGTGGCCTAGAGGATAGCGTTCCAGCCATCTAAGCCAGAGTCCATGAGATCGAATCCCGATCACGGCACATATAGTGCTCTTTCCGTGATCTGGTGGTAAGATGCTAGCCATAAAATCCTTGAAAGATGTACGCCTTAGAGTTAAGTAAATTAGATCTCTTCAAAGAAACATGAAGTTTCACTGAGATCCTATATGTGTGTGTTCGTTTTTTTAGCACCTTCAAGCAAACGTAAGGAATAATTTCCTCAGTAGGTGGTATATTATCGCATAACTACTCCTAGCTAATTTCTCGAGAGTCTTTGTTGTCTAGTGGATAAGCTGGTGCGAGTCTGGTTCCGATGTGCCAGGCTGGGTTCGATTCCCGGTATCGGCGAGACAACTTTTGGGTTCGAATCCCATAAGAAGCCGACAGGTAAGATGTGTTTCCTCTTATAACTGTTGAACTTAACTTATGAATGTTGAACCAGCTGCCAGCTGAACAGGTATATGCACGGATGCCGGAATACCTCTAAGTAACCTGATTGACTAGTTCTTCCAAAATATACCTACATACGAAGCCATGGGGTCGGTCCAAGAATGCATGTGAGCACATACTTAGGCAGAAACTGCGGTGAATCCGTGCACCCATGGTGGAAAACCAACATACATAACTACTCCCAGATAAATTCTTAACTTTCCGGTGTCCAGAAATCTAGATTTGCGAAGTTACTGTGCGAAAACTATGATTAGTGCAAAAGAAATTAGGAATAAGCATTTATTTCCAGTTGTCGAGTGTGAAGAAAAAAAGGTGTAACCGTTTCATGTTGTTGCAAATATGCAACAATTAATATTTTTGCTAAATAACCGAAATATGTGAAAATAATATTTTTTCCTTATTTTTCCCTTCATGTATTCATCATTGCGCACTATTGAGAATTTTTTCGAGAAAAAATAAAAAATCATGAAATGAAGGGTTAAATTGATAAAAAAATTAATGATGTTATTGAAATCAAAGAGTTGTTTATCGATTACAGCAACAGCAGATTTTGCAGTGGCAGGGATCTGGATTATGATTGCCTGGAAAGAAATTTGAATAGTATGAGGCATTTGTTAGCAAAAACTCATCCTGGCTCGACAGTGACATGAGGATCCGGACCATGATGATTAATTGCCCTTTTTTTCCTCGAAAGGGAGTACTAGGGTTTTCAGAAGAAGAAAATCATTTCGATTAGAACGATGAAGCAATTGATAAAACAAATCAACAAAATTTTCATTTTTTCGAGTTGCAAAGAACTTAAGAACTGATTTAGTTTAATAGAGGCGCAGATCCTAAATATGCAATTTTTTTTCTAACAACTCTTGCTATCGCAGTTTTAGCACTTTTTTTGCCAAAACTGTAGAACATTACAAAGATTTTGTGATCAAAGGTTTTATTTAACTCAATGTTCAACTATCCCGAAGACCGCAAGTGATTTTGAATTTTGAGAAAAAAGTTAAAGAGTTATAGATAGTTTCTAATTGTTTGTTTTACCAAATTCTGCAAAATACGGGAATTTTGACGACATTTTCAGAGAAATTTTAACCCAAATTGAATCTTAGATATTTCTTAATCCATAAGTCCAAGAGTTTTGCTGTCTTCAACGAAGTTCTTAAATAAATTTTTTTTAATATCAAATACTCATAGACTTTATTCAGCAGTGTCATAAAGGGTGATGCGGTCAAGGGAAATGTGTGGAACCGCGTGTAAATCGGTGAAAACCAAATTAAATTTCTTTTTCAAGGTTAATTAGTATACAATTCAGGAAAAATATTCAGTTAGGCTTCCACTTTTCAAATCCGAATTGCCGGGCCTTGCACTTAACCTCTGCCATCAGATTTTGTACAGCCACCTTGTCCACCTTCTTCGCCGCAGAAAGCCAGTTTACCTTAAACTGCTGCTCGTCCTTAGCAGTTTTTTGGTCTTCTTTAGGTTCCGCTTGACAATAGCCCAGTATTTCTCAAACGGGCGGAGCTCTGGCGTGTTGGGAGGGTTCTTGTCCTTGGGAGCCCCCTGCACGTTGTTGGCGGCGTACCACTCCATGGCCTTTTTACCGTAATGGCAAGTTGCCAAATCCGGCCAAAACAGTACGGAACAGCCGTGTTTCTTCAGGAAAGGCAGCAGACGTTTATTCAAACACTCTTTCACGTAAATTTCTTGGTTGACAGCCCGGAAGCTATGAAAATGCTGCTTTTCAAGCCACAGGTACTGATGGCTTGCCAAACCAGATATTTCTTCTCGAACTTTGACAGTTTCATGTGCTTGAAAATATCTGCTATTTTTTTTTTTTTTTTTTTTAAATATGTCTTTATTTGTATCAAATCATCATTACACTTATATTACATTATTGCATTAAACTAGGTGTTCAGCTCAATAATGAACTGTTCATAGCCCTATAAGTAACTAGATTATAAAAATTTATTTATAAGATTTAAATTTGCTGAGCGCAATCAAGTTTTTAATGTAGGAGAACATCCTGTAATAGCAAAAATATTTTATACTTAAAACTAAACACTATCTTAAATTAAACTAAACATAAAGAGAACGAATCTCTGCGATGGAAGACTGCATCGATTTGCCTCTGAAGTTGGAGATGATTTTGTTGGCCATCTCTTCGATCGATTCAATACCCGCAATCCGATGAAGATCTTCGGTGCTGTGCCAAGGTGGAAGCCGCAAAATCATTTTCAGAACTTTGTTCTGAATCCTCTGGATGGCCTTCTTCCTCGTCGCGCAGCAGCTAGACCAAATCGGAACTGCATACATGATCGCTGGTCGGAAAACTTGTTTGTAGATGAGCATCTTATTTCGCAGACACAACCGGGATTTCCTGTTGATGAGAGAATAAAGAGATTTAGTGTATTTATTACATTTAGATTGAATATCTTCAATGTGATTTTTAAAAGTAAGATTCCGATCAAGTGTGAGTCCCAAGTACTTCACGTGATCAGACCATTCTAATGAAACCCCATTAAAAGTTATGGAATGATTTTCATTAGGTTTTAAAAAATTTGCTCTTGGCTTATGGGGAAATAAAATAAGTTGAGTTTTGGAAGCGTTAGGAGAAATTTTCCACATTTTCAAGTAATTCAAAAAGGAATTTAAATTTTGTTGCAATCTACTGCGTACCACCCGTAAATTTCGACCTTTGGCTGAAAGCAAAGTGTCATCAGCAATTAATCTCCTACCTTTTCCTTCTGGTATATCAGGAAGATCAGAAGTAAAAATATTATATAAAATTGGCCCAAGTATACTACCCTGAGGGACACCAGCTCTAATGGGTGTCCTTTCAGAGCATGAATTTTGATAGCTTACTTGTAAGGTTCGGCTAGTCAAATAATTTTGAATAATTTTGGTGAGATATACAGGAAAATCAAATCGAGCTAATTTAGCTACTAAACCTTTGTGCCAAACACTGTCAAAAGCTTTTTCAATATCAAGAAGAGCAACACCAGTTGAATAACCTTCAGATTTGCTAGCGTTAATCATATTAGTTACACTCAAAAGTTGATGTGTAGTAGAATGTCCATGACGAAAACCAAATTGTTCATCAGGGAATATAGAATTCTGATTAATGTGAATCATCATTCTATTCAAAATAACTCTCTCAAATAGTTTACTTAAAGAAGGAAGCAAACTAATTGGTCGATAACTTGAAGGCTCTGAAGCACTTTTTTCAGGTTTCAAAATTGGAGTTACTTTGGCATTTTTCCATTTATTGGGAAAATAAGCCAATTGAAAACATTTGTTGAAGATTTTAACTAAAAAATTTAAAGTGCTTTCAGGCAACTTTTTAATAAGAATATAGAAAATCCCATCTTCCCCTGGAGCTTTCATATTTTTAAATTTTTTGAAAATCAATTTAAGTTCATCAATATTTGTCTCACAAGAACTTTCAAACACATTTTGCTTGGAAAGAATATCATCAAATTCTAGGGAAATTTGAGCATCAATTGGACTTACAACGTTTAAATTAAAATCATGAGCAGACTCAAATTGTTGGGCTAATTTTTGAGCCTTTTCTGAATTAGTTAAAAGAAGTTTATCCCCATCTTTCAAAGTAGGAATTGGCTTCTGGGGCTTTTTCAAAATTTTAGTTAATTTCCAAAATGGCTTTGAGTAGGGTTTTATATCCTCTACTGCTTTAGCAAAATTTTCATTACGAATGAAATTTAAACGACGTTTGATCTCTTTTTGAAGGTCGCAATAAATTAATTTCAAATAAGGATCCCTAGTACGTTGATATTGGCGTCGACGAATGTTTTTCAGTCGTATCAAAAACTGAAGATCATCATCAATTAAAGGTTGATTAAATTTATGTTTAACTTTAGGTATTGAAGCGGCTTTAGCATTGACTATTGAAGTTGTCAAATTTTCTACAGCCAAATCAATATCTTCTATTGAATTCAGTGGAACGTTGACATCTAAAATACGTTCAATAAAATTCATATATCGCTCCCAGTTAGCCTTTTGAAAATTAAAAGTTGATTTTAAAGGGTTTTCAATGGGACTTTGGGATAAAGAAAATGTTACTGGAAGGTGGTCTGAATCGAGGTCCGCATGAGTAACTAATTGACTACAATGCTCGCCTAAATCCGTTAGAACCAAATCAATTGTGGAGGGATTTCTAATTGAAGAAAAACAAGTATGCCCATTAGGATATTCAACAGTATAATAACCTGCAGAGCAGTCATTAAACAAAATATTCCCATTTGAATTTGATGAAATATTATTCCAAGATCGGTGTTTTGCATTAAAGTCACCAATAATAAAAAATTTAGATTTATTTCTGGTGAGTTTTTGTAAATCTCCCTTCAAAAAATTTTTCTGTTCACCGCTACATTGGAAAGGCAAATATGCGGCAACAATTATAATTTTCCCCATAGAAGTTTCTAATTCAATTCCAATTGTTTCTAAGACTTTTGTATTGAAAGAAGGAAGAAGTCTAAATTTGAGACGACTATTGATGACAATAGCTACACCCCCACCTTGTCGATCAAGTCGATCATTTCGCAAAATTTTAAAGAAAGCATTGCTTTTCAAGTTATTGTCTGGCTTTAAAAAAGTTTCAGTGATGGCAGCAATATGTATGTTTTGAGTTTTCAAAAATAAAAAGAATTCATCTTGGTTAGCCAGCAAAGATCTAGCATTCCAATTCATAATATTTAAACATCTATTTGGATCCATGAGGGAATCGTAAAGTCATAATAATTTTGTTAGCATAATTAAAAGAAGTTTGGAAAGCTTCAAACATTGAATTTGCTTTCAACATAAGTTGCATCATTTCCATTAAATTTTGATGCAAAAATTTTAATTTTTCCTCAGTAATCTCACCCAAATCAACAAAATTGTTAGGATCAGAAAATGAAGGAGAAGAACAAGTATTTGAATTTCGGGGATTTTCCCAAGCCTTCGCATGAACGTTGAGACTTGGTTTTTTCCCATTTTTATTAGTTAAACCTGAAGAGGGAAACCCATTTTCAACCACCTCTGAGAACGATAAACAACGAGTCTGGGGCGCAGATTCAGCACAGGTAACATTAAAATCACTTCGGGTATTACCCAGCCGTGATTCCAATGTCGACCGAGGCTGACCGCGAACAGGCAGGTTGTTTGCCGGCCCGACGTGTGAAGACGAAAAAGAGGAAGGAGGAGAAGAAACTTTTCTGGAAACTTTGGGATTTTTCCTAGAAGCAATAATTTTTGCCCTGATGGGACAATCTAGCGAATTCGAGGAGTGATTACCTGCGCAATTCGCACACTTAAAAAATTCTGTTTTTGGCTTATCACCACCAAAAAGGCATTTAGATTTTTCATGATCGAATGAGCCGCAAAACATGCATCTGGCATTCATTCTACAATTTTTAGTGCCATGACAAAAAGCTTGACAGCGACGACATTGCGTAATGTTTTGTAAAAAATTGGTAGAAGATTTACGAAAAGGTTCGAATTTGACTCGACAATGAAACATAAGACGAGCCTTTTCAAGAATTTGCAAATTATTAACCTGATCCTTTTTAAAATGGATCAAATAAAGTTCAGGAGCAAAACCAACACTACTGGTATTATTCGTGTTGGTTCTTTTCCTCATTTGAATTACTTGAATTGGAGAAAAACCTAACAAAGAATTTAATTCAGCTGTGATCTCATCCGGTGTCTGATCGCCAGTGAGACCACGAAGTACAACTTTAAATGGACGATCACTTCTAGCGTCGTACGTAAAAAATTGGTGTTTTTTATTATTCAAATAATTTAAAACCTTTTGAAAATCATTGAAAGATTCCGCCAATATACGAGCAGTTCCCCTTCGACCGATCTGAAAAGAAATCTTCACATCCTTGACGGAAGTGACGATTTCTTTTCGAAAGGCATTGAAGTCAGGAATCGTGACCGTTATTGGTGGAATCTTTTCGTTTTTAAGAGTATAAGAAGAAGATGGTTTCTTAGTACTCTTATCAGAATTAAATATGAATATTTCCTCATCACCGATGTTATGAAGGACATCGAATGAATTGGAAATTTCAACTTTTTTGGCAGATGGCCCTGGATTAGGTTCAGCAATCCGTTTTCTTCCGGCCCTTGAGCCGGCCGAAGACTTCCCCATGCTGGAAAGAAAAGAGAAAATATGAATTAAAGAAAATGAAAATAATTTTAGCACTGAAAAGTGCTGATTGAAATACAGGTAAGGAAAAAATAAATAATGTAAAATGTTCCTGCAGGTACACAGCAACGATACGATGCTCCGGCGTACGTGTTGACGGCTCAACGGTACAGATGGAAGTGTGAAAATATCTGCTACCTTTCCCCTTCCTTTTGCCGTATAAAACTCCTGTTCCGGCAGCTGCTTGTAGTCGGCTTTGACGTAGGTTTCGTCATCCATTACCACGCAGTCAAACTTCGTCAGCATCGTCGTGTACAACCTCCGGGATCGCGCTTTGGCCGTCGTATTTTGTTTATCATTGCGATTTGGAGTCACTACCTTCTTGTAAGTCGATAGTCCGGATCGTTTTTTGGCTCGATGCACGGTTGTAGACGATACACTCAGCTTTTTTGCGGCATCTCGGATAGAGAGGTTAGGGTTTCGCTTGAAACTATCGGCAACTCTCTTTGTCGTCTCAGCGGCTTCCGGTTTTCGATGTCCCCCCGATCCACACTTCCTGGCTGTCGACAAACGTTCCCCAAACACTTTAATTAAATTTGTAACGGTTGATTTGGCAACTTTTAGCGGTTTTGCCAGCTTTGCGTGCGAGTAGCTCGGATTTTCACGATGCGCGAGCAAAATTTTGATACGCTGCTCTTCTTCCTTGGACCAAGGAAGAAGATACACTAGGTTCTCCGACTTTCACAGTAAGTAGGCGAGGAGTGAGCGGGGCTCTCAATGAGTTTGTTTATTTTTGGCACAGCTTTTCTGTGGTTTGTTGGTAAACAAACTTCATGAGTTCCGCATAGTTGCATAGCCTACACAGCCAAAATGGCTGAATCGGGAATTCGATATTCGGTAACACCTCCCTAATATATACACACCTTGCCTTGGATGGCATTTTGACAACTGAAGAGTGAATTCCAAATCAAAATAGGAGCAATATTCTACACACACACACCTACAATATGAGGGGTGTTCAGGTTTCTTTAAATGCAAAATTGAAAGAAATACGTCAAGTTGATATTGACTAAATTTTGACCGCATCACCCTTTAAAAAGTAGTAGTTTTATCTTTTTGAATTTTTAAAAATAGTCGAATTTAATATTTTTAAATAAAGCGATGTATCTCTACTTGAAAGTCTACTTAGAAAAAATCTGAACTGACTGGATGGAGGATGGAGGTCAATAAATAGATTCAAAATCAGTTTTTCTTTTTCATGTAGGTTTGTTGGTTCATCAGTTATCAATGATCGATTTTACTCAAAATTGGTCTATTCAAAATTTCCACACGCCATACCACTAAAACAACAGCTGATAGACAAAATCATACAAATGATTCGAATTCAGGACTCTAAAACCTTTTCAAAACAGTTATTGAAACATAAGCACCAAAAATGCTGTTCCCTAGTGTAATCTGTTGATTTGTATGTCCTTTTTGTCAGAGAACCGTTTTTCTGTTCTCAACCTGTACATTGCTTACCTGTGGAGTGTGAACTATGATGCATAAATGTGGATTTCTGACACGAATGCCGTATGTAACAATTTAATCCTTCAAAAAATGTTTATATCAATCGTCAGAATGTTACGACTCACACGCAATCTAATTTGAATAATTTGTCAAATATGTCAGTCCTGACCGAAAAAAAAAACCATTCATTACCAAACGATGTTTAATCAACCACTCGGTGGAAGCATTTATTCATGCAAAAATCCTGCAAATTACTTTATCAAAATCGTCCGCCGAAAAAGAGAGTTGATTCCGGCAAATTTGCAATCATTTTAAGGTACGCAGTCATATAATTTGCTGCCCCTTCGCGCATTCGGCAACTCGATGACGAAACTGGAACAAAGAGACACCCGAAACAACCGGGAAAAAGGGTCCCTCTGTAATTTGAATTTAATGCAAATGAAACCAGACAATGAGGCGGTTCTCATTAGTAGGGGCAAGTGCAGTCTGGGGTCCGATCGGGTCTCGACTTCGAATCGATGCGCATGGGAATGTCCTGCGAAATCCCGCAGCTCTCGAATGATTGCGTCCGCGCGCCATTGAAGGTTTTTTTTGTTGTCTTTAGCTCCATGTCCTGTCTTGCGTCGCGTTTTTGCGCTATCTCAACATGCGTGACGATATCATATCGAGAGAAGGCAGCCAGCCTATAATTGATATGCATGAAAAATTGCAATTGCGGTTGTCCGGTGGAATCGAAAATCGAAACCGTTCCCTGTCGAGCGACTGACTGCGCTTATCCGGCTGGAGCAATGTATCTGTCGGATTTTGACATGGGCGCCAGCGAAAGGAATTCAAATTGAGGTTTGCAGTTCATGGAGCTGAGAAAAGATTGCATTTGAAAGTTTCGAGTAAACAAATTCAAGCAAGATCGCACGTGGCCAGTGCCGGATACATGGGTCTATTAAGGTATTTAAAAAAACTTTGAAAAAAAAATAGGGACAAAATTGTGAATGTCAACAAAACTAAAGCAAAAACAAAATGTATAAAAAGAGTTATCTTCAAATTGACAAATTTGACAAAATTGACAAAATTGACAAAATTGACAAAATTGACAAAATTGACAAAATTGACAAAATTGACAAAATTGACAAAATTGACAAAATTGACAAAATTGACAAAATTGACAAAATTGACAAAATTGACAAAATTGCCAAAATTGACAAAATTGACAAAATTGACAAAATTGACAAAATTGACAAAATTGATAAAATTGACAAAATTGACAAAATTGACAAAATTGACAAAATTGACAAAATTGACAAAATTGACAAAATTGACAAAATTGACAAAATTGACAAAATTGACAAAATTGACAAAATTGACAAAATTGACAAAATTGACAAAATTGACAAAATTGACAAATTGACAAAATTGACAAAATTGACAAAATTGACAAAATTGACAAAATTGACAAAATTGACAAAATTGACAAAATTGACAAAATTGACAAAATTGACAAAATTGACAAAATTGACAAAATTGACAAAATTGACAAAATTGACAAAATTGACAAAATTGACAAAATTGACAAAATTGACAAAATTGACAAAATTGACAAAATTGACAAAATTGACAAAATTGACAAAATTGACAAAATTGACAAAATTGACAAAATTGACAAAATTGACAAAATTGACAAAATTGACAAAATTGACAAAATTGACAAAATTGACAAAATTGACAAAATTGACAAAATTGACAAAATTGACAAAATTGACAAAATTGACAAAATTGACAAAATTGACAAAATTGACAAAATTGACAAAATTGACAAAATTGACAAAATTGACAAAATTGACAAAATTGACAAAATTGACAAAATTGACAAAATTGACAAAATTGACAAAATTGACAAAATTGACAAAATTGACAAAATTGACAAAATTGACAAAATTGACAAAATTGACAAAATTGACAAAATTGACAAAATTGACAAAATTGACAAAATTGACAAAATTGACAAAATTGACAAAATTGACAAAATTGACAAAATTGACAGAATTGACAAAATTGACAAAATTGACAAAATTGACAAAATTGACAAAATTGACAAAATTGACAAAATTGACAAAATTGACAAAATTGACAAAATTGACAAAATTGACAAAATTGACAAAATTGACAAAATTGACAAAATTGACAAAATTGACAAAATTGACAAAATTGACAAAATTGACAAAATTGACAAAATTGACAAAATTGACAAAATTGACAAAATTGACAAAATTGACAAAATTGACAAAATTGACAAAATTGACAAAATTGACAAAATTGACAAAATTGACAAAATTGACAAAATTGACAAAATTGACAAAATTGACAAAATTGACAAAATTGACAAAATTGACAAAATTGACAAAATTGACAAAATTGACAAAATTGACAAAATTGACAAAATTGTCAAAATTGACAAAATTGACAAAATTGACCAAATTGACAAAATTGACAAAATTGACAAAATTGACAAAATTAACAAAATTGACCAAATTGACAAAATTGACAAAATTGACAAAATTGACAAAATTCACAAAATTGACAAATTGACAAAATTCACAAAATTGACAAAATTGACAAAATTGACAAAATTGACAAAATTTAAAAAATTGACAAAATTGACAAAATTTACAAATTAACCAAATTTACAAAATTGTCACAAAATTGACTCACTGACACACATGGCTTACTGATTGGGAAATCGACAAAAACTCGAAGTCAAAGTTAAAAAGTGATAACAATTAGTTTCAAGATTTTCAGAGTACAAATATAGTTGGCTTAACTGATACTTGTTTAAACTTCTGATTTTAACTTAAAAATTCAAGGAACTTTGGTCAAGGAATAAATTAAAAACTCAAAATCACTTTCAGCGGCAAGTGCAAACAAGGTCTGATTTTTTCGAAATGGAGAAAGTTTAAAAAATATTCCCAAAAATGTTCTATGAGCTTCAATAAACAATTTAAAGAAAAAAAAGAAATAGATTTTGTGGAAGAGGACTAAATCCATTTTAAAAATAGTTTATCCAGTAAACAGTATCAACAGTCCCCCAGTTACACGAATTCGTTAAAAGTAATTTAAAAGCAGTGTTTAATGAAACCCCTTATTAGATTATGTCATTTGAATGGATAGACGTTACTGATGCAGTCATTTTAATTCGAACACCGTAACCAAACAGGTTTGCAACCGTTAAAATGAGTCTCAAAAAAGTAGGAAATTTCTTCAAAACAATATTTATTGTTGAAGTTTTTAAATATGTAGAAATTACAGCAAATTTTCAAAAATTACTTCTTCCAGAAAAAAAATGACAAAATTTGATCTATGCAATTTTTTTTTACTTTTTTTTGGTTTCTTACACATTAGTTAAAAATCTCATATATTTCAATACTGAAATTTTGCCTCCAGCAGCAGCTTCTGTGTTCGCTTTTGATACAAATCCTATGCATGGGCGAACAAACTGCGTGAATTCGGAACTCTTCACTAATTGTCCATATTCAACAGGATTGCGAAATCCAGATTTCTCCGTGTTTGAGCGACTTTTCGCACAAGCAGGTTTTTGTAAAAACGTAAAAATTTGCTGATGTTCCAATGCATTTTTAAATGATGTAAAAACTTTTCTTTTAGATTTACTTGGGTGGAAACTGAATATTTATATTTCGTACTTTTGCCCCATTTGCGGTTCGTACTTTTGCTCCTTAAAGATTTTTTATGATTCACAGCTTATTGTGCAAAGCAGATACACATCAATGAAATTCTGTCTTCGACATTCCATATTGGTTGAAAACAATTGAATAGACACATTTGCACTTTTATTGAAAACAATAATTTCGATGGCTAAAAAAACATGCTCTGAGAAGCGGTTGAAAGTCTTAATGAAGCCAATTATTGCAGTGTTGGCACCGTAATTGCTATGCTACAGCTAAGACTCTTCTGGCAGAAGATGTCCTTAAAGTGCTCCGTAATGCGGAAAAGAAGACCCAGGCTTCTGGAGGCCTTGTCAACGATATAGTTGGTATGAGTTTTAAAATCCAGTCGCACTTCAAGAATCACTCCAAAATCTTTCACGTGTTTAGCTCGAGAGATTGCATTGTTTCCAAGGGAATAAACGGCTGAGAAAGGACCTCGTTTGCGGGAAAATGATATTACTGCGCATTTACTACGGTAGGCGATTGGCATCACACCAGGAGGCAAAGAGGTTAAACTGGTTCTGCAGGAAGTTCACATCCCATTGATAAAGTAAAACCATTTCAAGTCGTCGGCATACGCTAATTTTGGTCCATGGAGAAGTTGCAGCACGTCATTGAAATAGATCAGGAATACTATTGGCCCTAGATGACTTCCCTGAGGTACACCTTATGATGCTGAGAACTACCTGGAAAACAGTTACCCGTACGAACTGTCAACCAGCCAAGAAGAGATCCACAAAATCCTAAACGTTCGAGGTTTCCGATGGCAAAATCATGGTTCACCTTGTTGAATGCAGCAGACAGATCGGTATAGATGGCATCAGTTTGAGATTTTTATGCAAAACTTTCAAGCACAAACGAGGTAAAGGTCAGTAAGTTAGTTATAGTTTAAAGTTAAGGCATGAATCCATGCTGGTCATTGGAATAGTTATGCTTGCAGAACAGGAAAATGGGATCTAAAACCACCAATTCGAAAAGTTTGGCTATTGCACACAAAGCCGCGGTAAGCATTGATATCTTTCCTATCTCTTTTTTTATAAACCTAGAACATGTAAGCTTTCTTCCATAGTGAAGAGAAGGTGGCCTGGTCAAGCGAAGTTTGGAAGATAAGCCTGACAGGAGTCCTATCCAGGCCCGTAGGGGAGGGATTTTGAGCTTAGTGGCTGCTTTAGAGATGGTTTTATCCTGGACTGTAATTCCGTTTAAAGAAAAGCCCAGTGGTGAAACACTCCTAATAGCACAATCCAGTTGTTCGTCGGTTATTGATGATGTATCAAAGATGCTCGAGAATTCATTGGCAAAGAGATCGCAGACTCCGAAGTCAGAATTCGCCATGATGCCGTCCAGGAGCATGTAGGATGGTGTTCCAGGTTCGTTCCGCTGATTATTGACGTGATTCCAGAAGGATTTTGGTCTAGTCTTGAGGTTTCGCTGAATCCGAAGAAGATGGTTTTGATAGCAACGTTGACTGGCTTTTTTCTTATAGGCGGAGTAGAGTTTGCGATTGCGTTTCTTCCTTGGTATGCAGAGATTTGTGCTTGTTGTAATTTCGAAGGGCACGCCTTTTTGTCGCTTTCAGTTGTCGTAAAGCTGCTGTAGCCCATGGAGTACGAAGATTAGCATTGGCGGTACGTTTCGGAGCATGGTGGTCGATTACGTAGTTGCGGAGGTGCGAAAAAGTTTCAGCTGCAGAATTAGGGTTTGCTAGTTCGAGCTAAGATTTCCAGTCTATGACGGCCAGTACCAAGGTTGCCGAAAAAAACTTTTTGTTTTTGCTAAAAAAAAACAGACTTTTTGTGATTTTACCCAGAAATTCTGTGAAGGTTTCCTGTGATAATAGCAATAATTTCTTTGAAAAGTTTTGAATAAATGAGTCTTTTTCACGTTTCACTTAAGAAAAATCAATTTACATTACCAATCTTAGCATGATTTTCCAAAACAAAGTTAGAAAGCCAAAATTTATGTCGACTTTAAATGTTTTGTTTTGGAAATACTTACAAAATAAAAAAAAAATCAGTGAAATCTGTGATTACTTCCAAAATTCTGTGTTCTGTGGCACAGGTTCTGTGATGAAAATTTGCTCAAAATTTGGTGAAATTATAGATTTTTCTGTGATTTCGGCAACCTTGGACGCGAGAAATGACATCGAAATCGACGTTCTTGTAGGCCAAGTAGAAGAGCGTGAATTTATCAGCGGGGGTAGGGGAGATAAGGGCATAACGAGCACCCAGGGCATAATAAGCATTCCTTTTTTCTACAAAAGTACGTGTTTTCTTATAAAAATTTTCATGAGGATTTGTTTCGTACTACCTGTAGTATTATTTTTCACCAAAAAAAGAGATATCCTTATCATCTTTACAGAAATATTAAATAATAACCAGCTAGGTTCTCAAGTGACGAAAATATTATAATTTTTTAGCTCCACCAAATAAGCTTTTATGACCTTTAAATCATCTTGATCTGAAATATACTTACTGCAACATGATTTAAACATTGTTTCTCAATTTTCACCATCATAAAAATTTTATTTTCACTTTAATAAATTTTAAAACGCGATTTTACTTAAATTTGTTGACCTGGGGCGAACAGAGCACTTTTAATAAGGGCAAGATGAGCGTTTTCTGCCATATAATCTACCAGCAAATTCAACTCGATGAAGTCTACTGAATTATAGAGCTACAGCTTGACTTGTTTTATCTGTCGATTTGGCCTAATGGTAAGGTGTCGGAGAGTTAATCAGTAGACTCGAGTTCGATTCCTGTTCGAGGGATTTTTTTTAAATACCATTCATGATTGATTTTTTTTTATAATTACATTATACGGCTAGTAGCATCATCCGTCAAACAAAACACCAGAAACATAATGTTTGAGCATGTGTATTAACATCTTTGAATTTTACAAACAGACCTAGATTATTTTGTTACTGCTTTATTTGATGAATCTACGCCTCACCGTTTAGTGCAAAATGCATCGATCATGGATGATAAATGAAAAAAAAATCACAATGACCAGGAATCGAACTCGAGTCTACTGATTAACTCTCCGACACCTTACCAACAGGCCAAGCAAGTCATGCTTTAGCTCTATTATCCAGTTGAATTCACCGAGTTGAATTCGCTACTAGATTCCCCGGCAGAAAACGCTCATCTTGCCCCGAAAAATGGGGCTTATACTGCCCCAGGGGGGAGGGGGGGGGGGGGGGGGGGTCCGCATTACGCCCCTACAGTGACTTGTTTTCAGCTTTCGGCAAAAAATTTTAAAATGCATTTTTGAACGTGTCTATCTACTTTTTCAAGTTTCATCCAATTAGACAATAGACTTTTTGAGTGTCTGAACACGAAACAATGATGTAGTTCACATATTATAGCTGTTCTCTATGGTTAAATAAGCGTTTTCCTTAAGGTGGCCATTATGCCCTTATCTCCCCTACACAATCTAGAGATATCAAATGTAACCAGTAAAGCCGGGTTATGTGGGACTACATTAACTAGCGGTGCAGGTGGGGATTTTTTTTATATATTTTTATTTTTTTTTATTATCTGACGGGTTTGCGCCGGGGGTCTTCAGATTTTCCCCAAAATTGAAAATTTGGTTCATTTTTGCGACTTAAAAACACATGTATTTTTTCAAATTTCTAACATTTTCATATTTTGAGTTAGCTTCAGTTAGATTTTTTTGTAAATAAAAAATAACCATTTTTCGAAGCTACATAACTCTGTTGTTTCTCAACGGAAAATAAAAATAAGCACATCAAAATGCATTGAAATTTTATCAGCTTTCCAAATAAAATAGTTGAAAAAAATTAAATAATGACCTTCAACATAATAAGTTGTAAATAAACTTTAAATGGCGTCTTAAAGTACCGTCTGCACCACCGAATATTTTGCAAAAAATACCATTGTATAGCTCGATTCATGATGCAACTTTCATCTGAAGACACCAAAGTGAGCCATTTACACCTTGAAGAGTTATGAAAGAAATAATGATAATAAATCTCTTTTTTTGCATCGAAAACAAACAATAATGGTCGAACAACTGCACTCACATATGGAGATAGCAAGCACTTTTAACAACATGGAAACAAAAGAGCATTTTGATATGCTATTTTATACACAGCAAAAAAAGTAGTGTGATATTACATCAAATACCTGCACATAACTTGAGTCGCAAAATGTACCTAATTTCTCATTGATGTACCCGGCAGTTTGGAGACAAAGAATATGTTTCGAACCACTGATCCATATGGGCCAAATTTCCTAAAAAATGAAAAATAATGAAATTATTTTTCAAGCTGTGGGTTTGCTTATATTTTTGATTAATTTTGGTAGTACTTACAAGCCAAACAAATACAGCTGAGGTCCGTAATCCGTTTCTTAATTTTTGAAATGAAATCAAATTTGAACGTCAACAAAGGAAAACATTGACTACTTGATGCGATATCACATAGAAGGTTGTGATATTACACTTCACGACGTATTCGAGTTGTATACATCATTTAGATGTATTATTGCAACAGAAATCCGTAATCCCCAGAAATTACATCGTCCATCGTTACATTTTTTTTTGCTGTGTAATTTCCGTTGAGAAACAACAGAGTTATGTAGCTTCGAAAAATGGTTATTTTTTATTTACAAAAAAATCTAGCCGAAGCTAACTCAAAAAATAAAAATGTTAGAAATCTGAAAAAATACATGTGTTTTCAAGTCGCAAAAATGAACCAAATTTTCAATTTTGAGTAAAATCTGAAGACCCCCGGCGCAAATTGTCAGATAATAAAAAAAAATCTCCAGGTGCTTATTCGATAGTTGGGAAACGGAACCCGTCATTGACGAAGCAAAAACCAATCATTCGGCCATTCTCGTTTACAATACTGTTGATCTGACGAGAAGTTGTACTCAAAGAGTCTAAAATAATGTTCGAAGGAGTCGAAAAAGTAGAGTTCCGAACAATATATTCAATTTTCCCATACACAAATAAAAGTTAAAATTTACTCATTTAAACGTTACTTTGAAATTCTGCAAAAAATCGTCGATGAGTTTTGGACCGACAAGGCCGATAAATCAAGTAACAAAAAGTAAAAACTTCAGTTTCTCTATTACATTACTATACAAAGGTACGATACAAATGAGTAAAATCAAGTTTTCCACCTTGAAAAGCTTTAATCCTGCTTCACTGTGCGGCATGAAACAAATCCAAATAATTACCGTAACGGGAGGAGTTCCTGTGCTGCTTGGCCCCGGATCATACGCTTCTACACAGACTTGAGGCGTATCGCAGGTCAATTCAATTGATTGCGTTCGGTTGAGCCTGGATCCTTGCAAACAACGACGACGACGATGCGCTTCATGTTTTCTCAACAGGCAGTTGTCCTGTCCTGTGTGACGATATCTTTCGAAATTCGCAATTTGTCGGCCCCAGTGTTTATCTTTCCCAAACTTTGTAGCAGCAATCATTGGTAAAAAATTTCATTTCCTGATTCATTTGTTGCCTGCCATCAACCATCGCAGGATTAGTTCTGTTGTTTGCTTTGTGGGTTCGGTTTTTGGGGTTTATTTTTTATCCTTGCTTCACTGAAGGTGGTTTTGATTTTGTCTGCTCGAGATGATTCGATTTTATTTGCGCTCAGTTATCCACCAAAAAAGGATCGTAAAAGAAAAAAAAGGCTAAGCCAAAAATGGTAAGACGATGCACATCTTGAGTCAACATACAATTTCCACTCTAACGAACAAATAATGGTTTTGTGGCGCGGGGAGCCAAAAGATGGCACACATAGTTATGCAATTTTGGAACACAATTGAATTGCATTTAGGTACTTCTACTTTGGCATGTTGGACCTGTTCTGGTATGGTATTTATGTACGTACATTCATCGATTTTGTTTTGTTCAAGCTGTTTCCATTCAGCTGTCTGCTTCATCACATGTTTACAAAACTGTAAACATCTGTTGTTGTGCAGCCATAATTCCATGTTTTCAGATATAGGATGGCCAATTTTTACCTGTTGAAAGAAAAAATAAAAATTTATATTAAAAAAAATGGGAAAATACACCCATTGAAAATTGAAATTGAAAAATCTAAGTTTTATCGTTTCATTAGTTGAGGAATGAAACACTGTTCAAACTTGATCAAATCCACCAATTCAGTTAAATCTATCATGAAAATAACAATTGAAACAATAATGAAATTTCTTTAAAAATCTTTATTCGTTGTTGAATTGCTTTTGTAAAGGAAAAAAAAATAAAGTTAAAAAGTAATGGTTTGCGGAAACCAAGTGTTTTCAAATAGGGTTTTTTTTTCTTTTTCTTAGATTTTTTTAACTTCTGAACAAGATAAGTAGGTAATAAAAAATTGTTGCACCAGAAGTTTTATAAAAAAAATGAGCGTTTCACAATAGTATAACACTCATGAGCAGAAAAAACCTTCAATTCTGAATAACTTAGAAAGGCATGGTCTTTTGAATAACTGAATAAATCTATATATGTGTCCATCACTAATCACTAATCACTAATCGTACTTCCACAGCCAGGACTTATGTCTGAGTCCCAAAGAATAATAAGAGTACGTTATTACTCTTCTTTTCTATGTTTATGCTTTCGATTATTTTAACATAAACATATTAAAATAATCAAAAACAAAAAATGGTTGGGCCTACCATGGAGCAGAGAACGTAGAGACATCTGGAACACAGGAACAGGAAGAAACGTAGACCACCACGTGTACCATACGTTTCAAATGAGCAGTATCGTTGGAAGCATGCTAAGAATAATGCTCCTTGATGAAGAAACCATGCGCAACGTGAAGCAATTTCGTCAATCACTAGGACCTTTCTTCAGCGGCTGGAAATGATTTATTTTGGTCACAGAAATCACAAAACTTACGAGTAGAAGCATTTGGAAGAATATGATGTGATAAATGACACATTTTGCAATTTTGAGATTTAGTTTTGTTCATTATACTGTTTTGGATTCCAGTGAACAATCAATTATGGTCATCGACCAAGGATAAAGCGCCTTTACTCGCTCTTGAAAAAAAAAAGAAAGGAACATTAGTAGAACACAGAATCTTTCGAGGTCTTTGAGAACTCGAAAGGTAAAATCGCTCCATCAGCAAATGTATACACACTTAGAGACTGTACAATTTTACCAATTGAACTTGAAAGCTGTGAATAAATCTATATATGTGTCTATTTCATTAATTAAAAATACTATTTTTTTTTAAATTGTGTTTTGAGAAGTAAAGAATAAGGATTCTAATGCAACTCAAATTTTGAAATTTGGTCCACCCTATCCCGAGATGATCGGCTTTGAATATTGAGTGCGATTTTTTTGAAAATGTTCTAACTTTAGGTTAAGTTTGCTTATGCTTATGCTTATGATACATACACAGCCAGATCTTGTCAGCACCCCGGTGAGTAGTAAAAGTACATTTACTACTCATCTTAACTTGGCCGGGCCCACTGTGCAATATTGGACGCAGAGACAACTGGAACACAGGGAGGAAGAAACGTGGACAACAGTACCATACGTTTCCATCGCTATAACTAAGATTCTAACGTTGGGAGCACATATGCTAAACTTCATGTGCTCCTTGATGTTGGTCCGAGGTATTCGTCCTTCTTGGGATGGAAATGATGTTTTTCTGCACAGAAATCCAAAACCCTATGTATGAGTAATAAACTGACAATTGTTTTAATTTTTTTTAACAAGAACCATTATGTAAAAATTTTTGATTTCAGTTTATTATTGACGTTAGTTATTGTTTTTTTTATTATTGACGTTAGTTATTGTATAAATTAAAATTTGAGGGTTCCGGATTTAAATGCACTATCATTCCTGGTCTTTGACCTTGGATATAGCGCCTTTGCTCGCTCTTGAAAAGAAACATTAGAAGAACAAAAAAAAAATTAGTGTCAACACCGCCCCTCCCCCCTCCCTCACACCCTACCATAATTTATGGCACCGTAAATACGAAAAGCATGTAACAACAAAATGTGTTTTAAGATTGTGTCACAGAAGAAAAAATGTGCCCTCACCTTCCCACTGTGCTAGACACCATCTATGTCAATTGTTCAGAATGAGAAAAATAACCCCAGCCCAGGCCTTTCAATGGTAAAGGTCAAACTAAAATCTCTACAGAATTAAGATTCTAACTTTAGGTTAAGTTTAAGGTACAAAACTAAAACGTTATTTCTGGGCAAAATACCTCTGAAATAGCTATTGCAAATTATCTTTCAAATAAGATCAGAAGATTTGCAATATGTCCTAAGAAGGCTGAGATATGAACGATCCAAATTTGCATGTTTTTAAGCGGGCCATAAGTTAGGGATCATCCTCTTAAACCATGTAAATTTTGTTTGGCCATACTCAGTCATCTTTTCACTGTTGCCATGGACTGAATGAATTGGAGGAATATTGTTCATCAGGTTATGTCGAGAGACGGAACACCAAATAAATAAAATAAATAAATAAACTTATCACTGATGAACTGATATAACTCCCTGAGCCAATAATTGAAAAAATTATCTTTCAAAGCCCAGGGTGACATCTATCTTATCATTCCCGAACCATAAGCTCCTGTGTGAGCATGTTTTAGTCAACTAGTGCCATCAACTAGCAGCCATCAGGTATAATCACACGCTATTGGGATGATGGTTGATGGAAAGGGAGTCCAGTGTTAAATTAGTTAATCAGTCACCAAGCAATTGGCTATTTTTCGGTCTTTGGATTCAATAAAACAACTTAGCTATTTATATGCCCGACGTTTCGACCATTTTTTGGTGGACTTTCTCAAGGGAATTATCTGTCCTTTGTTCTTGTCAATTTCGTTTTTGTCCAACGAACAATGGACAAATAATTCCCTTGAGAAAAGCAACCAAAAATGGTCGAAATTACTACATAACAACAATCATTGTCGAAACAATACATTTTTTGTTAATAATTTTTAATGCGAATTGCAATTCCTACCAAATAAGTAAACGATCTTAAAAATGATTACTTAAAGTCGGTATAAATCGGATGGATGTGATAATAAGTCCGCCATGTTTGAAAATTTGTTTTCCCGTGCGGGATTAAAGTGAGAAAAAACCTTGTTGTTCTCTCTGCGATAAGCAGTGCAACCAGATTGCTTGGTTCATTTGGAAAAAATGTAAAATGAGAGAATAGGTGTTGAATATTATTCAATTTGTATAATTCTTATCGTTTAAGCCAAAAAGCTTTGGTAGATAAATGCTTTTTTTTAGTTTTATGCGATGATTCTACAACATGAGACGATTAACAAAGTTTGTTGAAAAATATGCCTTCAAAAATATTTGCAGGATAAGGGGGGAGGGGTTCTTCCATACAATTTAATGCATTTTTCGATAACTAATCCTGCAAATGAATCCAAATTTCACTTAGGAAGGTATAAAGGATATCCACGATGAAATTGTTACACTAAGAAATTGCTCTAGCTTTTTAACCGTTGAAATTACTGTGCGATTATTAAGCAGCACTTTCTTAAACGACCTAAGTCGAGGAACTGAAGAAAGTATGGGTTTACATCCAAAAAACGGTTTATTCAGAGGTTGTGCAGAATCTTATGGCCGGGGTTTAGGCCAAGGTGCGGACATTTGCGTATGGACTGTAAATAAAATACGAGTAAAATGGTAAAATGAAGTTTAATAGTTATTTTTCAATCCCTGAAAATTAGATGGCAATCGAATGAAAACTAGAAATTTGTGTATCAATTTTGTGTGTGGCAGTTTCATCGAGGACACCCATTAAGGCTAAGAGTTTCAATGATGATGGAGACCCATCTGTCCTTCGCACTGCACTGGTGGGATAAGAAGGGGCAGGGGGTTTTCCATATAGTTTTATAAATTACCCGAGAACTTATAGAACAAAAAAAAAACAAATTTATCATGGAAGTATATTCGAGTGGGAGAAATGTTTATGTTTATGTTTCAAGACCCCTCACCATCTCCAAGGGAAAGAGGGAAACATGAGGAAGGTTTTCATACAATATATTTGGATCATTCGAGAACTTATTATTCAAATTTAATAGCAGAGAGTATTGGAGTACAATTTGTTTGTATGATTGTTCAAAGCTTCTTTCTCCTTTTACTGATTCGATAGAAAGTTTTTTTTTCGATTAAAGTCATTTTAACATATTTCTGTCATTCGCGTCTTATTTCAACTGTGATATATCACAAGCCATTCGATAGGAAAGGGGAAGGGAAGCTCCCATACAATTTTTATAATAACTCTAGTGCTAATCTTGTAGATGGTAACTAATTGGGTAGAGTATTTAAATACAAGAAATATTTCTAAGATGACTTTATTCCCCTCACGGGATAGGAACGAGTAGAGAAGTGACATACGTATGTTTTAATCAATTCAAGAGCTCATCAAATAAATTAATCCAAATTTTAAAGGAGAGAGTATAAGAGTACGAAAAATGATTCTATGGTTATTAAAGAAAAACCCCTTCCAGTGGGGGATAAAAGAGGAAAAAAAGAGTTCAATACAATTTTTTGTATTACCTGTGAACCTATCCAATAAGTAGGACCAAATTTGAAAGAAAAAAACTCGAGTACGAAAAATGTTCCTATTTTTTTAGTGGAGAGATTCCATACAGTACAGAACCAGGAATGGGGGAGCTTTTATCGCATAGGTTTTAAAACTTTTCAAGCAATAGAAACCAAATTTTATTTGAAAGGTTTTTTTTTAAATTCCAAACCCCTCCTTCTTTCAGAGGAGAATCGAGAAGAAGGAAAGTACAGTTGCGTTCAAAAAATAATGAAATCGCGTGAAGCTGGGCACCCACTTCCAAGTTTGACATGCTACCATTTCTCTCTCGGTTGATATTTTTTCATTAAACTTTCACACAATATAGTTTAACTATCCAACTAACGCTCTACAAAATTTGAAGTCTTTACAATGACCGGAAACTAAGATACAGCTATTCCCGTAAAAAAGGGAAATTTGGAATTGCTTCACTTAATTTGCTGAATCTTTGGCAATTTTCATTGAAAAATCTTGAAATTTTGTGCAAAGATGTAAAAATGTTTGATCTAGTACCTGGTCAAGTTTTATCAAAATCGATGAAAGTGATCAAAAATGGTGTCTCGTAAAAAATGAAGTTCCTCATTGCCCAGCAGACGATTTCATTCTTTTTTGGACGGATGTTTGTATGGAAAACATCGTATTCCATGTATTCTTGGTTTTTTCTTACACAAAATCAAAATTTATCACTAAGAATGTTGAAAATTGATAAGAAGTTTATTCTTGCTTTGTTTAGGAAAAGAAAATGTTTTAACAGAGTTCAAAGTAAGGAGAACAGAGTTTCAGAAATGACCTGCTAAATATACTGATAAACAAAATTTGATACACAATTAAAGCGAGTATTATATTCGCTCTTGTGTTTCAATACCAGCTCTGTTAGAACAATTTCTATTTCTAAACAAAGCAGGAATGAAGTTCTTATCAATTAACAAGATTTTTTGTGATAAATTTTGATTTTGTGAAAGAAAAAAACATGAAAACATTGATTACGATGTTTTCCATACAAACATCCGTCCAAAAAAGAATGAAATCGTCTGTTGAGCGATAATGAACCTCATTTTCTACCCGGCACCATTTTGGATCACGTTCATCGATTTTGACGAAACTTAGCCATGTACTAGATCAAGGCCGTGCGAACGGGGGGGGTTTTAGGGGTTTAACCCCCCCCATGAAGATTTTTTCAAAGTAAAATTTTCACCGCAGTAACGGAAAATTACTTGATCTTAAAATGTATTTGAAAATAATTGTTTTCAAACAAGTCAGAAATTTTTCTCGCCTCCGGCGGAATTTTGCCTTCAATCACCCTTGGCTTGAAACATTCCGATATCCGCCACCATTTGACGTTCGCGAATTGAAACTTACTTTTATTGTGCAATTCAATTTCAACCTTTTGTATTGGAACTCAAAACTTGACATACAAAAATCCTATCTCGTCTCCAGAATTTCGTGTTTTTTGTTCTTCTAAATGCTCAACCAAATAGGTTTGAATGATTTACACAAGGCCACAAAATTTCTTAATTTTCAAATTAATCAAATAAGTTTGAAAAATTATTCGAAGTAGCTACTTTAAAACTAAATTTTAATGAGCAATGTTAACTGACTTTGTATTTGCTTTGTGCTTTGAATAATTTCAACAAAACTTGGAACTCCTTATTTTTATTATTTTTTAATCAGTTTTTATTGATCATTCACGAAGTTACCCATTTCTTAAAATTTCCTTGTCATTATAATTAAACGTGAGGTTATAATTTTTAACTTTGATAACTGGAGGATTTTTTTTATAAAAGGTTTTATCTCTGACTTTTATAACTGGCACTTTTGAAATAATCAAATTAAATTAAACCATCAACCATTGAATAATTTATCAAAAGTTCAAAATGGATTTTTTTTTCCAGTTATCGAAAATTCACATTTCAAATCACGATTACATTAAATTAAACATTTGTTCAAATTCAAAATACTACAGCGGAATTTTTCAATCAACCCTTAAGTTGAAAATTAAGAAAGAATTTCAAATTAAAATGAACAAAATTTAACAATTATTAGGTATCATTCTCCTTACAACTAATCATGGTAAGTTTTGTACCTTGTTGGACACTTATCTATTTTAAAAATCACATTTGTTTCAAAAATTGTGTTTTGGAAACGTTTATTTTAAATTTGCTTAGAAATATTTTTGAAACAAATTTCTTGTTCAGAATAAAGATTATCATTTTGAAAAAAAATATTTATGACTTATCGAAAATTTTAATCTTTCAGTGTGATGTTTTGAAAATTTAGTTTTTTTTTATCAGTCATTTTTTTGTTTAAATTATGTGGTAATCATGATGAGTGAAAAACGGTGTCCCTTTCTTTATTGTTGTTGTTTTTTTTTGGTAATGTTATAATTTTTAGCTACATTCGAATTTCGAAAACCCCCCCCATGGACGGGTCCTTCGCACGGGCCTGTACTAGATCAAACATTTTTACATCTTTGCACAAAATTTCAAGATTTTTCAATGAAAATTGTCAATGATGCAGCAAATTTAGTGAAGCAATTCCAAATTTCCCTTTTTTACGGGAATAGCTGTATCTTTGTTTCCGGTCATTGTAAAGACTTCAAACTTTGTAGAGCGTTTGTTGGATAGTTGAACCAGATTGTATGAACATTTCATGAAAAAATATCAACCGAGAGAGAAAAAGCAGCTTGCCAAAGTTGGAAGTGGGTGCGCTGCTTCACGCGATTTCATTCTTTTTTGAACACAACTGTATGTAGGGGAATTGGGAATAAAATGCGCAGATCCGACAAGATGCGCCACAATCATTATTTCATAAACAACATTTTTCAACATATCTGAAAATGCCAGTCTGTTCCATTTACACTTAACATTTACGGAACTTCTGAATTTTCTATATTAATTAAATTTGGCGAAAAAAGGAAACAAAAATTTTTAGGTGTATTTCTTGCTATTTTTCTATTTTTCTCGTAAGCAAATACGGCATCTAAAAGCAAAAACAAATCACCTGCCATCTGTTCTATTGATGAACATTGGTCTAAATCTTCATCATACAACAAAAAATTCATAATTAAATTATTATTTCTGTTATTTGAACGATTTCTAATAAGCATGTCGAGGCAGGGTGAAGCGCGCCATGTCCGTTTATCTATAAACATGTTTTATATTTATTCAAATTTTTGTGCAGTTTTCATCACATCAATTTTAAAGAAATTTCTACGTTGAAATGGAAAACATAACTTGAATATAAAAAAAATATTTGAAATTCCTGAATTTCCTACAGATTTCATTAACTATTCACAAGAATGTCAGTATATCTGACGACAGCAATACATTTATAAATCTGTGAAGTAAAATACAAGTGTTTTACCCGTCAAACTCTTTCGGGGGCGCTTAAATCAATAAACACGTAATAAACGTTTAAAGGCGCGTTTGGGTACACACACATGCGCAATTTGGCCCAAAAGAAATGGAAGTTATACTTTAGATAGCTTTTTGAAATTTAACGATTAAGACGTATATTATTGGTTGGAGTATTTCTGTGTATAAAGGGTGATACGGTCAAAATTTGATCAAGGGAAAACGCGTGTAAATCGGTGAAAACGTTAAATTTCTTTTTCAAGTTTAATTAGTATAAAATTCAGGAAAAATATTCAGTTAGGCTTCCGCTTTTCCAAATCCGAATTGCCGGGCCTTACGCTTAACCCCTGCCATAAGATTTTCTACAGCCACCTTGTCCACCTTCTTCGCCGTAGAAAGCCAGTTTGCCTTGAACTGCTGCTCGTCCTTAGCAGTTTTTTTGGTCTTCTTTAGGTTCCGTTTGACAATAGCCCAGCATTTCTCAATTGGGCGGAGCTCTGGCGTGTTGGGAGGGTCCTTGTTCTTGGGAACCACCTGCACGTTGTTGGCGGCGTACCACTCCATGGCCTTTTTACCGTAATAGCAAGATGCCAAATCCGGCCAAAACAGTACGGAACAGCCGTGTTTCTTCAGGAAAGGCAGCAGACGTTTATTCAAACACTCTTTCACGTAAATTTCTTGGTTGACAGTCCCGGAAGCTATGAAAATGCTGCTTTCCAAGCCACAGGTACAGATGGCTTGCCAAACCAGATATTTCTTCGCGAACTTTGACAGTTTCATGTGCTTGAAAATATCTGCTACCTTTCCCCTTCCTTTTGCCGTATAAAACTTCTGTCTAGGAAGCTGCTTGTAGTCGGCTTTGACGTAGGTTTCGTCGTCCATTATCACGCAGTCGTCATAGTCGTGTACAGCCTCCGGGATCGCGCTTTGGCCGTCGTATTTTGTTTATCATCGCGATTTAGAGTCACTTCTTTCTTGTAAGTCGATAGTCCGGCTCGTTTTTTGGCTCGATGCACGGTTGTAGACGATACACCCAGCTTATTTGCGGCATCTCGGAGAGAGAGGTTAGGGTTTCGCTTTGCGTGCGAGTAGCTCTTGTGATAAGCTGCTCTTCTTCCTTGGATGGCATTTTGACAACTGGAAGAGTGAATTACAAAATCAAAAATGGAGCAACATTCTACACACACTCCTTCAAAATGAGGGGTGTTCAGGTTTTTTAAATGCAAAATTGAAAGAAATACGTCAAGTTGATATTGACCAAATTTTGACCGTATCTCCCTTTATATTTCTGGTGAAGAACAGTCCTTTTCAAAACTTTTGTCGAATTTAATGGATTGCATTCTTCATTTACGAGTTATAATAGATTCTTCTTAACGTGAGTGTATTACCCCCAGTTCCCCAATAGCTCGAAAACTTATAAAAAAAATGGAGCCATAGGTGAAATGTGAGAAAGCTCTCATTGCAAAGATATCGAAAATTTATTTAAAATGAAGTTATTTTTACACAATTTATTGATTTCTGGAAGGTGTAGCAAAGCACACCGGATGAGCTAGTGGAAAATAAAAATGACTTTGCGGTTGACAGACGCGTGGAATGGGTCCATTACGCTTTTTTCCAGAAATTCTTGGGAAATCAACTGCCAGATTTCTCGATTCTCCCCTTTTCCAAAGTTTGAATATATACATTTTTTACATCATTATTCTTAAATTTGACCTACTCAATTTTTTATTATTATATAAGCCTGATAATTTCCCGATAATTTACTGATAACAAGTAAGACGAGTATAATTTTGTGACAGTATCTTTTTATGTTTCTAGGCGAAATAAAGGCTGACTGTAGTGAAGAGGACATGAGATTGCTTCGCCCCCTCTGCATAATCAGTCAGTGAGCCTAGTAAAAGTTTGCACGATCAGTTGTGGGCTTTCTTTACAAATTGCCCTCCGCTAATATCTTTCACCACGTTTACCTTCTTCTACGAAGCGAACTGTATTCATCCATCCAGCTAAATATTTCACAGTCTTAAAAATTATAACCTTTGAATTCATCTCGCCGCAATGTCATTAAATTACTATAATCAAACCCTAATTAGTATCATTTTTCAATGTATCATAAGGTTTTTTTTTAATTTTTAATAAGTTTTTTCCCCAAATTCTGACTGTTTGAAAAAAAGCAATATTTTTTGGATTTTGAAAAATGGTGGTGGTGGGCCACCAAATCCAAATTGACCAAATAACATGCAAAGTTTATGAGTTGATCCAAAACTGTGATTTCCTAATTTATTTTGTTATTTTAAAGCAATTTCAGATGGTGAAATAAAAAAGAGAGCTGTGTATGATCGCATAGAGTCCAAAACCTGGCTCGCGAACGTTTTGGCAAAATTTCTTTTACAGGATGGACAAAATATTTTTCATGACTCTTCATTTGGCATAAGAAAACTTTACAGATAGGTAAAACATATTATAAGTTCTGAATGTGTATAAAAACATAAAAATATAGGTGATTCAAGATGTGTGGCCCACAAGCTATGATTTGCAAATTGATTGCGTTTGTATGACTTATTGATGTTTCATCAAAAATTCCTTTTCCACGTGAAAGAATATGACAAAACTAAGATCATAAGCGTATGAGCATGTTTTTGTTATGAACTTTAGGTTCCCCATCGATGAAATTAGCTGGTGTATTTTTAATTATGTACGGGAGATGAGGGCATAACGAGCACCCGAGGCATAATGAGAACTACGCTTTTCTACGAAAGTGCGTATTTTCTTAAATAAATTTTCATGAGGATTTGTTTCGTAATTCCTATAGTATTAATTTTTCACAAAAAAAAGGAATCTCCTTATCATCTTTACAGAGATATTTAAAAAAAACTAGCTTGGTTCTCAAGTTACGAAAATATTATAATTTTTGAGCACCACGAAATAAGCTCTTATGATCTTAAAATAACCTTGATTTATAATGTACGCACTGCAACATGATGTACACATTGTTTCTCAATTTTTACCATCAAAAAATTTTTGATTTTTCACTTTTATCAATTTTAAAACACGTTTTTACTTAAATTTGTTGACTAGGGGCATATAGAGCACCATATTATCGAGGCATAATGAGCATTTTCTGCCGTAGAATCTAGCAGCGAATTAAAATTGATTTAAAGCGCCACACCTTGACTAGTTTTCATCCGACAATTTAGCCTATTGGTAAGGTGTCGGAGAGGTAATCAAAAGACTAGAGTTAGATTTCTGTTCGAGGTGATTTTTTTCCATTCACAATTCATGATCGATTTTTTTATTGTTACATTATACGGCTAGTAGCATCATCCTCCGAACAAAGCACTTAATGTATGAGCGTGCGTGAATTGTTTGTATTCTACAAACAGACCTAGATTATTTTGTTATTGCTTTGTTTGATGAATCTACGACTCACCTGACTTCATCGAATTGAATTCGCTGCTAGATTCCCCGGCAAAAACGCACATCTTGCTCTGATTAATGGTGCTCATACTGCCTCAGGGGGGGTTCTCATTATGCCTCCACAGTGGCTGGTTTTCAGCTTTTGGCAAAAATTTTTAAAATGCATTTTTTAACGTTTTCATCTAGTTTTTCACGTTTCAGCCCGTTAGGGAATAGGCTTTTCAAGTGTCTGAACACGAAACAATAATGTAACCTCCATATTATAGCTATTTTCTATGGTTAAATAACCGTTTTCCTTAAGGTGGCCATTATGCCCCCATCTCCCCTAAGTAAATTTTTTTTACCTTTTTTTAGCTTGATAAATAAAAGAAGCATATGATGCATATTTCAGTCAACAACATATAGGAATATACGCTTAGGAAAACGACGACGATGACAGTTGGTTTCAGATTTTTATCTCAACACACATGTGAGATATTAAAAGTGGCCCACGTTTCCCCATGGCCCACGATACCCCACTGTCCCCTACAATATTTAAAGTAAGGTCATTTATTCATGTTTTTAGACAATTCAAAGTATATTTTTTCAAGAAAACTAAAAATTGTAATATTTAGGAAACTGCTTAAATTTTTCAATTCTCAGAAAACAAAACATTTTTCTTCGACGTTTCCTGTTGGTTTTATTGCTATTTTTTTTTTTCAAGTATTTTCAGGTGCAGTCAGCTGAAAATTGAGATTTTCCAAAAATTCTTTCAGTGAAATGAATTTTGAACTGAAATTTTCAAAGCTCAAATCAGTTTTGCTACAGCTTACGGATACAGCTCGTGAGGGATTGTTTTGAATTTGTAATTTTTTTAGGGATACTTTATTAACCAACCGAAAGCTTTTGTCCAACTTTTGGACTGTTGATGCATGCATAAGAAATACAGCCGATTTTTCAGCCCACTTCAGTTGCAGGAATACCCTCTTGAATCCTGGGACGTAATTGCTGTCCATGCTTCTAAAACCATGCAGAAAATACAATGCGCCGAAACAAACCTTCTCGCAAACTTTTCATCAACAAAAACAACTCACTTAGCAAAAGTGCTCTCCTGTCTGAGTCTGGATTCGCTCAGTCGTTCGTTTCGTCCGTCCATTGCAGCAGCAACAGCACTTCGGAGGAAACAAACTATTAACAAACAAATGAAGTTGTTAAAATAATAACTGTTCTGTGGGTTTGGGTTGGTTTTATTCGTCTTCTACTTCTTCTCGCCAGGTTTTGGGTCGGCTCGTTTTCGTCCCTTCTTTGGTTGGACACACACAGCCATACTCGAATTTTCCCAACTGCCCTTCTCATGTCAGGTCGTGCCACAGAGAGCATACCTATCCATTGCAGGCCGTGCAAATTCCGGGCCAGTTTCGTTTGCCCTTCCTATTCAGACCCCCGGATCAAGGTAGGCCACCGAAATGTGAAAAAGTTCCCGCTATAGAGGATCTCACACTGGAAACCAGGAAAAAATGAAAATCAGTTATAAAGAAGTTTCCTATATATTTTTTTTTTATCACAACGTTTTTTGGAACAAGCTTATTGGTGTAAAATTTTATTTAATATTTTTAGCTTTAATAATTAATAGAATTTTAGTATCATGATAACACTCAACTTTTATTCTACGAAAAACTTTAAAGTTGAGAATTTTTTCAAGATCTTTTTAAAAAAATTGTATAAATTTACAAAATACTTAAATTTTCAAAATATTCAAATTCACGAGCACGAGGCATGGATATTGCTCAAGGAGGGCCTGCGTACACGTAGAGTATTCGAGCAACGAGGATGGATGCGAAGGATGAACCACGAGCTGGGGTAGTCGTTTAGCCTAATGGGGAACGTCTTCGGCTTAAAGCCAGAGGTCCAGGGATCGAATCCCGCCACCCTAAAATCTAGGCTAAAGAAATGTTGTAACTCTTCGGTCGTAAAAAATGAACACTCGCCCGACTCTATATCCTGCAAAACAGGTGTTCGCTACGAATCCGGCAAGAACGAGGCGAGCAGAGGAACAACGAGCGAGGTGGTTGGACCAAGTAGAGCGTGATCTGGTGAATGTGGGATGCCCGAGAAATGGGAGAACGGTTGTCATGGACCGAGTGAATTTTTGTAATTATATTCAGAGGTTATGTCGTGAGCAGAGCTCGAAGAAATCATATTCGTTGACCGCAGTAGGGCATGATTGAGAGAAAATAAGCTTCATCACCACGTGTTTCGAAAGACGATGAAATAAAATCATATTAGCATAGACGAACTTCATAATGACAGTGAATACATTTTTTTCTTTCGTCATTCACTCCACACTCATTCAATCCACAAAGTCGTGACAGTCAACAAATATTCAATCACGTAAATTGTTTTTTTTTTATGATTGGATGTACTTTCTATAAGGCTGGAACAAATATCAATTACTAATCTTTTTAAGGTCAAATGGAACGTCTAAGTGGAAATTGTACATCCGGCTAAAACTTCGCATTCCAAATATAGACACTGATTTTACGAAAAGTTGTCATGATATAAAAATCGTCTAAATCCAAACGTTCAACTTTTTATAAAAAAAATTTACTCTCCAATACCGTATTTCTTTTCTCCCCTCGTTCAGTGTTCCACCGTACCCGATAAAAACAAACACAATTCGTCGCCAGTGTATCGCTACCACACTCACTCACACGCTCTCTCGCAACACTTTCAAAATTATCGGTGGGCCACCGTCCGTAAGCTTAGCTCCACCAGGTCAAAACCAGTGCAACACTGTCCGAATAAACAAACAGTTTGACAGCACCAACAACAATACGGCATAAACAAATACGGTATAAGTTACCGCTTAAACAAAACAGCTGCATATTTACAATGTTCAAACCTGATGCTCTCTCTTTAAACGTCAATATCAGCGCCGGCCACGTCCTAGTAGTAAATGGATAGATTGGAAAAGGTAGAAAGGGATGAATTGTGTGCTTTAGGACCGAGGTCCCCTCTGCATCCTAGCAAAACAATTTGGTTTTGGAAGTTTGGGTTAAAAGATATGACCGGGAGGCACTTTTTTACTAGTGTGATCTAAAGAGACTACATACAAAGAGGCTCAGTCTGATCCTTTTTGAAATAATAAGCTTGGAACCCCCCTGTAGGGCTGCCTTTGAGACTACTTGGTTTTGCTCGATTGGAATGACACTGACAGAAAATGGAAAATTCCAATCGTGACATTTCGTCTCTTTGTTTACTATAGGCTCGTTAGTGTGATCAAGAATATCAAGCCTATTCTTTCCAATATATTATATGAAGAAATAATTAGCTTCAATTTTTTCCAGAGTTTCTTCACCGCTTAATATGAACAACGGCCGACAGCATTCAAAAAGTTTGGAAATTTTATGTACAAATCAAACTTTTGAATTTATGGTGTATGGTGTAAGAATAATTCATTTGTTAATAAAAATTTTCAACTCCGATTTGTTCCTGAGCATGATTACACAAATTCCATACATTTTCCAGTCTATCGGTAATGATTCAAATCAGAGATGCGTAAACTCGCCTCGGAAAGAATCATTCGGCTGATTTCTTCCGAGTTTAACTTGCTATTTGCAGATTGATTTCATCTTCGTTCCAACCATCACATCAATGTGCACAAAACGAAGAAAACAGTTATGCATTGATGTTTTCCATGCCTCGCAGGAATAAAATTACAACAACGAAACAACAGAACGAAGCTGACCGTACACGAATGCACACGAGCGATCGTTGCCCGACGGACCGAGTTAACATTCTTCGCACCCTTCTCTCGCTCGTTTCCCGTTCCCTTGTATCTATCACTTTTAGCCACGCCCCTATGCGTTGTCCGATTGATGTGTTCGGCTGCCGAACGAAAACGATTTTTTCAGAACTGTACGTTCGTTTCGCTGATGTTTCCCCCGATTGTTGTTTACTCCTGCCGAGTTTACCCGAAGCTTCCTTCCTGATGCTTTCCGAATTGAACTATCGATAGCATTATTGCAGTTTGATTTTAACGAAATAAAATCGTTCTGCAAAGAAGGGCAATGTGCGAGTATGAAAACTCGCGATTTTAACATCTCTGATTCAAATAGGGGGAAGTGTCCCTATATGCGCATATTGGGTAATATGCGCATACAGCCGATTGACGATATGGCTGGAGATTCATCATATCTAATTAGTGCAGTTTGAGAGTAATACGCTTTTAACACATGGCATAAAAAAATTAAATTATTATATAAAGTCGAAAAAATTTAAAAATTCAAACAAGATTTTTGTCAGTTTTGTTATAATATATTGAACTTTGATTATTGTGCATACAGATTCTTTGATCAAAAATTTTAGTAGTTTTTCTTTCTTATTCATCTGGAAATCGAAATTCAACAAATCGAAGCTTTTGGCAAAGTTGTAAATGATAAGATATTGGAATAAGAGACAGGTTCTGAATGCCCATATCAAGGCAGGTTAAATGCCTATATCAAGAAAAATAGATTAGTCTTATAAATTTTTTACTTTTAAACATTTTAATCATTTAAACATGAAATCTACGCTCAAATCACGATCTTACAGCGAAAAAAGAAGAACTTCCTACTGATCCGATAAAAATACAATATGGACAAAATATTACCCTGAAATATGGCCATATGGTATACTTAACTATGTTTCATGCAAAAAACTAGTGATGTAAAAAATTTCACCAAAATTTCGGCCTTGACGTATGCTTAACATCCGTTTCTACCATTTTCAATTAAATAATATCAAAATGTTGCAAGTGGTAATGAAATATAGCTAAAAACATAAATATGCGCATTTAGCCCGCCAGTTTCGGAAATCGGCTTTTTTGACTTCTTTTATTATAAAATTATTTTCACAAAAACTGTAAGAGATTTTAACAGAAAAATTTCACTAACGTATATAAAACAGATGTCCGCTCATGTGCATATAGTTTTCAGACTCCTATCTTTTGGAGTATAGGAGAAAATGAGTGCTTTCCTTAATATGCGCATATAGCCTTCCTCTCCCCTACCTAATAACTTACTTAATTTTTTGGTTTTTGTAATATTAAAAGCTTTTAGAAGAATTTAGACTTGAAAGTAACGTTAAAATGGTTCTTCTTGGAAGGTTATGTGATCATTGGACCGCTGCAAAAAATGACTTTTTGCTCCCATATGTTATTTCGATGCCTTCTGGGTCACCAAGCATCAGTGTAAAGTTTGAGATGATTTGGTTGATTCTTAAGTTAGCGCAAAGCGTTTCAATTTTGTATGGAAATTCGTATGGAAGAAGACATTTTTGCACATTAAATCATCCAGAAAATTCCAATTAGCTTGAAATGAAGTAGGTCTTTGATTTTTGGTTTTGACTATTCTTAAGCTCTATATTTTGCTAACATGACAAGCAGCTAAGAATTTCATGAAAAAAGTTATAACCAATTCACAATAAAAAATCAGAATCGGATTTTGCTTGCTTGAGCTGTTAATGATAGCATGAAATTTTTTTGCAATGGTTATATAAATCAACTAATTCTCTGGCAATGCAAAGCAGTATTTTGAGATTTTTTATTTCCATCCTACGGTTACACAGCTTGCAAATAAGCAGAAAAAAAAACGCAAAAATTTAAAAAAATATTTTGAAAAATATTTTTTCAATAACATAGAATAACTTATCTGGGGTATAAGTTAGGTTTTTGCTTTGTTCACATGAATAGTACTGCAAGAACCAAGGAATACTTTTGATCAAAAGTAAAATATTCCCATACAAATTTCCATACAAAATTAAAACTCGTTGTGTTAATTCAGGACTGAATAGATCGCTTCCAAAATTTTTATTGCTATTTCTGGCAACAAAAAATAAAAGTTATGGGAGGTGTAAAAATTTATGAATTTGAAATTTCCATACAAAGCTTGCAGCGATCTAATGTACATCTTCAAACAAGTTCAAAAACAGCTTTTTCAAACATTAATACAATAATTAGATAAATACAAAACAGTTTTTTAAGGTTTTTTATGATTCACAGTTTATTGCGTAAAGCAGAGATATATTAAAGAAATGCTTTCTCCGGCAAAACAATTGAACATTAACATTAACATTAAATACATCATTTATGCAAAAAACTTACTTTACCTCATTTTTTCGGAGTAATCGCAACTTCTAGGACAAAAAGTTATGTCTGGATGTAGGTATTATAAATCATTATCAATCCGCGCCAGAGTTTTAAAAATAGCTGTTCTCATTTTGTGATAATCTCAAAACGTCCCATATTCGGGCGACGAGTGTTTTTCCTGGGAGTCCCCGTCACATTAAAAACGTGTGACGCCCTCTTACTGAAGTTAGCCGCTCAGATAAACTACACGTTGCAAATCTTGGAGTTCTCCCTCTTTTCATTCTCGCTCCGAGAATTTCTTTGGGCCCGCCTAGCAAAACTACCAAAATGAGCGTGGCGGTTGTGGAGAACTCAAAGATTTGTTACGTGTGACTTAAATGAGCGGCTAACTTGAGTAAGAGAGCGTCACACGTTTTTGATGTAACGGGGCCTCCCAGGAAATAAACCCGTCACCCGAATATGGGTCCCATGGCGACGAACGTCTCAATATATACATTTCCTTCGGGTTCAAGGGAAAGCATGCTGTGAGCTGTTAGCTGTGATAGACTTGGTCTACACGATTTAAATCGAACTTTTTCTAAAATTGATCTTCGTCTGTTCTCTTTTTATTTTCATCTTTCCTTATCTTTTCTCTTAAAAGATGTGTCAAACTAGATCTAAGCAAACAAGAAAACATTCAAAACGATTTTGGCTCCTTAAAACCTCGAAGTAGCCGTTTCAAATAAAGAAATTACACAACCTTCGGTTAATTCAGAAAAAAATTGACTATTTAAACTCAAATTTGAAATGTCTTGAAAATTTTGTTCACAGATAAAGAACGACGGTCATCGACGACCACAGCCTACCGAGTTATGCTATATTCTGTCAACTACATTCTAATCTAAATAAACAGCAATATTTGGAATAGTTTGATATAGATTTTTGAAACAAAGAAAAATGAACTCAACTTTTATTTTGTTAAAATTCAAAGGCACATATTGTAACAGTTACAGTTTGAGCTCAAAAATTGTGAATTTATTTAAATGAATAAATCTTTAAACTATATTTTAACAATTTAATTTCTGACATATAAGTCAAAATATTTTTATAGCCTAAAAATGGCACAGATGTTGTATTTTGTGATTACAAACAACTTTTGTTCTATAGCGGATAGGCTGGTGCGAGTTCGGTAGCCCAGGCGTACTGAGTTCGAATCCGATAAATTGCCGACAGGTAAGATGTGTTTTATTGTAAAAATATCTATATGTTATAAACAATTCAGAGATAATATATCGGGGGTTAATCTGAAGAGACTATTGTTCTACAAAAAACCATATTGATGAAAAATATAAGATTTATCAAAATCGATTTATCTGGACAAGTTTTTGCAATCGTTATTTTAACCAACTTCGGAAAAAAATTTATTCAAAAATATAATTCAGTATCTTTGTGACATTCAAGGCAACATATTAATTTTTTTTCAGAATGAAAAGCTACATAAAACTATGTTCTCTGATACTTCGAAAACGATGATTTTTGGTAAAATGAGCCATTTTCTCGTTATGCAATCTTAGAACATCATTATTTTAATCATTGAGCGAAAAATAATTGCCAAGATAATTATTTGATGTGGTTTTATGATAATTTCAGTAGACTCCACCTAAAGGCGAGGGTTTTTCTAATTAAATTTCGCATTTGTAAGATATAAACAATAAAAAATACTCAATCAAGCTTCTTAGGATCATTTCGGATGTTTTTTCAGTCTTGAGGCCCATTTACACTTTACGTGAAAATGAACGTAAAAAATCTTATTTCGCCAATCACTCAACAACGCGACAAATCTTGTTTTTGTAACATAGTAGAATGGTTGAATAATGATTCCAGACGGCCTTTTTTTTTAAACCTGATAGAACTGTTTTTATTTCGAATTCCCCCGCCATGACGAGATTTTCGCGGTGAAAACAGGGCAATTCAAAATTTAAACAGTTGTAGAAGGTCAGGATGGAAATTTCATTTTTCAACCGTTTTCCTCACCGGTTCCACCATGTAACACATGCTAGTTGTATCGCGTTTTCGAGTTATAGATAAAATAAGATTTTTTCACGTTCATTTTCAATCAAACTGTAAACCGGACTTTATTAATCAAAAGGTCTAGTGTTATCTATATTTCGCAGTTCACTGTATACTGTCTTATATAAGTTCTGAGAACAAAGAGGAATTACAAAACAAATTTCATCTGTCAATAATTACTGTATCAGCGCAATTTCATCCATAAGAAAAGCTTTGACAAATATGTTTTGAGATCTTCAATTCTCTCTTAAAATGTTGATTAGAGCTTAAATTCAAAGTTTTAATGATAATAACCTCTTCTTGGTTGAATAATTCTTCTGAATCACGGTGGAATGGTTGGTACCGTGGTTGAATAAAAGGAATGCTTTCGGTTGCTTTGATCCACTATTTAACCTGTTTTTTGGAGAGGCATTTTACAAACATGATGGGGGCAACACTTTCTTATTTACTGCAACATTATGTACACATTGATTCTCAATTTTCACCATCATTAAATTTTTGATTTTTCACTTTAATCAATTTAAAAACGCGATTTTCTTAAATTTGTTAACTCGGGGCGAACAGAGCACTATCAATCGGGGCACGATGAGCGTTTCCTGCCGTATAACCTAGCAGCGAATTGAACTGGATGTGGTCAACTGAATTATAGAACTACAGCTTGACTTGTTTACATCTGACGATTGGGCCTCTGATTATCTCTTCGACACCTTCCAAATGGGCTTGGGCCTGCTTAAAAGAGTAAAGCTTGCTTTTTACTCTTACACAGATTTCCTTAAAAATGACAGCTAATCGGATTGAAATTGGAGTGAAGACTATTGCTTTCTCTGTTCAACGCATGATAAATCGTATACCGGGATAGCAAGCGCGCCCATCGCCTCTAAGGCAAATCGTCAGATGAAACAAGTCAAGTTGTAGCTCTTTAATTCAGTTTTTTTTTTCGATTGTAGTCGTTTTAGTATCTTTATGTCATTCAAGACTTATATCAGCAATGTAGTTGGCGGACAGTCATTAAAAAACTTATCCGGCACAACTGTGGTCGGTGTTTAATCTTGGGCTCGAAATCACGGATATCGACTCAGGAAGAAACTGACTTGCCAACTGAGCTATATCACAAGCCCTTTTATTCAGTTGACTTCATCGAGTTGAATTCGCTGCTAGATTCCCCGGCAGAAAACGCTCATCGTGCCCCAATTAATGGTGCTTATTCTGGCCCAGGGGAGTTCTCATTATGCCCCTGCAGTGACTGGTTTTCGGCTTTCGTCAAAATTTTTTAAAATGCATTGTTAAACGTTTTTGTCACGTCCTGTGACCTTTAACCTTCACTAGGTCAACGACCTTTTAACTTGGAGGTGATATCAGACTTGACCTTATCTGGTCAGGAGGAACAGCTAAAGAAACGACTGTTTGCTAGGACTTCAAATATACAACTAAACTTTATTTGGACTTAGGTAGTAAACTTGGGGCTACTTGCTATAATTCAATTCGCTCCTCTCAGTTTTCATCTACTTTTTAAAGTTTCAGCCAACTAGGAAATAAACTATTTTAGTGTCTGAACACGAAACAATGATGTTATTCGCATATTACAGTTGTTTTCTATGGTTAAAAAAGCGATATCCCTTAAGGTGACCATTATGCCTTTATCTCCCCTAAAATTTTTGAAAGTCAAAGTATTACATCAAAAGGTATCGAAACCTTGTATGCAGATTTAATTTTTTTTAAGGTTTTTAGGTTTTAGGTAATTTTAACTTAGGTTGTGAGCAATCAAACTAATGAAAATTGTTTGACTAGCAATTGTCAAAAAATTCAGCTGAGAGAAGCTTAAACTATGAGAAAACTGGAAACGGACCATTTTTTCGAAAAAAAAAACATCATGGCCTCAGAAATACTTGATCCATACGTTTTTCAATTTAAAATAAATGGTTGATGGTTAGGTATAAGATCTACCTCCATTCTGGATTGATTTTATGAGGGGGGGGGGGTTGGGAAACAACGACAACAATTCAAAAAATACTTTTCATACAAGTTGAAATATCTCAGTAAATTGTAGAACAATTTAAAATTTTTTTTATTAAAATGATCCAACAAACAACAAATGGTTGGAGTGTGTGAAAACTACAACAAAAAAGTAATGAAAGTCAAGTTACTTAGACCCTTTGCTTTTGCAATTTCAGAAAAAAAAATGTCAAAAAATTTGAGTCATTTATAAAGTTTTTCGTAGAACAAAAGTTTTTTGTAATCATAATTCATAAAATTGAGCTCCGGTGAATGTTCTTTGTGAAATAAAAATTGGGTTCTAGAGGGTTAATAATGACAGGCATCAGGAATAAACATGTTTTATCAGCATCAATTCCCTCTTCATATTTTACCATTTCTCAGCTTTTCCGTTCCTCGGTCGGAAGTTTGGAATGAAGATTGAAGAGTGCAGAACTGACGAACTGTTATGGTTGTGCTGTGGTCGGTTGCAATTATTACGATTCGCCGGGGAGAACCCAAGAAGGGAAGGACATCGGGATCGCAATCACACAATCCGCCAAGTTCTCCATCAGGAGGAATGGTGAAGAAGCTAAAAAAAAATGTTGGTACGAAAGGGAAAAACAAAACTCGATCGTGCCGTGTGGTCAACTGACCGAATGCCAAAGTATTCCTTCAAGAGCGTCGCGACGACAGGAGGCAATCGTCTAACGGGACCTGGACGGGGCCCCCGGGGGGAAGTATTTCAGGATCTCAAGAGGCCACTTCGATGGTGGTGCTGCTGTTGCTGCAAATTTGCCCACTTCTGGCATCGCTCAAAATCCCATGATACTTACTCGCTTGGAGTGGCCTCACGTAGCTGAACTCTTGCACCGGACCAGCACCAGGCCGACCTCCGGAAAGCGAGAAATCGTGTCCAGTTTTGTTGAGTGAGTTATTAAAGTTTGTTTACGTTCGAGGCAATAAAAAATAACAATTAGAGAGAACTTCAATCTTCATGCTGTTTCGATATAGGAAGGCATGTCGACATCTGCAAACATGTCGATAAGAAATTTCAACCCTTACCGGTAATGGTTTTGAACCCTTATATTAACGAGTGGATGAAATCTGTAGGTCCTACTTAAGGGTTCTGAAAATGATGATAAGTGCTGAGGAAGATATTTGAAATGCTTCAACCGAGTCTTCGAACAAGCGTTCGCAAAACCAATTCGAATAAATGTCTTAACTGGTCAAAAATTCTATTTATTGATCTGAAACTTTTAGACTGTAAGAAAGATCATCTTTGAGACATGAGATGGTTTTATATACTTGATTCAAATCAAAACTAAATGATATTTTAAAAATTAATTAACACACTTTGAAATTGACAATTTTTGCATCATGCGTAAAATGCGTTAAGTTTCGCACCAAAGTTTCAAAAATGAAGGTATCCCTTCCATGCTCCAATTACTCGATCAGAATCGATTTTCCGTTTTTCAATTAATGTTGCGGCTTGTTCCAATTCGAAAGTAAATTACTCGGTGAACCTATCAACATGGTTTTTCCATTATCGCGGAACATAACTTGCCGTTGCGTTGAAGTCGTTGAATTCTTACAACAAATTTAGCCCAGCTACTGGATAGTTGATGTTACATGACTCCTGCCTGTCTTTCGTGTGGCGCGGCTGGCGGCCAACCAAAAGGCAACGAAACAAACTTAACGCACCTTCGAAGACGACGCAGAAGTTCTACCGGTTAGCTGCGAGCGAGAATTAATTCCATCACCAGCGACAACAACCGCTACAATTGCAATTCCAATAGCCAATCTGAGGTTCTCACAGAGGTGTTGCATAAAATTTAAAAATTGTTCAGATTACTTGCGATGATAGTGTGTTGGGAAAATGGCTTGTAAATATAAATACAGACCCCGTTCGATTTTATCAACAAGTCAGGACAAAGTTGAATGTTTTTTTCCATTCCTTGTTTTTTAGTAATTAATGATAAAACATATCGATCGTGATTTTTAATTCTATTGGTCCTGTAGAAGTGCAGAATATAAGGTTATAGCCCAAAAAAAAGTTAAAGTTTTGACATGTTCCAAAATTGAATCGTGCCTAACTAGAGCAAGGTTTTCAAGTATTTAAGAGATGCGTCGTGAAGTAATGTATCAGCCTTGTACTTAACACCTACATTATACAAATAATCTAGGAAAACATTTTCAAACAAGATCCCGTAACTACGCCCACAAATCTGACTCTACTCCAATAATGAACTTCCTTGGAGGTGGAATTATTGGTGTAAGATTCTTTGCCGGACCGGCAATAACAAGCTTTCTATTAACTGGCGTTGTTTTCCCAGCGAAAGAAAGAAAATAAAACATATACACCTACCATTAGACTAATTCATTTTTGGTCAATTTTGAATTTCTCAAACCCTGTGGTCTTAACAGCTTCGATTTGGTTCAAAACTAATCCATGACTTTTTGCAGAATTTTTGAGTAACGTTTACATGAGTAAATTTGAACTTTTAGGGTTGTATGGGAAAAAAGAATATTGTGTACTGAAAAATCTACATTATTTTTGTTTCTTCTGGGGAGCCTGCTATTGGTTTTTGTGCCAATTTATAAATTTTCTTAAGAATTTTTTTCTCTGAACAAATTTGTCGAAGACCGTGACTTCGTATCTTATTAAAAAAATAAGTTGAATTGGTGCATGACTTTTGGCATTGCAAAACAATAAATTAAATTGCTTCACTGCTGGGTGCCTAGCGAGGTATGCATGACTACTTTTCATGCAATACTTCGCGAGGTATCAGCAGTGATTTCAATTGAATTTATAGTTTTCCAATGTCAAAAGACATATCCCTGTTAAACAGCTAATAACGTTTTTGCCTAATAAGATACGAATTTCCGGTCTTCAACAAAGTTGTTCAGCGGACAATTTCCTTTAAAGAATTTATAAATTGGCACATAACCAAAAGCTGGCTCGGTTCCACAAAAAATTATGTAGATTTTTCAGTACAAAACATTCATTTTCCCATACAACCCTAAAAGTTCAAATTTACTCATGTAAACGTTACTTAAAAGCTCTGCAAAAATCATGGATGAGTTTTGAACCAAATCGAAGCTGTTAAAACCCCAGAAATTGAGAAATTCAAAATTGACCCCAAATCGACTCAGTCTAATATCCCATATCCTATCACAAGACAAAAGCAGGATGGAAAAAATCGCCAGCAAGGATATTGTTTAAATACCAAAAATGATGCTGTTTCTGAAGCCAAAAATCTTTATAGAAAAAACGAAAATAATAGAGGGATAGTTACTCTTTCTTCCAAATAAAGTTTAAAGCAGGCATTCCAAAGTGGCTCTTCTCGGGCACACACAGTTTTTAGAAGTCTTTTCGTGCATTTATCTCGGCATAGCAAAAATTGGAGGTTTTCCAGTATTTGAGCATCATTTTCCGATTTATGACTGATTTTAAGATTGAGTGTGTCTCATCAAAACACTACATGCGATCAAGTCGAAACTCGACAATCTATGTAATTTTTGAAGGTCGCCATGGAAAGATGAAAGCAACTGTACACATGATTAAACACGGTGTCTCCGTTTTATGGAACCATTTTATTTATCGAAAATCGCTAATCGCTAATCGCTATCGCTAATTTTTGCACCCCTGGAAATTTTTAAATACAAAGTTGATGTTAAGATTTTTTAATCTTCATTTCCATTTTTATCGAAAAAACAATGAAAGATATCTAAACCTTCGTGTACTTCTGACAAAAATGAACAAGTTTGAAATTTCACTAGAAAACTCATATTCGACCACACTTTTACATACACGAATGCCTTCAAAAACGCTAACTATTAAAATGAAACATGAACAAAGGATGATTTTTTTTGGTTTTATATAGGGGAAAGTCGGGTAAGACGGATACCCTGAGGTAGAATCGCAATAGAGAATCAGATATTGCTATTTTCATCGCAGTTTTCGTTCAGATTGGCAGTTTAGGTTGTTTGCTATCGCATTAACCATTGGAATTAGTAAATTTACTTCATCGAGACTGTTTGTATAGCTATCTAAAACATACTTGAAAATTGCACTTGGACGGGTAAAACGGACACTGCTCAGAAAAGTTACATTTTGCTACAAAAAATTGCTGTAAAAGTAGATATTTTTGTGAGTTAAGTATTTGAAAAGGTTTTTTTCAACCAAAATGAAACCAACTTGTCCAGGTCCAGAAGCGAAACAGTGTGGTTTCGGAAGTCCGTATTTTATAGGCGCTTTTTTCACCGGAGATTCTGTTTTTACAGGTTTTGTGGCCTGTTTGAGATGTTGAATGCTTTTCGACCGACAGTTGCTCTTGCCAAGGTCTTCTGAAGGCATATGGAGGATCAAACCGATGATAAATTTAAAATACCTGGAGAAACTTATGTGTCCGTTTTAACTCAAGCTTGAAGTGTCTGTCTTACTCGCCTTAGTCACTTTTTTTCAAAACGTTTGTTGTTTAAGCCCTTTGACCGAAATTCACTGAATTGTTGAAAGAGTCCGTTTTACCCGCTTTGTCCGTCTTACCCGACTTTCCCCTATGACATTTTACCAACCTTGTGGTAACTTAGTAGGATTTTTTACGTTCCCGGGATCGAGAAATCCGATGACCTATTTCCTGGGAGTTACCGCATTCCCGGGAAAAAGGAGAATTCCCCCTCTGCTGCATACGAAAACATAGAGATATTTGACCCATTCCAAGCGCCCCTCAACCGGAGAACCGATTTTTATTTTTCGTTGTTAAAAAATAATTTTTTTCAGCATTAGAAAAGTTATTTCTTGAGCTGCATTTTCCATCAAAAGATATTTAGTTACCTGTTTTTAGAATTGAGTATGTTGTTGTTGAAATTTAACAACTTTATTATGGAATAAACTGATTTTAACAGTGATTCTTTATTTGAAACATAACTTTGTCAAAAAACTAGCTTTAAAAAAATTATTGCATAATGATTGCAAAAGGCCATTTTTATAGCATGATGTTAAATTAAGAATAATCACAGCAACTTCGCACTCTAGAATCGGTGATAAAGGTATCTATTTTTAAGCGTTGTGACGTCACGAAAATGCTACTGTTTTTTAGTTCATGCTTCCTTTAATCGTTTGAGTTTGGGGAACAATTGATTTGAGAATAAACAAACAATCAGAAACATGAAATCATCATCGATTTTTTAAAAGAATATCTGTAAATCATACTATTGATAGTCATCTCTGATTTGAATAAAAATCTTGCAAGGAGCTATCTGCAAGATTTTTTTTTCCAAAAAATTTATAATACCTTAATGGAAAATTAAATTTTTCATAACATTATTTAAAAAATCTGTCCTTTATTGAAACTTCCACCTCAAAGAAAGTTACTAGAAAATCCAAATCAAACCCCGTATTCACGTTCAATCTCACGAAGAGACTTTTAACTGAATTACAAATTTGTCATAACGGAAGTTTTGTGAATAACTATAATTAAAAAAAAATAGCCGATAGGAATTTCAGGAATTTGTGCAAAACTGGGTTTTCATGTTCCATCTAAACAAAATTTCTCATAATTCCATACAAATTTTAGGCTCATTGCGCAATCTATTTCCGTGGTCCGATCCCCCAAATTTAGCATTGAATTTTGTGCTAGGCCTAGGATCTATTGTAGTTTGCAAATTATGAGATTTTCATAAGTCGGCTGAATTAGGCACTCTAGTGTCCGTTAACTAACTTTTAATAGATCGAAGGCTTTTGAAATTATCATTAATTTTTCTTTTCCTTTACAATGAAATATTGAAGAAAAAAAAAAGATTCAAAAACATATTTAAACGCTTTTATAAATCTCTCCTAGTATTGGTTTTTTTCTCTAAATAATATTTACATGATCGCACAAATAAATTTCGAATGAAATTTATGTACGCAGTGTTGCAAACCTTATCTGCTTATATGGGCCTTTTAGATTAAATGCCCTTAATTTTTTGGGAATAAATGGATCGATTTCATCACCAAATCACTTTACTTGTTAAGTTTTTTTTAACATTTTTAGTAAGTTAGGCATTAATTTTAAGATTATACTTTGATTTATTTCATGTTGTTGACTATAAAATGTTGTGACATCACAACACTTTGCCAAACCATGCTTAAAAAAATGGAAGAGCGAAAAAACGCAGTTTTGTTAAAAAAACTGAAAAGTGGAAAAAGTGGCGCGTTTTTTTTTGTTAAATCTCATTTATTTGAAACGGCTCGTATTTATCGCTCGATTTTAAGGGACCAAAATCACTGTATGCTTTTAATTTATAATTCATGGCTTCTAGTTCTAGTGCATTTGGAAAATTTAGGGTAGAAATAGATTTGAATAGAAAGAGTAAAGATTCAGACATTTAAATCAATAAAAATCAATAGTTTTGAGAAAAAGATAAATTTTAAACATATAGCCTAAGCCCATTACAGCCAACACATCTCTTACTGGAGTGTAAGGTTGTTTTCCTCGGGCCCTTAGGGAGTCCTTTAACTTAGATCTGGCGATAAAATGGATTTCACTCGACAAAATAATATGCTCGATGTCATGATAACCAAGGGCGCAAGAACACAAATTGCTGTCAGCCAGATTAACGCGGAAGGGTGAAGCTTCTGAAGAGTAGTGGTTGGACATGTGTCGGGAATATAGTTTAATAAAATCTCGACTGAAGTTCAAACCTTTGAACCATGGCTTAATACTTACTTTGGGAAATCAAAAAGTGGCACGTTGTGACGGCACGATTTGTTTTGCTTATATTTTGATAACTATTTGTTTAATAAAAATACGTTTGGTTCCAAATTGAAGCTAATTAAATTTTGACCCAAGAAGGTATATTTTTTTTCAATGTGCGATTTGAACTGAAAAATCTACAAACAAAATACCAAAAAATTGTTTTGCAACTAGGATTGTTTGAAATCCTGGAAAAGATCGATTCCCAAGATGGATTCAGCTGAATAATTCCAAGATCGATCCACCTAAAAAATCGAAGCAAAATAATCGATTTCTCCAAGATCGATCTTTTATTTTTTTTGGTAAAGAGGGTTGTTGTCTGAGGGCTTCCTAATGCTACATTTAAAAGTGAAAAACAACAGGAAAGTTTGAAATTGAAAAATTTATGTTTTCAAATTCAACATCAGAATATTTATAATAATTTTCAAGCGATTTTCATAGAATTAAGAACATAAACCTATCTTGACATGATGGAATTCTAAAAGAAAAGACACCCCTTCTACCTTAGGAAATGGGGGGTTCCAATAAAAATAATTGTGAAAATATTTTTGAATCGATCATTTTTAAGTCCTATCTAATTTGATACCTACGTATATTTATACAAATTTATATATTTTCGGAAAACATGTTTTTACATTTTCCAGCAAGCCAATTTAACGCAGAAGTACTTTGAGTGTGCAGTTGTTTGATGGTGGAATAAAAGAAACAAATTTGCAAAAATCTATACTTTTTTTCAAGTATCGATTTCTTAATGTGTTTTTTTTATGGAAAATTTAAAATATCTTGAAAGGAAGGGTTAAAATTATTCGTTAGTGCGTAATGATCTCATGCAGAAATCATTGTCAGTTTTAAATTAAAATAAAATGTGCATTAATTATGATAAATTTTTTTACTGAATAAAAGCACAATTTTAATTAGTTTAAATTTATCAAAATACATTCTTTCGTCGAGCATCTCCCAAAAATCTTTATTGTTAAGTGCATGACTAATCGCCTTGGTATATTTTGTTCGCGCGTTTGCAGCCTATTTTCTTCTGTATGTTTAGGTACGTTTGTAGCTGGTGAAAATTCAAACAAATTTTAAGTAGATATAGTTATTTTGTAGTAATCGATGAAATATTTCCTTTCTCATTTATTGTTCCCAACGTCTCTTTAAACTCTCCGGTATCTTCAAAATACCTATCTCCTCGCTCGAATATGCTTGAATAAGTTCCAACGCACTGGCCATTTTAATGAAATAGTAAAAAATTGTTTAATTTCTTTGATTCGGAAGCTTGCACAAGCCTACTAACTACCGTAGTTAGTAGGACATTAGACTCTTCGGCGTATAATCGTTAATACTAAACTTTCGTTTTTACGCCGAAGTGACTAATGTGTACCGTAAAACGAGGTAACTTTGATCACCGGGGTAAATTTGACCAACAATAAACTTTTCCACGTTATCATCAATAACTCAGTCTATAGTATGAATTTTTGAAAACTGTTTTATACGTTTGAAATCCATTAATTGAGTAACAATTAGGCAAAATTTGGTTTGTGTTTGAAATTTTTCTCTGTTAGTAAAAATCTAATTTCAGAATCCTGGAAAATCTATGTTTTCTAAGGCTCACGAACAAACAGCTCTCCTGATGATACCAAAAAGCATTTAGAAGCAAGCGGATCGTTTAATGTGAAAGAACAACTTATAGTGCAATTTTTATAGTCATTTAATGATAAATTTTTGATATATAAAAAATAAAGACATTTTCGAAGAGTAAGCTTGTATTGGATAAATGGATAGAAACCCTATCAAATCGTTAACTTTAAAAAAAAATGAAAATGGAATTAGTGGGAGGGTCTAGGGTAGGGTTACCAGATCCCGCAACACCAAAAAGAGTACATTGAGATCATTTACCAAAAAAGTCAGAAGAGACGACATAACTCCGGTTTTCTTAGCTCCCAGCCATCAGGTTGGTACAAGATTGATTCAATTATCGAGCTTTGTTCCCGAATGGTATGCAAAACTGAAGGAAAAGGTTGTACATATTTCGTATTATCTGAGGAGGCCACTACTACCTCAAATAAGCGGGGTTCTACTTTAATTGGAAACCAAGATATTTCCATTCAATCAAATTCTGTCAATTTGTTGGAGTTACGCAAAAGTTGGATTATTCGAAGAGATAGCAGTATTTATATGTTATGCTGAAAAACCACAAAAAAAAAAACAGTATAAAATAATCAATTTTAAAAAGAGCTTTCTCAAAATCCCATAAAAACTTTAGGCTCGTTTAGCGACTATTTCTCGTGATCCGATCTGGCCCAAATTTGGCATGAAACCTTGTACTAGGCCTAGGATCAATTTAAGCCTGCAGCGCATAACATATCACAAGCTTGAAATTTCTCATACAAATGTGGGGCGGTCTACTATAGATGCATGTTAATGAAAACAATATGTTGAATAGTTCCTTTCGTAGTGTTAGCATAATATGTGAAACAATCTCATAAAATGGAAGAAGTACGTCTTTCAAAAAAGAGTACATTTATTAAAATTCCACCAAAAGAAGATAACGCCCATTTCTCGACCGAAAAAGAGTACATGTACTCTTAAAAGAGTACGTATGGTAACCCTAGTCTAGGGGAATGTGTGAAGGTAACGTTTAATTTGTATTTTGAAGCTCAAACTATTTAGCAAATAATATAATTTTTGCCCCTAAATGTAGGCAGTATCATAGTTCTTTTTTCAATCATAAATATTTTTTAAATAATACGTAAAAATTCAAGCTATAATTGATAAACTAGCATATGTAAATATTATGAAGGTGTTTTGTATCCTTTATGATCCAAAAATCTCGTTGAAAACCGTCAGAATAGAGACTGATCAATGTAACCCCAAAGCATAAAATTCTGAACAGAGACGAAAACGATTTTTAAATCAAATTAAAAGAAGTCTAATAATTTTCTGCATCCATATTTTACGTTCAAAGGAGTCCAGTACTGGTTTTAAAAATATAGAACATGCCACATTCGCCTGAAAAGAAAAAAAATATTCGAAAAATATTTAAAAAAGTGATCAATCTTACCCCGGCTTACGGTATTTAAAACTTATGTAGGCAAAGTAAGGAGTTGTAATCCGATAGACTATATTTTAGATACATTTTAGAACAGATTGTACAGATTATATTTCGTTAAAATTCTTGGAGTAATGAATGTTAAACTTAAAGAGAAAATCGCTTTTATTGGCGAAAACACAAAATGGTTTATACGTCACTTCGTCATAACACGGCAGATTGTTACTTGACTGATTAAAACAATTCCATCATTTTAAGTCAGTTCAATTGGTGGTGAAATGCTTATTTTGAATATTCTACATATTTAGAAAGCTATCTATTAATTCGGGTTAGATTATATTAGTGGCATTTTAGCATAAGATTGCCAGAATTTTTCCCGGACGTATCTGGGTCGGGCAAATCCAATCAATTTTATCTAAAAAACAGCAAAATCCGTCGACGTCAAAATTGTCAACCCAAAATCCACACAAATTTAATCAAAACCTCGGATTTATTCTACAGAAATCAAAAGGAAAATACTTGAAATATTATTTTCCTTAAAATCACAGCAGATGATTTTAAATCGTATTTAGGCCTAAAAAAACCGGCCATGATTATTTTGTTAAAATTTGTTCAAATAACTTCTTTTTGGACCCAAAAACCAAAAAAAAAAAAATAACAATTCAATTTGAGTTTTTTTTAGTAAGATTTTGCCAAAAAAAAATTAATAAATACGAGCTAAATCCGAACTTTTTTTTCAACGAAATCTTTGGTGTTATTTATAAAAACTTTAAAAAAAAAATTATTTGTTGTGGCATCCAGTGATTTAGAATGCAAATTCTCAAAAATTACCTTCATAACAATACATCCATTACTCCTCCACGAAGTTCTTAATATGTTGATAAAAGACAAATTTAAAATTTTAATAGTCATTGGATAACTTCATTAATATTAAATTTGTCAATAAAAATCCTTAATTCAACTGTCTTTATAATTCTTAGTAAACATGTCCACAAGAACATCTCGAGACAGTTACGCCCATGAGCATTCCTTAAAATGTACATTTGTTTGCGGAGGAAGTACCCACCTGATGTTTGAAAGTACGCGAAACAAGTTGACTGACGGCTTCTGGTAAACTTGAAGTGCACCTTCAATTTTTTTCTGCTCTGTTTTCCTGTAGACCAGGTATGCGACTGTGTTGTCAGTTTCAGTCGTGCAGTCGTCGGGTGCGGTTCCTTTTCTTGTGCTCTCTTCGTCGTTGGTGTTAGCTATCGAGTGAAACTATAGTGCGTGGCGATCTAAACGAAATTGAAAAAGAAAATCCGCTAACAATTAGCAGTTTTTGTCTGGAAAATAATTCCCAATATTTAAATGGAACAATTGGCTTAAGAAACCCGTAAAGCCGTTGAGTTCGCGAGTGAAAATATTCCGAAATCGGAAGAAAAGTTTCACGCGTACTGCGGAAAGGAGGCGTCTTTCAATGTGTGCGCGTAAGAAAAATGTCAGGTGTTGGTTGCACGAAAAATTCGTGCAGTTTGTGCATCGATTGGTATTTTCGCGTAGCGTTGGCGTTTATTATGTGCTCGCCTACTTCGATTGCCAGGAACGCGAGCAGCTATGAAATGGTGTTGATTCCAGAATCATATAACATTGCTGTTATTCTGGAACATTGGAAATTGAATAATTGAATAATTTTCAAGCTAAGTATAAGAATCACGATCTTTAAATGATTTTCAATATTTCATTTAATTATATTTCCAAAGTGTTATTTATTCATGAAGATAAATTTAACCTTTTTAGTATGAATTTTACCTGTGCTTTCGTTTGTTTTTTAAAATGCGTGTGTTCGAATTTGTGTTTATTCGTACATAATTGAAAGCGAAAAAAGTTTTACATTCAAACTTAATTCTCAATTCAAACTCAACTAACAGTAAATTTATATTGAACTAATTCTTCTAAATTATTTTGCTTATTTCTTTTAGAAGCTCAATTGAAAATCGTTTCACATGCCAAATCGAGTTTCGAAAACTTAATCTGAATTTATTAAAAAATATTAAAATCTTTATTTGTCATTTTTCTTTCGTAGGATAATTGTTTTCGCCCCAGTTTTGCTTAGGAAGTTCTCGTTCGATAAAATTTTATCCTTCAACCTACTTTTATACGCGGTTATTGCATCTTCAATCGCAAACTTTAAAAATAATTTATAATAAAAAAAAAATTGGAAATTTTTCATTCAACTAATGCAATAGTCACTTCATTGGATAGAATTGTATAGTATAACATTATTTTCTCACAATGGAAGGGTTCCGGTCGTCAATCCAATTGATTAAGTTTTCAAACAAATTCTAAAATAATTTTATTTTCCTTGAATAAAGCAGTTACCTGTTATTATCACTGAAAGGGTAATCAAACTATCATTTTTCGTTTGGGCTAATTGTACCGCTGTTTTCAATACTATTTTTATACTTACATACCATGATTCTACTGATTATTTACAATTATACTGTATTATTATTACTCATATTCATACTTAAATAAATAATATCTACTTTAACATAAACTTTCTTTTCAGATCCGTATCCTTTTATTAAACGAAACTTTTAATCATGTAAAACATTATATTTATTCAATATTTCGAGTAATTTTCCTTACCAGCAGATATTGTAAACAATTTTATATTTTTAGAAGGAATGCATCTGGGGATAACCCGAAGAAATTATTGCAAGCGGCACGGGTAGCCGGCCATTGTAGGTTTCTGAGGGTTGGATGCCTTCCTTCGACGAACCATCGGACCGTGGAAGCCCTAGAAGGAATTCGAAGGCCAAGCCACACAGACATAGGCAGGACCTTGCTACCGATGGGGGAACCATACATACATACATACATACCAGGTATGCGACTGTGTTGTGTAGTCAAAAGTCGTTATCCGTTCCGCTAGCGTGCTGCCCTACGAAAGTCGCAGACGAAAAACGGCGACAAAGACGTCGGATGGTCCTGGTTATTTATGTATGAATATGGGATATCCAGAAGCACCGGGTCTTCCTGAGCAATTATTTGTAATGAACTGATCACTCAATCGGGTTTGAACCGACAAATCGAAGCACAACAAACCCCGAAATAAACACAACACGAAACGACTTCCACGAGCACACACTTTCTTCAATTCTCACCGAATATAATAATATAGATATATCTGAGGGACCGGCAGCAGATCGCAAATTTCTTCATTAAGCCACTCGCTCAACTTCACTCAGCAGCCCCACAACTCCACGGTTATTCTTTTTGAACCTTCGCTTAAACTTCTTGCGTTTCCTTCATCGAAACACAGTTATCCCCGATTCTGTTTTGGCGCGCTCGGGAAAAAAGGCATATAGGTTTTCGCCCGGGGGGTCAATTTCACGTTTTTTTTTTGTTTTGTTGTTTCCGCATACGAAATGGATAACGAACGTAAAAAATGGACCCCGAGAAGCATCAACCACACTTTCCGTATCGGCTTATTTAGCCCCTAGGCCCAACTTTCATCCAAGACCTTCTGACCAACGACGATGCTCTGGCTCTGGCCCCGTGGCAGATTATGATGAAGACGATGATGATGACCGGTGCCCTCTTGGTTCTGTTGGTCATCGGAAAACATCGCGGCGTAGATGCAACAACAGAAGCACCACCAGAAGACGCTAAACACTACGATACAGGCTCCGATCAGTACTAACTTCCGAACGACGTACGCACACATCAAGCTGCACATAGTAACTGACTGACTGGTGCAGCGGGAAAAGCGAAAAACTGCAGCCCAACTCAAAAGTAAAAAACCAAACCCGGCTCTTGTTGGCTCCTTCTATGCTGCTTCCATTCCATTCCGTGCCAATATGCCCATTCCTCGACGCTTAAAACACCAACCAACCACCTCTAAAACACAACCCGTTGAGGAGCAGCACTCATCGTTGTTTTACTTTGCTCCGCTCTTGGTTTGCTTTTGCTCTGGCTCAACTCTACCCGGTTGTGCTCTGGCTTTGGCTCTAACTCTTGGTGGCCGACAACAACAACGTGTCACGCGGTTCTTCCAGTTGTTCCAGTCCAGCTCAACCGAACCGAGAACAGACCGGAGACCAGAACCAGTAACGAGCCAGTCAACCAGCAGCAGCAGCAGTTCTGCAAGCTTCAGGTCCACCATCGTTGGTGGTATGGGACACGGTGGGTTGATTACGCTTTAGTGCTTCAACAAAATATTTGCAACAATTCGAACCTTTGAAAAGTCTTCTAACTAGTTCACATAGAAACTTTTCTTAGAAAATTAAGGAATATAATTTTCACACTTATTGATATTGTTGGCTAAGAAACCCAAGTTATTTATATTCACGTTCAAGTTTCGTATGCTAAAACCGGTGATTAAGTGATTACCATTTACCTATTAGGATTGACGTCGCTTCCACAGATTCAGATAATTTTTCTGGAGCTCCAACACAATCAGAGATGTTAAAATCGCGAGTCTACATACTCGCACTTTGCCCTTCTTTGCAGAACGATTTTATTTCGTTAAACTCAATCTGCAATGATGCTATCTAAAGTTCAACTCGGAAAGCATCAGGAAGTAAGCTTCGGGTAAACTCGGCTGGAGTAAACAGCAATCGGGGGGGAAACATCAGCGAAGCAAACGAACAGTTCTGCGAATAAAAGAAAAAATCGTTTTCGTTCGGCAGCCGAACACATCAATCGGACAACGCATGGGGGCGTGGCTTAAAGTGATAGATACAAGGGAACGGGAAACGAGCGAGAGAAGGGTGCGAGGAATGTTAACTCGGTCCGTCGGGCAACGATCGCTCGTGAGCATTCGTGTACGGTAAGCTTCGTTCTGCTGTTTCATTGGTGTGATTTTATTCCTGCGAGGAGGGGAAAACATCAACTCGGAACTGTTCTCTTCGTTTTGTGTGCAATCACGTCATGATTGGAACGAAGATAAAATCAATCTGCACACAACAAGTTAAACTCGGAAAAAATCAGCCGAATGATTCTTTCCGAGGCGAGTTTAAACACCGCTGAACACAATACAATAAAAAACATTAAACGACACGAGTGTAAAACAAAACTTCTCAATTTGTAAAAAAATCGATTCTCTGATTTTGCAAGTTTTTTTTGTTTGCAAATTACATTTTGCGGACGTAAAGGCCCTTTTTTGGCAGAGAGGCGGATGGTTTGTAAGCTCTTTTCCTGTTAAATCTTGAAGAAGTGAATGGACCTCTGTCTTCAGATGAAAAGGTGTTCTAAAAAGTTCTAAAATAATTAAATATATAAAAAAAAGTGAAATTTCAAAAAAGTAGCTAAAAACTGAGCAGGAGAACGGCACAATTAAAAAAATGCCCCCTGAAAACTCCAGGAGTCGTCTAGAAACAATTTAGACGAGTCGGGAGAAAAATCCAGGAGGAGGGAAAATTGCGTTCAGCAACTTCCTCTTCCACTTGGATCGAGACCTCGAGGCAGCTAACACCTAAAAATTTAAGCTGCAGAGCAGAAAGTCAAACTTTTAAAAGTGTCTCGCGCGGTTAAACGGGACGTCTTTACCCGTCGCGATAATCCGAGTGTCGAGAGGCTGAAACCACGATAGCGCCAATTTCTATCGGGCACAGCCAAAAAAATTATCGAATCGACCGAACCCAGGTTGAATGGCCAGATCTTCGTGTTGGACAACTACACGAGGTCCTCAATCATACTGAACAACCGACATCAAACCTACATCGCCAAAACCACGTCAAAACTGGGACCGCGATAGCACCAAGGTCTTTCGGGTCCAGAAACGGAGACAGAGGCTAACAGTGTATCCATGGGGCCATAATCGTTCAATCGGTGCAGTCGAATTCTTCCGAAGTCTGGAGTTTGGCATCGAGGTACCTGTAGGGATCAGGACAGAATAAGAAATATAAAAGCAATTGAGCCCATAGTCGAAGCAGGTTGAAACAGTTAGAATATGCCTTAATAGAAATAAGCGTGAGCGTTACGCGTCGTTTGACAAATGAGATTAAGAGAGCGTAGCTTAAGCGTGTTTGTGTCGATACTGAGTATACGGTCGTATGTATGTATAGTGAAATCTGTTGGAAGAGCTTAACTGTTGCACGCGTTGAGATTGTGTAGGTGAACTGATTGTATGCGGGTTTCGTGTCATGCGTGATGCTCAGCAGAAAACGGCAGTTAAGAAAACAGATTCGACGAGTACGGACGGTTCGCGATTTTATCGGCTTCGAAAAGCGGCGGAAAACGTGGCGTGCGAAGAGGAACATCCCGGCCCGGTCACTACAGTACCCACTTGCCCTGGAGAGCGTTGGCATTCTTGACAACGGTGACCACGGACGACGATACAGGAGACCTAGCAACGGTGAGCCAAGGCAAGCAGCAACGCGCATCGACGGGCCCTCACACGACACACCACACACTAAACCGAAAGTCGATTGTAATTTGAGAAGAAGGGAACTTAGGCCAGATTAGGGAATCAGGGAAAGTGCCAACAAGAAAGTTCAGGAAATAAAATAATTTGGTTCTGGCACTCTAACTCTGAGTTTTCACTTGGGCTAGTGAGCCGACCCTGGGTGTCCTATTGAAGAGTCCATGTGACTGAGCGGGCTGTAACATAAGGGATTGTTACAGTAATGTGTAGCCGATAATTGCGATTTGCCACACTCTCTCGACCGATAGGCCTTCCGAGTCGTTATTCTCCCTCCATGATCCTCACCACACGCACAGACATGACGGCCGAACTGTCGTGTCGTGTGCGGCAGCGAGTCTACTAACGATCGTCGGCGAGAGTGGACGCGTGGCTCTCGTTCAGCCAGTACAGCACGAAGCTCAAGTGTGCACAATGGCGAATCTTGCCAGGAGATTTTTTTTTAGTCTGGCTGAACGGGAGAATAAAAAGGTTGTTTTGTGAGTATTTTTTTCAATTGTTGTTGTTAAGTGTAGTGCTGGTGTCGATGCCTTGGCTGGATCGGTAAGTTTTTATGATTAGAATTCGAAAGAAACAAAAATTTTAGTACCTAATATGAAATCCGAAATTTTGTCATCGAAATGGCGTGATAAGTCAAATGAACTGCGTGTCAGATTTTTTGTATGTGAGGAAAACCATAAAGAAAAATGATTGATGGCTTGTTTGCTTGCAGCTTAAACAGTAAACATGGCATTCGTTTGCTCTTTAATTCAATCCTTTTCATCGAAAACCGTTGGGAGTTGAAGGCAGTGGATTTTACACATACATATGTACGTAAGAATCTCAGGGGTCTCCTCGCTTCTCTCACTAGCACTCATTCATCTGGAATGATTGCTATGATTCTTTTTTCTGCGAATTCAACTTCATGTTCCGGGAAGTTTGCGCACATACTCAAACAAACTCATTGCCTGAGAAACTGAGCGGACATTACCTCATACTTCCCTCTCGCTCGGGTTCTTTCCCTTTGTTCCTCAACTTTCAGCAACGTTCCGATGCATTTTCTGAGAAATATGTTTGGCTGCCACACGAACTGAACTGAATTCTAGGAAATGGGCGTCATCTGATGTTCCTCATGAATGCTGTTTATTTGTTGAGTTTATCGGAAGCAAACGTTCTGGTTTTTTTGCATGTTAGAATTTCAACAAAAGTTTGGTTGTTGTCTGGCTGTCTAACGAGATTGAATCGATCAGCAAATTTCAAGAATCGTAATATCACAGTTCACAATATCAAAGTTGATTTTTATATTGAAAGTTGTGGAACGAAAGGTTAGTTGTGGGGAATAGCTTATTGTCTTGCTAGTTTCGAGGATTCGCGACTTTTTCATGTCTGTTAATAATCTGTTTAATATGGGGAAGGAATCATAAAGCAGTTTTAAAATTCTCTCAATATGAATTTTATGTTGACAAAAAAAAACGGTAAATATTGAATGTAGCATCATATTTCATAATATTCAAATTATCCAACAATTGTTTACCAGAAAATATGATAAAATTTTGTATTAGAAATTGGAAAGAATGGTTTAATCTGAACGAAGAGTTATTATAGCAATGACTGGAAAAAATATCATAATTATGTTTCATAAAACTTATGCAAATTGGAAGAGTGTTCAAAGGTTCACTTTATGTTTTTACGTTGGATCGGGAGGACCAACAAGAAGAGTGTTCTGAAGGTTCACTTTATGTATTATCGTTGGATCGGGAGGACCAACATGAAGAGTGTTCTGAAGGTTCACTTTAAGAATTTACGTTGGATCGGGAGGACCAACATGAAGAGTGTTCTGAAGGTTCACTTTATGTTTTAACGTTGGATCGGGAGGACCAACATGAAGAGTGTTCTGAAGGTACACTTTATGTTTTAACGTTGGATCAGGAGGACCAACAAGAAGAGTGTTCTGAAGGTTCACTTTATGTTTTAACGTTGGATCGGGAGGACCAACATGAAGAGTGTTCTGAAGGTTCACTTTATGTTTTAACGTTGGATCGGGAGGACCAACATGAAGAGTGTTCTGAAGGTTCACTTTAAGAATTTACGTTGGATCGGGAGGACCAACATGAAGAGTGTTCTGAAGGTTCACTTTATGTTTTAACGTTGGATCGGGAGGACCAACATGAAGAGTGTTCTGAAGGTTCACTTTAGTAATTTACGTTGGATCGGGAGGACCAACATGAAGAGTGTTCTGAAGGTTCACTTCATGTTTTAACGTTGGATCGGGAGGACCAACATGAAGAGTGTTCTGAAGGTACACTTTATGTTTTTACGTTGGATCAGGAGGACCAACAAGAAGAGTGTTCTGAAGGTTCACTTTATGTTTTAACGTTGGATCGGGAGGACCAACATGAAGAGTGTTCTGAAGGTTCACTTTATGTTTTAACGTTGGATCGGGAGGACCAACATGAAGAGTGTTCTGAAGGTTCACTTTATGTTTTAAGGTTGGATCGGGAGGACCAACATGAAGAGTGTTCTGAAGGTTCACTTTAAGAATTTACGTTGGATCGGGAGGACCAACATGAAGAGCGTTCTAAAGGTTCACTTTATGTTTTAACGTTGGATCGGGAGGACCAACACGAAGAGTGTTCTGAAGGTACACTTTATGTTTTAACGTTGGATCAGGCGGACCGACATGAAGAGTGTTCTGAAGGTTCACTTTATGTTTTAACGTTGGATCGGGAGGACCAACATGGAGAGTGTTCTGAAGGTTCACTTTTAGTATTTATAATCGATCGGGAGGACCAACATGAATAATATTCTGAAGGTTCTCTTTAAGAATTTACGATGGATTGGAAGGACCATCATAAAGAGAGTTCTGAAGGCGTCAAACGACTTCGTACTCGATTGGCGGAACCTCACTAGATAACATTTCTCCGTCTTGTAACTGGCGTAGCTCTTCAAACTCCAAATGAAGGAAAGAAGGAAGGACCTTGAAAACATACAAAAAAATCCTTTCCAATTCGTAACGACGTTTATTAAGATTAACCTGCTTGATGTGTTAGGTTATCAGAAGTCGGGGCTTTGTGAATGTTAAACAAGATAATAATACGGGGAACTGAGATTTAGGGAGAAAATACGTCAATGATCACACAAATTGTGCAGCCCATGATTGAATTTGTGGTAATTTGTGGAAATTTGTTAGAGAAAATTAGAAGGTTCGAGTTTAAATGAGTGAACTCAGTGCTCAGAGAGAGTGAAAATGTGCAAATTTTTGAAATTTTTGGTAATTTGTGAAGCAGTTGTGGAACTTTGATCATTACCACTCCAAATGCAAAGAACTCTCTCTCGATTTACATCCCTTGTAAAAATAGCTCTGTAATGATTGCATTGCAATGCTAGTTTTTAGTACTCGCGACCCATTGGTTTGAATATTCAGAAGTGGATAGATTGGCAGAAAGCTTAAACAAAAATTGAAAGGGTGGTTTTGTCTTAACTTATTCTGGTGTAGAGGGGAGATGTGTAGCCGATAATTGCGATTTGCCACACTCTCTCGACCGATAGGCCTTCCGAGTCGTTATTCTCCCTCCATGATCCTCACCACACGCACAGACATGACGGCCGAACTGTCGTGTCGTGTGCGGCAGCGAGTCTACTAACGATCGTCGGCGAGAGTGGACGCGTGGCTCTCGTTCAGCCAGTACAGCACGAAGCTCAAGTGTGCACAAGTAAGGATATGTTTGATGGATCTAGGGGGACAGGAATTGCAGGTAGTGGGGGTTATCTTTGGCCATTATGTATTCGTGGGTGAGCCGAGTGTGGCCGATGCGGAGTCGTGTTTAAGCTTCCAGTATCTGGTTTTAATGGTCCGAGTGGCGTCGGATTGCGGGATGGGAATCGTGGGGGGAGTCATTTTTGAGCCGGCTGAGGCAAGTTGATCGGCTGACTCGTTTACTGGGATGTCGGAGTGGCCCGGTATCCAGCAGAATGTGATGTTTTTACTGGGAGCTTGGGTTGAAAATAGATTCGATCCAGGGGTGTTTTGGGTTGCCGGCTGTCAATACAGAGATAACGGCGTAGGCGTAGGCGTAGGCGTCTGACCTAAAGACGGAGCATTGGCCCGGAAGGGGCAGACTTCTATTGCAGATTCCGTCATGTATGCCGCAACCCACCCTTTCATCAGCTGTTCTAGAGCCGGTCGTATAGATATGTAGGGAGTTGGAGTATTTGTCTACGACGAGTTGATAAGAGTGTGGCAGGACGATTACTGAGGCTTTGCCGAATTTGATTACTTTGTTTAGGCTCAGATCTACTTTTGGATTAGAGTCGTTTCAATATTTAATTGATGGACCGTTTCTTGTACAGATAGGGGGAAGGGGTTCAACGATGAGCTTGACTAGTAGTGTGTTAGTTCTTTCAGCTTTCAACTATCTCTGGAGCCACCGTTACCAAGTGACCTAATAGCTCTCAGGGATAGGTGTTTAGTAAGAAGATAGATAAAGGGTAGTTGACCACTTTCGGCCATCAGTGATGGGATTAGACTTGATCTGAAGGCGGAGCTTATGATTCTGACACAATCATTGTACAGTGGTTCTGGCTTTTTTAACACTTCATCTGTGGCTAGACTCACGATTCCGTTCCCATGAAGGGCTGAGGAAATAGACCAGCCGTGGAAGAACCGGAAGAAAGAGTCACGATGTGCTAGGCTGGTTTTGTAGGTCAGAATATGGAGGATATTGATTTTGTTGACAGCATTTTTACGGATATTATAAGGCGGTCGTCGATCCATACGCCCAGTAGGCTAGTGGAGCGGGCCAGTGGGATGGTTTCGCTTGACATCGTGAGGGGTTGCAGTTTTTTTTTATTTTCTTGCTGTTGGGGCCGAGGTGAAGAAAGGTTGACTTTTTGGGGGAGAATTAGAACCCATTTTTGGAGCCCACTCGGAGACCAGGTGCACCGCATGTTTGAGTATTCTTCGGGCCATAATGAGGAAAGGGAAGATAGATAACAAGAGGTGTTCGTCTTCGTTTATTGAAGTTTCGATGTTTTCGGGTCTTGTTTCGAAAAGGGTGTTAATGGCAATTAGTATAACAAGGCTGGTGCTATGACCGAGCCTTGGGGAACGCCACCCGGAACAGGCCAGATATGAGAGCGCACACCGTTTATAAGGACATGGAGGTATCATTAGGACAGGAAATTTTTAATGTATGGGTAGGTCGATAGGTCGAGTGAAAGGGCCTTGACTTGGTGTTTTTGGTTTAAAGGTGTGATCAGAATGGATTCGAGATCATCAAAGAAGTCGTCTACTGATCTGCCGGCGCGGAAGGCGAACTGTCGTGAGTCGAGGAACTTTTGTTTATCCAGGATAGTATTGAGGCGTCGATTGACTATCCTCTCCATAATTTTGCTGGAGTAATCTAGGAGGATAATGGGTCGGTAGCTATCTACTGAGTGAGGGTTTTGTTGGGGTTTGGGCATCGGGATTACCAGGCCTATCTTCCAACTTTCGGGAAGTTCTCCATTTGACCAGATTTGGTTTAGTTTTTTTAAATGTATTTTTGGCCAGAAGGGAGATGTTTTTGAGCAGGGGGTAACCTAAATCGTCAGGGCCTGCGGAAAGTTATTTGACTTTGAAGAGTGCAAACTACTGTTCTTCATAGGTGAATCGGCAGTTGTAATCCATGTTATTGTGGTTTGATGTTGGGGAGAAGTCGGTAGGTTGGGAATGGGAAGAGGAAGAGAAAGAGGAGAAATGATTGCAGAGAGTGTTAGCTAGGGTTAAAGGGTCATTGTTGTGTTGGTTTTTTAGTAGAAGGTAATATAGATCTTTTCCAGAGTTGCCATTTAGGGTTTTAATTTTGGACCAAAGGACGCTAGCAGAGGTACTGCTTTGGAATTCCTTTCGTCTCGTTTGGCTAGGGAGTTGGCTGATTTGTATTCATCGATGCTTTTGATTTACTAGGGTGATCAGGGGGAAGGCGCTTCAGAGCACGGAGTTTTTTACAACGTAGTTTAACGGCATCTCTGACCTCTGGGGATGTGCTTCTCGGCGGATTCGATCAGTATTTTGGAAAAGGATGGTATGCAGTTTGGTTGGCGTATGGAAAGTTGAATGTCCATTTCCAGTTGATATTCAAGTTCTTTGTCTTGGTTTGGTTTTGGTTATGTTGCAACTTGTTGGGAGGGGTGTTGGATTTTAATGAGTATGGGGAAATGATCATTTCCGTGGGTATCGTCGAGGACGAACCAGTGGAACTTAGGTCCAAGCTCCCAAGAGACGAGGGTGAGGTCCGGGAGGTCATTGCTCCAGTGATGGGATTAAGACGAGTTGGTTGGGAATTATTTTATAAGGCAAGGTTGTGAATGGCAGCCAAATTCTCCAGATATAAACCTTTTTAGATGTGTGAGCATAATGATGAGAGGTTGTGAGGGATCCTTTAGTTTTCTTACCATAAGAAGGTACATTGTGATTGGTATTGGTAGTGGGAGGGTTGTTTCAATGAGTCAAGAGAAATGCCAGCCATTAAGAATTCAAAAGGGAAAATAGTATCCAGATGGGAAGAATGGTGAGATTGTATTTGTTTTAACTTACCGGTTCGGGTTTTGTGGATGAAGGGGGTTATCTTGGGCTATGGACTTTTTCTTCTTGGTCAGAGTTATCGTTGCGCTAGGGGGTTTTCGAGGGAACTATCCTGGTGATTCCTTTTCGGGGTAGATGTGAAGTTTGGAGAGGGGGGGGGGGGATGTGTCATCGTCTGACGGGCAGTGTCGGGTTTCGACTCATCAGATTCATGGGTGGTGGTAGAGTTGTCAGTTGTCGACAAGAGCGGATTCTTCGCCGGATTGTTCGTAGTTGGTGAGCTCCTTCATCAGCTGAGAGAAAAGACCTCCGAGTTCTTGGATTTTCTTGTCTTTTTCAGCTTCGGTTGTGATGGTCTAGACCATCGAATTACTTCTGCCTGAGCTTGAGTAGGGCATTAACTTGGGCAGGATTGCGGACTCGGAGAAGATAATTCTCACCACCATCGACTGGGTTACCCGACCTCCATCAATTTTGGAAACGAGAAAGGTGTTTTAGGCAACTTGGTTTTTCCGGATGGTTGAAGTCGGAGGAATTGGATGTCTCCAAATTTTCCAAGGGGATGTATCCATGGAATGAAATGTCTATTTGGTGTGCGTGATTGAGAACATCGATGTACCAGTGGCGCGAGTAAAAAGAATCACTAACACTAGGACTGACTAAGAGACGAGAGAGAATCAGGCACGTTTGTTCGGCACGAAAGTCGAGAGTGAACTGGACTAATGTTTTTTTTTCCATTTTTTCCAATCCAAAAACCGGGCAATATCTCGAAAACCCTGAGCCAAATTAAAATATTATTCGAACAAAATCAGAGAAAAATTTAAAAAATTACTTTAAATTTAAGTTTTTCTTCGGAACAATTAAAATCGTTTTCAAAGCTTCCAAAAAAAAATTGTAAAGTTTATTATGAAGAAAAAAAATCTTTAAAAAATCATTTTTTTATTCAAATATTTAAATTTATCATAATTTAATGCTTTGTGTGCTAATTGTCTCGAATGTTTTTTCGGATATCTGGTAATAAACCAGACAATCTGGAATGCTTAACGTTATAGATATGCATGGTCATCTGTTAATACAGTGGGAAAGTGATTATTTTCTAAGCCTCAAGAAAAAAAAAATGACGTACTGAAAATATGTTCCGAAGATAAGTTATTTTGAATATTTATTTATTTTATAAAATTTGGCAAAACTGGCTTGTTTCATTAGCACTGAAAATTTGAAAAATCTGAAACCATTAACAAGTAAAATGTATTTGTTTCGAAAAGTTTTGCCAAACATAGATAGATTGGATCATTTTAGTAATGGAAAATTACAATTCACATCAATGTCAAAACATTTTCATAAATTCGCTTTAGAAATCCTATCCTAGCCGTGGTGTTTTAATTAAACTAAAAAAAAAAACAGGGAGACATTGTGAAATTTCAAAAATTAAGTATCAAAATTGTAAATTAGATTATTTGGGAAATTTGATTAAAATTATGTGAATTTCAAATTTTACTGAACACCTCAATGGAATGGAAAAAATAAAAAACCTAGTTTATGTATCGCTTGTGAGTACAATCAAACAAAATTAAATAATTTAAAAATAACAATAAAACTTTCTAAGATTGATTGATTACGGCTGGTATTGTCGACTTGATTTAAAAATGGGTTTTGATTTTTCTTTAAAGATTTCAAACAAGCCGCGACGATTACTAACCCAAAGTTAGGAAAAGTACTCCTAAACATTTTAAGTAAAATGCCTTAATAAAACCATTTGTAATAAGAAAAAAAAATCAAACCATCAACAAATGAATTTGTTTTATATTTCCTTTTTGAGTGTTTTAATGAAAAATATTTAGTTACAAAAGATTGATATTTAATTTCAATATTTCTACTGTAATGTTAACTATTTCTAAACTTCTGCAAATTATTAATCCATGACCCACTTGGCAGAGGAAAGAATTACAGCAATTAGCTAGCATTAGGATTTTTTTTTAAATAAATTTGATTCAGTGTCATTTTGGATGCGGCCCGCCGAAAAAAAAAATTTAAATTAAAATTGGCCCGTTGGTTCAAAAGGTTGCTCACCCCTCCTCTAACGTATATAAAACAGATGTCCGCTCAAGTGCATACAGGTTTTAGACTCCTATCTTTTGGAATATGGAAGAAAATGTGTATTCTCCTCTGTATGCTCATTTAGCCCGCTTCTCCCCTACTCAAAAAAGATTCAACAAATTGAGTCTTTCAGACTTTTGCATTGCTTTTTTTCCAATCTTCCAGTATTAATTTTTTTTGAAGTGGGCAGTGTGATCAAAAGCTGCTTATAAGGCTATGATCATTTAGTATCCGGGCAGTTACAAACGTGTGTATTTTAAAAACTATTCATTTGATCGAAAAACTTTCTATGGAGGAAATGAAGGTGTTAATATGACATTTAAACTAAAAATATAAAAAAAATATTTATCAATGATTTCAAGAAATACTCTAACTTTTAAATAAAATCTCTTTTTTATCTTTGCACACTTTTTTCAGTCATGTTTTGATTTATTTTTTTTACTACAGAACCAAAACCTTTGCAAAATCATGATATTTTACACAAATTCACCTGGAAAAAGCAATTGGAATCTGGTTGGAACCTTTTCATGAGTTGGTATCTCGAAGAAATTGATCTCTTAAATCCGGTTTTAACATAAATTTTTTTGTCCATCAGAACACATCTGTCATATTGCGTAAAAACCGGATGCACAGATTGCGATCTTTGGATCTGATCATTATTAGTCATTTACTTGGTGTCTACTAGTCAGGCAAAACTTTTTGCCTCTGCCGGAAATGGATTTTTTGCATTATGTAGGGAGTCTTCATTCAGTTATCCCAAATAACCATAAACTTTTCACCATATTTAAGATCAAGAGTTGCACTCCGATAGTTGATTTGAACTTCGTGTGGATCCTAGAGTGGCTCCTTATACTTAATAACCATTTGGTACGAAAAAAAATCAGAAAAAATCAACAGTTCATGAGCTTTCGAGAATTTTCGAGGCACAAAATGCGCAAAGGAGCAAATTAGTGCAAAATTATTTTTATCATGTCTTTTTGCATAGTAAATATCTCGTACACACATAAACTTAAAAATCTATCAAAATTAGGCAAGATAGTCCTTTTCATAACCAACACAACGCTACTAAATTTTTGCATATCCGAGCTCTATCCGAGCAGCTATCACTAAAATAAAGTGCCCGGATACTAAATGATCATAGCCTTAGATCACTGGTACCACTTTTAGGTACCGTATACTGGGGGAACTTTGATCACTTTTTTCATTCATTTTAGAATATTTTGGAAGAGGTTGCTTTTTCGTAATACCTAAAAGCTTTTAAACCCTTACTGAGGTGAGGAGTTTTAAACACGATCATGTATTGCAGTAAATTCAAACGACATTTGTGTTGTGATCATAATTCAATGTTTGTTACAAAACCAGGATTCCAGTTTCGGGGTAACTTAGATCACTATGGTTTTTACGTATCTCAACATTTTCAAATTTATTGTTTTGATGTTATTAAGCACAGAAGGCTCAAAACATCGATAACAGTAATTTTTTGTTTGGGATCAATTGAATTTTTCAACATTTTCTTTCAAAAACAAATATACTCGGAAGATGGACAATATTGCTGCATACATTTAGGGGCAAAAATTATAAACATTTCTTAATATTTTTTGGCCTTGAAAACAAATAAAATTTTACCTTCATGCAATTCTCCAAGTCCTCGTACTGTTCCCACGTTCTTTTTATCTTCAAACTTTACCATTTGACAAGGTTTTAGCCATTTTTCCTATACAGGCTTTTTCATTGAAAATGACCGTTTTTTTAAATGTCCAAAAATTATGATCAAATAACCATAAAAATAATACTTAAACTTAACCTAAACCAAGAAAAATAGTTGAACTTCCATATTAAACAACCCATTTACTCCTTAATGCTTAAATTTGATCAGGAGAGATGTTTGTTTGTGAGCCTTCAAAAAACCAGATATTTTAAGATTTTGAAATTATATTTTAAGTAATATAAGAAATCTTCTAATAAAAACCAAATTTAGCTTATTTGTAACTCAATTTACAGGCTTTCAAACGTATCAAACAGTTTTCAGATATTTTAACTTACTTCTTCGTTAATTATGAATATCCGCAAAAATTTCATGTTGATCAAAGATACCCTGCTGAAAAAAGTTCCCCCAGTTTACGGTACTCTTCTTCGATCCTTTTTTTTTGGACGGTGTTTTGCCTTGTAATAAACTATGATCGGTCGATCAAAAATATATATGTTGATAGCAAAAATGTAAAGTTTTACTGCATTGAAAAAAAGATTGCGAAATGGGTATATCAGACAACTTAGAGCGAGCACAGAGTTATATTCATTTGCCAATTCTGATTCCGAATTTTAAAATTTGTGATTAAATCTTATTTTGTGCAGCCCCACCGTTCCTGCTGAGATGATTTCGGTTCGGTTTTAACGCTCTCTTCCCTCAGGATCGCTCTCTATATTTCTCTGTTGTACCGGTGTATGACCGAGACCGACCGCCCACTAGATCCCAAGAGCCCTTCCTCCCAACTAGCTGATACCACAATGCCACTAGTCCGATCCGATCCACCGGCATCGGTTGTGATAGTCGTTCTCTGTTTATGGTTTCGATACCAAGTTAGTCATTGACTAGCTGGAGCAGCAACAACAACACGAGCAACAAAATCTTTAACGTTTGGGTTTGGATGAGCCTCTCCGAATTCGTCAATCGGCCCCACACCGGAATCCGGTCCGATGCGGTGGTGTAGGATAAGAAGAAGTAGAGCGAGGCTCTCTCACTGTGCTTACTGAAGACTGCCGAAAGAGTTGTTCTACTCGACTGTTTTTTTTATTATTTTGGTGTGCCCCCAGAAGTTCAGCCACGATGATTGGGAGGTTTTGTTGCTCGGTTGATTGAGATAGTCTCTTAGAATCTTGGCCAGATGTGTGTTGGGATAGCATCAATTAACATAAACTCGGGTAATGTTCTCTTGATATCGTTCATCGTTTGATTGAGAAATATCATTAAAGCGTTTGAAGCTGTTTTGGTGGGGTGATCAAAAGATGTTGCCGCGGTTGTTATTTTGGTTGTTTTTTTTTTTTGGGCAGCTTACGCTTTGTGGAGAAAGTCGAACTATAAATTTAGAGGCGCTGTTATCATAGAGGTTCTAAAATTGAAATTGAATCGCTAGACGTTAAGGAAATTGCTTTATCGACGAAGCATGACAGCATAACAGTAAATATAAATGTGTTAAGTATTAAAACCGCTTTCCTTATAATAGTGACACGTTAGTCAAACCCTACAAAATTTTGTAATCTATTATACAGGCCCAATTCATTTTTGGTAACACGCTCGAGAATTTTGTGTTGCCAAACTCGACCTGTGCCAATATCAAACGGTTTTTTCATCAACTGTTTTATTCCCTATTTATAATAATAAACCATTGTTATTATTATTTACTCAATTTTTCATAATTTTTCGATATTTTTTAGTAATTTTTTGTTATTTTTTATCATGTTTTAGACACATTTAGAACTAGAACTAGTTATGTTTCGAATTTTGTTATTTTTATCATATTAGATGTTTATGTCATTTGATATCTTTACTTAAATATTTTTTTCATTTCTGTTTTTTTATTGTATTTGTTTTTTATATGATTTTGATATTGATATGATCTTATCATACTTTTTCAATTCAAAGTAGGAAACCTAAATTTTATATTGACCAAAAAATATATAACTTTGGAAATGCAATCAAAATTTAAAAAAATCTGTGAAATCTGTGAATATTTCAAAATTATGTGTTCTGTGACACAAATTTTGTGATAAAAATTTGCTCAAAATTCTGTGACATTACAAAATTTTCAGAGATTTCGACAACCTTGCTCTAAGCAAAACATTCAATAAAGTTTATAATAAATTCCAGTTTCTTCTTAATCATGATAAAATTTATTGATTTTAAAAAATTATGGAAACATTAAGTATTTAGCTCAATTGATAAATCAATTATTTCTCAAACCGATTTTCAGGAGTTCGATCTCAAGTGTTAACGTCACTAGGAAATCGGATAGGTCTTCAATACCAGGCCACCAATTGAATAGTTAAGTTTTATAAAATTGCTGACCCGGTGTGCTTTGCTACACTTTGTAAAACTGATGGAATTCGTGTTAAAAATAATTTGAATTTTTGTGTATAAGTATACACAGTAAACGAAAATTACCGAGTTCGTTAATTTTTTTTACCGAAATCCTAACATGTGTAAATCGTCAAACTGTTCGGTAATTTTCTCGGTAAAAAATAAACGAACATCGGTAAATCGATTCTTCATTTACAGATGTTCGTTTATTTTTTACCGAAAAAATTACCGAACATTTTAACGATTTACACATGTTAGGATTTCGGTAAAAAAATAACCGAACTCGGTAGTTTTCGTTTACTGTGTATAGCTTTCCATTGGAATTTCAACACCAAGAACAACCACATAGAACAGACGTACAAGCTAGCCCACGAAACTTGTGTAAAAACTCCAACGCCCTTTTTGATCCATTTTTTGGTTGGAACACCAGATGTCTCCAAACACACCAAAGAGAAGTGTCAAAACAAAACAGGGAAAAAAATAACATAATTTAATTCAGTGTTAAACAAGTCGTATATGAGCTACTTGGCATGTTTAAAGAAATCGCTGTTGGAGTTTCGTTACACATTCGTCCTGTTGCATAAAACATGTATGATAAAATTTATCCGCAATTTTCTTCAAACTTGCATTAAAGAAGCATAAATTTTTGAACAATTGGACGCAAATGTAAAACATGAATGAAACCCGCTTTGAGATGCCTAGAATCAGTACTGCTGAGTGAGAATGATCGTCAAGAATATTGTTTTTTGACTGGACATAACCGATGCTTACTCTGACTTCGACCATTCAAGAAATGCGAAAACTTGATCCAAAAGTTGTCAGTTATTCTCTGACGCAGTAGTACTAAAATAATGAAGTAAAATTCGGCCAAGCTAACAGTAACTCCAATTGGATTTATCGAAAAATAAATAGAAGCCGTTCGTTTCTCTAAGATGTTGGTAAACTTATTCATGAGTTTATATTCGATTACGCCGTTTCGAAAATAGAGCGGTGTAAAAGTTGATTTTTAACTTTTGAACGGCGCAACAGATGGCACTGTTTCCAGTAAATTTTAAACGTATTTTTCTGATAATAGCTTTCAAATTTTTACACACTTTTCTGAATATTTTTGTTCGAGCTTGTACGTCTGTTCTGTGTGGAACAAACTCTTTAAATAAAAGCTGCTTCTTAAAGTACGAATAGTAATGGCAATGAGGATTGATTCTTATTCTGATATAATGACTTTACTTTATTGGCTTCATTTGTTCTAGAATTATGCCAAAATATGTATGAGAGCCTTCCTCCTCTGATTTTGATTATAATTTTGCAAAAAACTTAACCAGCTAGAAAACAAACCGTGAGCTAGAACGCCAAAATGTTTCGTAGCATGTTCATCATAGTACTTTGAAATATACAAGGTAGGCCATTCCGCTCTCTTTCGACGTATTGGTAAGAGGTCCTGAAAAATAGTTATGGAAAAAACTGGCAAATGTATGGAATTTATCAAAAAAACACATTTTTCTTTAAATTGACAAGAAAAAAAAATATGAAAAAAATATGCACTGATGCATTTTAATGTAACGTACAATATTTGGCTTTTCAACACCGCTGAATGAAATATGCAATGAGCTTTTTCTCGATTTAAAACTAAAATTTAATGATATTTTTGCCTTGTGGGGCCTTTTTCCTTTGTGATTTGAATAAAAATTCAAACAAATTGACTTTTCATCACATGAATACGAAGTATTTTCAATCATTTATCAAATATTAAACATAGACAGAAGAAAATATTACATTGCTAGCTCTCCAAAAAGAGGGACAACGTTGAAAATTACTTTTGAATGCTCATTATTTATGGTTCAGATTCGAAATCCAATTCAAAAAATAGTTTCCGATGATCCTGAAGAATCAATCTTTAATCTGAAGCCCTTTTCAAAAGAATCGAATGGCTATCGACGGAGAAATTAATAATTTTGAATGCTATTCCATATAAAACTGCCATATTTTCATAACTATTTTTGTTGGTATGCAAGCATGCTGTGTACATACACGGAGCTTTCGAGTGAGGTTAAGCGCAATGGCCTACCTGTTATTTTCCATGTACTATGGCATGTTCATCACATTTTTGAAAAATAAGCCTACTTTGGCAAAAGCTCATTTGTTATTGCTAAACTTATCGAAAATATCTTTTTCATTTATTTATTTCTGGAGTCTTTGACTATTGTCATACAGACTGATTGTTTAAGATTAGCTTATAATTAAATTACATAGCAATTAAGTTAGGTGACGTCACGGATTGCACATTTAAACTTAGATTTTGTAACATGATAGTCAAACAAGTGAGAAACAGCATTGAAAACTTCACAACATCGAAAGAGGGGGTGATTCTGTCCGAAGACAGTCCTGCTTCTTGGCAGCCAAAACATGGTTTAATTACGCAGTCGGCGTGCTGGAATGTATATGTTCAATCTCTGAAGCAATTGCGGGCAGTCAACGGCATTTTTCAAGATATCGTAAACGAAGGTGCGCTGTAGAAAAGTTCTTCTTTGGCTCAAAGACGTCATTGATAGCAAGGCACACCTCTCTGAATAGGGTGGTAACCGTACGGGATCTTGCCATGGCAATCGTCGCAGGGCGTAGCGGAGGATTTTTTTCTGAATCTTTTCGAGTCTTTCGCTGTGGACAGAGTGGTAGGGTGCCCAGACCGGTACCGCATATTCCAGAACACTGCGTACCAATGAGCAGAAAACTGTTTTCAGAGCATACGGGTCCTCAAAGCTGAGTGTATTCCGACGCAGGAAGCCGAGCAAAGCGAAGGCTTTGGCTACAGTGGTCGCGGTGTGTTGAACAAATGAGAGCTTTTGATCAAACGTTATTCTGAGGTCTTTAATAAATGTTACTCTTTCGAGAGAGGTGTCCCTTAGACCGTAGTCGTAGACAACAGAGGCTCTAGTTCTAAAAAAGCTTATACACTTACATTTTTCGGCGTTAACCTCCATACCGTGTAATCCGCACCATACTAATAATCGATCGACGTCCTCCTGAAGCGCAACACAATCCAATATCGAATCAATGGTCCGGTAGATTTTGAGATCATCTGCAAACAGCAGTTTCGGCGACTGAAGGAATGTTGCCAGGTCGTTAATAAAAATCACGAAGATGAGCGGTCCAAGATGACTACCCTGCGGAACACCAGACGGCATGTCGAATACGGAGGAGTGAGTCCCACGAATGTTTATAAAGCCTTTACGATTCAGCAGATACGAATACAGCCATTTAGTTGCCCACTCGGGAAATCCATATCGATCAAGTTTTTCTCTTACGATTCTGTGAGGTACTTTGTCGAAAGCTTTAGCAAAATCTACGTATATCGAATCCACTTGCAGTTTTTTACCTGTTGCAGAATGCAAATCGCTGGCATAAATCATTAGGTTTGTCAAGGTTGATCGTTACTTGATGAACCCGTGCTGGACATCGGTGAGTATTGGAGAGGCTGCTGAGTAGATTCTCTCGTATATCAGGACTTTTAAAAAACGCTTTTTGATATCCTTATACGTACAACGCCTTCAAGTTGGCAACGAAATTCAATTTCTCGTCTGATATCGTGGTGAATATGATGATTTTTTCGGATCGAATATTGGTTCACCTTTTAAACTTGAACAAGGAAAAAATTTATAACAATTATGTATTCTTTCCGTAGTTTGGGAGTCAGCAAATACAAATTTTGATTTTTCTTTATATTTGGATTTTCTCAAATGTTAAAAGCATTCAAAATCTGAGCTTGAAACACATGGTCTTGCGCGCATTTTGCCCCATTTTTGATATTTTTTTTAGTTAAAATTTGTGGGAAGTAAGTGAAATATAAAAAAAATCTTATAGTCATCCGAAAGTGCAAACGATTGAAAAAACGAAAAGTTACAGTTTTAGCAGACTATGCAGTATGGTTTACCGTGAAACTTAATTAAGTTAATCATGAAAAAATACAAGTTTTACGCAGATTCGATTTATGAAACTTTTACCTAATAAATGAAAGAAAAGCTTGTTTGCCGCAATATAAATGAAGAAAAAAATCATTCGAAGTCATTTTTGAGAAATAATGACATGGTCTATCATACCGCGCTGGTGTGTCTTGTACAGTTTTCCCTTACAAATTTATGCCTCCATTTTTATACACTAAGGTTTTTTTTTACGCGGTATGAATTCCGTCGTTAACGCATAGGACTTGGAATATTTTCGCTCAAAAAACGTGTTGATTCGGGAAAACCGTGTAGAAGAATCATATCCATGGCAAAAAACCGCGTAAAAAGAAGCCGTGTTAGTAAAACTGAACAAAATCAAACCGCGTAAAAAAGACCTTAGTGTATACCTATAAGATTCGCTCGATTTTGGCTACATGGGTGCTGCTTTAACTGCTTTTTTTACTAATAAAATTGATAATAAATCTAATCACAATCTAATATTTTTAATATGAATACTACATTTAAAACAAATTTTGATAAATTAAAATAACAAAAAAAAGCGACAAAAAAAAACGATTTAGTAAAAAATTGATTTTCTCAACACAAAATGTATCGGCGTATTGCCAAAAACGAAAGGGGTCTTACTACTTGTTCACTTTTCGGCTTTAGATCGCAAAGGAATCTACAGAGATTGATCCTCATTCATCTTCAAGTACTGTGGCCAAATTTGAATTCATGCTTTCCAGCGAGCCTTGGATTTTTAGTGAATCATTATTTTCTTTGAAACATTTCTGGACTTACATTATATATTAGCCCGTGGCGTAGAGGATAGCCTTCAAATCTTCTAAGCCAGCGGGTATGAGATCGAATCCCAGTCACGGCATACATAGTACACTTTCTGTGGGTTGGTGTTTTTTCCATTTATAAGATCCTAGCCATCATATCCTTGAGAGTTGTACGCTTAGAGTTTAGAAAAAGAAATCTCTTCGAGGAAACATCAAGTTTCATTGAGATCCTGTATGTATTTGTGTTCGTTTTTCGTTTTTTTTAAATACGGGACTCGAAATTCTTTATATTTTTTTAATCACTAATATAAAACTAAAACATAAGTTTTAGAATGGCGATTTATTTATATTTTACAAAGTAGTCCAATTTGACATTTGAAATTGGTGGAACCATGATTCATGGGTTACTTGGTATCAAGAAAACTTCAGGTAAACCCGTGTTAAAGTTTTTGCGATTTTGAATAGTTTTGATGAAAATTCGATTGAAAAGTGTGTATAACAATTTGAGAACACGTTTTTCTTGATCAGCTCAGAAGACATCATGTAAGAAAAATCCTGGTGTCCAGCAAAGTATTTCTTAAAGGGAGTCAACGAATACTTTGCTAGGCACCTGCAGTGATGTCAGTTGTATTTATTGTTTTTCTATGCCAAAAGACATCCCTATTCGGCAGTCAATAACATTTTTTTGCCTAATAAGATACGAAGTTACGGTCATGGACTAAATTGTTCATCGGAAAAATTTCTTTGGAGAATTCATAAATTGGAACAAAAACCATTATCATTTTCAGGCGCCAGAGTTTAAGAAATTTCCAAATTGACTCAGGGTGTTCAATGAATTCTGATAGAAATTTGAATCACAATAAGCTAAATTCCACTCGCCGGAATTTAAAAAAAATGATTTGAATAAAGATTCAATTTAACAATGATCAATGACACCATTTTTTTTTTTTTGAAAAATTCTACCCATACCATCATAACGAACTTTAGATGTTTCTCAACTCCATTTTACGCGACACGATCCTCTATCATGAAAACACTGATAAAATGGATATTCCGTCCCATATACGAATGATAACGATTTTATATGAAATCAAAGTAAGTTTCCTTTTACTTTAAGCCATGATTTTCCAAGAAACAGAATTTTTGTGTGTGTGAAATGATCGATATAAATGAACACTATATGCAGGATAACTTAAAATCACAATAAATATCCAATGAAAACTTAAAACAAAATAACACAAGCATATATCTGATTTTTTTTCTATTTACATATAATGTCGAATAGTTCTATCCTCCATCGTTTTAAAAATCTTCTTTGATGAAAATCAGTTGGCACGCATCTATTTTTAGGACATTACATTCCACATACGAGAAAATTAAAATTTATATGAGATAAGTTTTTTTTACTTATTTACGATTTTCTTAGCAGTTGGATTAGTCTGAAGACTAGAGCGTAATGACGGTGACGGTCAATAAACTGTGACTGTGAAAAAGTTAAAGCAGTCGCATTCATAACAGACGTCTTCAAATGAGTAACCAAGCAAACAATCTTGCCTCAACCTTCAGTCAAATAAAACGTCGAAATAATCATAGTCGCCTTCAGTCCGTCGTCGTCTTTTCGATTGTGACGGAATATAGGGTTTTTGCTACACACACATACAAGAGGTCTGTTGGGCACACTTTAGAGGTTTTTATATGCGAAAAAAGCAAAATTTCATCAAAATTATGGTTTTCCCTTAAATGAATGCTAAATTTATCTGAAAAACATTCAAAAAGTATATTTCGGATCATTTGCTAACAAGTGGAAACGATTCTGTGAGTATTCTGTGCGGAACCAAGCAAAACAAAAATGCAAAACAAGCCAACTATCATTGTAAAGCACATTAATCGGTTCCCCCAGATCCTTTGCTCACGTATTGGGGTCTTTCATATAAAATTTAGAACCAGGAAGATGAAATTAAGAGTTTTCGTCACGAAACTGATTAAGAAACTTGAGCAATATTTGTCCTGCTTCCACTAAAAACGATCGTATCCAGTATAAAGTAAGCTTGCCAGATTGCCCGGTTTTATCCGGGTTTGCCCGGATATTTGATGCAAAATTTCGAGAAAGTCCAGTCCGGCCCGGTTGCCTGGATATCGTGAAAAAAGTCCGGATATTGCCCGGATTTTTTCACAATTTTCACAAAGAAACCAAAAAAAAAAAATCAAAGTTTTTGAGTGAGTTTCAGCAAAATCGATTAACGGTATGGAAATTTTCAACGGTTGATTCAAATAATTTCGCTGATTTACTTTTATAAACCTTTGAATATTTGAGTGTTCCAAAAACTTTTTGGAAGTCTGCAATTACATTAATAAAATATTAACTTCATTTTTTTGGCATTTTTTCTTTGCTTTTATGTATAATAACACCTAAATTTTGCCCGGTTTTTGCCTGGTTTTTGGATTTGAAAAATTGAAATCCATGCCCGGATTTTGCCTGGTTTTTTTGAAAAAATGCCCGGAATTGCTAGGCCCGGATGGGAGTGGAAAAAATTCTGGCAACCTTAGTATAAAGTCTTCATTTTCGTCAAAGAACCTCACCAAAAATTAGAAAAAAAATCACAAACAAGTCAAAAAATGTTCTAGCTTTTGAAAAATGTATCGTACATAAGAAACTTTTCAATAGTTTTCATAAATTCTTCAAATAATATCTTTCTGTCGGTGATTTGTATTCATTTGAAATGAATCATTTCACACGGGGCTGTCACATTTGTTTGCCCAACGGCTTACTAATACTAATCCACTGCGCAAAAGCCCTATTGTTAAGATAAAAAAACATCCCTAGACGAATCTTGTTTGTTCACAACACTGGCAAATCGCTCAACAAGCAATTCAATTCTCAAAATTTTTCGAATCATACATACCTAAATGCTATAAACCGACGCCGTCAAATTGCTTTGACGACCAGTGATGGTTTGAATCATTTGACTTATTTTTGAATCATTTGGTTATAACTTCTTTTGAAAACATTTTTCCATGAAATGATGTTCTAAACTTTAGTAGATACAGATCTAAGCTACAACTTTCTTGTATGTCATAAATATGTATCTTCAATGTGGTATGAATTGTAGGATTTAATCCAACCCGCTAATCCAAATGATTGTGATTACGATCATTGCTCAAAAATTTAAACTTTTCGATTTCTCATTCATAAGGCATAAGAGATACAGGTTTGTGTTGGTCACAAAAGTTGCAGCTAAGATCTAGTTCTACTAAAGTTTAGAACATCATTTCTGGGAAAAATGTTTTCAAAAGAAGTTATAAGCAAATGATTCAAAATTAATCCAAATGATTCAAACCATCACTGTTGACGACCGTCGTTTGAAAAATAACATCTGTCACGCGAACAGAAATCTATGACGATAGTCAAGCTTTTCCTGTCCCTTAAAGTTTGACTTGTATTCGAATGAGATTTGAAACGTGATGGTGAAGAAAAATCAGCAACCATGCCAACTGTGATGTTTGAAAAATGTGACTATTGTAAACTGCTTCTGTACTCGTTTATTCTCGACAACATCAATGATCATGAGAATTAAGCTGAAGGAATCGAATTTGGTGAGCCATTCATTCTTGTCATAACACTTTTTTTTTTAAATTCGAATTTGGGCATAAAAGCTAGTTTTGAAGGAAACACCCTTAAAAGTTGTTGGGTTTGGTCATTATCCGTTGATTTTACGATTTATTTTTCTTCCAATGTAAAAGTATGTAAGTTAAATTAAAAAAATATGAAAACAAGCGTCAAACATAACTTAAAATGTGATAAATCGTTTTTCATTATTGAGGGGGGCGTCAATTGTTTACTGAATTGAATAAGTTCCAGTATTTAAAATGTTCGAAAAAATAAACATTTTCCATGAAACTTTTTTTTAAACTTCTGAACTCTAGCTAATAAACTCATCAGATAGCAAAACGTACAAGTTCGACAATTAATTGATTGAAAGTTGCCGTCATGTTTAACCTCTGGAACATAGAGAATTCACTTCAATAAACAACAAGCCGATCAATTACCGATGACGTTTGCCTCCTGAAAAGAAGTTTCCTGACTGGAGTATGATTCCTAACTCCTCCAATCCTATGGTTCTGATCGCTGATGAGGCGCCCGGTCTCCAACTGGGTAAAATTACGAAGACGACAACGTCAAACGAGCGACGACGACGACTGGCGATGGAGCTGAGAGAAATTTGCAAGCATAATAAAACTGGAAATTCGCTGCAGGATTCGCTCCTCGTCGTCGTCGCTGCAAACGTCGGTCGTTGATGATGTTGACGGGATCCGGACAAGTTGTTCCTGAGACTGGGGACTTGGCCTGGCTGGCTTGCTGGCCACTTCAGAGGTGGCTGTTGTTTGCATCTTTCGGTGCACCCAGATTTGGTACCATTTCTTAAATTTCATTCGAGGATACATCCGAAAAGTCGAATACGAGTGTAGTCATATTTTGTTAGCAATGAAATAAAAGAAATAAGAAAGAAAAAGAAGAAATAAAATTCCTTCCAGACAAAACAGCGTAATTTAATGTCTTGTAATGTAATGTTGTTGGAACACTGGCAACACAGTGATAGATGCTTGAGATTTAGAAGTAAAGATGAAGAAGTTGAGCTATTGTATATGAAGAATGATGTCGTGTGAATCTGAGCTCTTAGAATAAAATCCATTTAATTAGTTCATTACCGTGCGCTTTTTACTAAAAGTATCGATCCGTAATATTGGCGACGAGGATTTGTGGATTTTCTCACCTGTGTGGAACCCAACGGAGATGGACGATAAACCTAAGCAATCACAATCGTCCTCCGGAGGACTGGACGATGACTTCAAGCGCATGATGATCGAAATGATGGGGACACAACAGAAGATTCTCCAAGAGCTAGCGATGTCCCGGGTCATGGCCACTACTGCTGCTGCTGCAAGCACTTCTTCAGGCGTGTCCGCGGGGTCTTCTTCAACGGATTCTAGAATGGAATCTCTAGCCAATTCCATGACTGAGTTTCACTACGACCCAGAAAATAACCTCACTTTTGAGAACTGGTTCAATCGACATGAAGATACATTTCGTTTTGATGCTGCTAGCTTAAATGATGCTGCTAGAGTTCGTCTTCTACTTCGCAAGCTAAGTGATCACACCCATGCAGAATACATGAATTACATTCTGCCAAGGAGCACTCGTGATCTAAAGTTCGACGAAACCGTTCAAAAACTTAAGGAACTGTTCAGCTCACACACATCTCAGTTCTCCAAAAGGTATCACTGTCTGACACTGTGCAAAAAACCGACGGATGATTACCTTTCATATGCCGGAATGGTCAACCGTAGCTGCGAAGAATTTGGTGTCCCGACTTGCTCTGTAGACGAATTCAAATGCCTCATATTCGTCTGCGGACTACACGACAAAGAAGATTCCGAAATACGAACGGCCTTGCTGGCCAAGTTGGAAGGTAACAGGCAAATGAGTTTGGACGCACTAACTGCTGAAGTTCACCGAATCATCAATCTTCGAAAAGACACTTCAATCGTTGAACATACGTTAGACTTTCCGTTAGTCAATGCTATTTCACGGCCACAGTATCATCGAGACGAACCAACACCTAGTAGCGATCAACCGAAACTGACTGCGGGAAACAACAAGCCGAAAACCCCCTGCTGGAAATGCGGCCAGCTGCATTATGTCAGTGAGTGCCCTTATAGAGATCACCAATGTGCTGAGTGTCATCGATTCGGCCATAAGGAAGGCTATTGCCAGTACATACCATCCAATCCTGGGCGAAAGAAGAAGTGGAGTCAACAATACCAATCCAACGGCATCTTCGTGGTCCATCAGCTGACAGCACAGCAACGACGAAAATATATCACCGTCGTGATTAATGACGTCAGCATTCAACTACAGCTGGACTGTGCTTCGGATATAACCGTGATCTCCAAAGCGAACTGGGAACAAATTGGCAGCCCCGAAACAAAACCACCATCTCAAGAGGCCCGATCAGCTTCGGGTCAGCTGTTGCAGCTTATCGGCGAATTCAACTGTGGCATTTCTCTCAGAGGAGTTCTTCGTACAGGTACTGTTTTTGTTTCGGCTACTAACAATTTGAACCTTTTAGGCCTCGACTTCATCGATGACTTCAACCTTTGGGATGTCCCCCTGAGCACGATTTGCAACCAGTTGGTGTCAACAAGCGAGACTGAACGGTTGACTGCATGCCTCCCAAATTTATTCGCTAAATCGTTAGGATGCTGTTCTAAAGCGGAAGCAAAACTTTTTTTAAAACCTGAGTCTCAATCAGTATTTAGAGCCAAGCGACCAGTCCCTTTTGCTGCTCTTGAAACTGTTAATAAGGAACTGGATCGACTTGAGCGATTGGGCATAATCTCACCAGTAGAGTTCTCTGAATGGGCAGCACCAATTGTTGTTGTAAAGAAAAAGCCCATTAACGGAGAACAATCGAAAATTCGAGTGTGTGCTGACTACTCAACTGGGTTGAATGACGTCATAGAAGCAAATCAATACCCTTTGCCTGTGCCCGAGAAAATTTTCACTAAACTTTCTGGTAGCATCGTATTTTCACACATTGATTTTTCTGATGCCTACCTACAGGTCCCAGTGGAAAGAAACTCGCGTCGATATCTAACAGTAAACACACACCGTGGTCTATTCGAATTCAACAGACTTGTTCCTGGCGTTAAATCTGCTCCTGAATGTTTTCAAAAGATTGTCGAATCCATGGTAGCGGGGTTGGAAGGAGTCGAAGTGTACTTGGATAACCTCCTTGTTCACGGTCGAACCGCAGCAGAGCACATCACCCGCTTAAAGAAGCTTCTCGAAAGAATCCAGAACTGGAGCTTCACTCTAAGCCTAGAAAAATGTAAATTTGCCATGTCGGAAATTCGATACCTGGGATTTATTGTCAATAGTCAAGGTATCAAACCAGATCCTGAAAAAACAGCTTCTATCTGCAACATGCCAGCTCCACATGATGTTAGCACCCTACGCTCATTTTTGGGAGCTATTAACTTTTATGCTAAATTTGTTCCTAACATGCACGATCTCTGGTCAGAAGTCCACTAGATGCACTGCTTCGGAAAGATGTCAAATGGAAATGGAGTCAAGAGTGTCAGGCTGCTTTCGATCAGTTCAAACAAGTGCTACGATCCGACCTTCTTCTGGCTCACTACAACCCTGAGTTGGAAATAATCGTGGCAGCTGATGCGTCTAACTACGGTGCCTGTCTAATGCATCACTATGCTGATGTTAATATACGAGTTGTTTGCCATGTATCACGAACTCTGACCCCTGCGGAACGCGGATATGGACAAGTGGAAAAAGAAGCATTGGCGCTTGTTTATGGTGTTACAAAATTTCATCGTTTTATCTATGGCAGAAAATTTATACTACAAACCGACCACAAACCACTTGTGGCTGTTTTTGGATCGAAAAAAGGTATCCCTGTACATACTTCAAATCGTCTTCAACGCTGGGCCCTTACTTTGTTAACCTATGATTTCATTATCGAACATAACGCTACTCAAGAGTTCGGCTATGCGGACATGCTTTCTAGACTCATTGACCCCAAAACCAAGGTTGATGAAGATTTTGTGATAGCAGCGGTACAACTTGAAGATGATGTGAATGCTACGTTTTGTTCGGCAATGTCTGCAATTCCAGTCACTTTTAAGCATTTGCTCTCAGCGACCCAAAAGGATAGGGTCCTTCAAAAAGTTATTCAGCAAGTTGAAAATGGCTGGCCTAAGTCGTCGAGCAACTTGGATCCTGAAGTTCGTTCGGTTTCCCAAAAAAAGATGCATTTTCGATGTCGCAAGGGTGTCCAATGGTGGGAGACCGAATAGTAGTTCCTGAATGCTTCCGTCAGCAAGTTTTTAGTACG